>NC_058050.1:4220653-4820653 GCF_020085105.1 Siniperca chuatsi | reverse complement strand
ACACATGATTTCAATAAAGGTCTTAGTGGCTGAAAGTCAGATTTAATCTAGTATGATTTATTGGTGAATTTCCATTTTATTTTGAATCACCAACCATTATTTCTTACATTAAAGGTCCAAATGAATTACCTGGAACAATAATCAAAAGTGGACTCCAAATATAGAAAAATCCATCATGTTTACCTCCCAGAGATAAACTGGGAGAAAAATGGAGTCACCCAACTGTTTACGCAGGAGGTTGAATTATTAACACACAAGATAAGCAGCTTGTGGCTAAATATAAACCGAAACTCCCCTTACCCAACCTACAATCATTATGTGCCTCAAGTGATGAAGGCAATATTTGACTGCGATAAACACAACACACACAGGCAGTGAAGGTGACAACGCAGAGTAACCGAGACAGTCATATGAATGAATGTCCATATGGGAGATTCACAAAAGCAGCGCTGTGGCTTTAATCTCAGCAATGTCTTCCCGTCAGAGTGTGGGATAAGAAACGGCATCCTTGTCACTGTCAACCAACTACCTGTCGAGGCCTCCGGCTGCACAATGACACATGTGGAGCAACAGGGGGAGAGCGGAGAAATAAAAAAAAGAGACAGTGAGGGAGCAGAGCAGGACCAGCAGCCGATCAGCTGAAAGTAAAACTAAAGAGGAATGGCGGGAGGAGGAGGGTGGTGTGTGGAGGCTGATCCTCCAATGAAAGCTTCATGGGGCTTGTCACGGGGCATCAGTCCCAAGCATCAACCCCTCCACCCACGCATGGACCCCCCCTCCCCTGCAAAAACCTCAGTCCCATTCTAAATAATTCACTCTGCAGCCATTCCCTTCCACCTGAGGGGCTTGTCTCCTGGCGTCACCAGCGGGACGATTTAACAGCTCCCGAAAGGTCAGGGTTTTTTTATCCCCCAGCCACACACACACACACACACACACACACACACACACACACACACACACACACACACACAATAATCCCTGCCAACAGTTTGATCCATGCGTCGTGCTCGGCGGTGCCCCCTCTGGGCTAATGCACTCCTGTGTTTACCTCTAAATACGCAGTTCTCTTGATCTGACAAGTTAGGCTGCTCACCTTGAGGGCACCTTCCACAAGGGCATACACACACACACACACACACACACACACACACACACACACACACACACACACACACACACACAAAACAGTCAATAAACAGGCACAAATGTGCACCAACACAGAGACGCAGTGGCACACAAATACACACTCCCCACTCAAACTAAGTGCCTTCCCAGGTTCAGACAGTGGGCTTTTTTTTTAAACCACAAACACCAAACTGATTGATTTTTATTCAGGAATTAATGGAGTATTCATTGTAGCAAGGTTGGGCTTTGAATTGATCAACTATCTGCCTCACAGTCTGCCCTCCTCTGTGCCACACTGTACCTTCATCTGACATCATCACATTAGGGAAGTTATAAGAATCCCAACATGCAACAGCAATTCTCACAAGAATGTGTGTTTTGTTTGGGTTGATTATTTTAGGACTGAGCTGCTTTTCCTCTTTCTACAACTCCCTCACCGCCCCTGCTGGGATTTACCGTACTACTTTTCTAATCACAATTACAGTAAATGCTGCAACTATAAATTAGGGACTGATTTGCCATGTATTGACAGATTCTCACAAGCTTTACTATCAACATTCTTTGAAGGCACAAACTGAATTTAAATAACAGCCATATTGTACATATTCTTTTTTTCTTATACTATTTTATAGTCAATTTTATATTTATGATTGTTGATCTGCAGTACTTGCTTTATCTTTCTTTATATATTTTTACTATATTTATTGTTTTGCACCAAAATACTAAAGCAAATTCCTTGTATGTGTAAACCTACTTGGCAATAAAGCTAATTCTGATTATTCTTCTGATTCAGGTGCAACAGCTACTGAAATCCAAGGGAAACAAAAAATGGAATCACATCAGGAAAAAAATGAATAAAGCTTCATAAACAGCTTCACAAAGATCTGTTTTTCCTACCAGTCGTGTTCTGACCAGTGAAGTCCCATAAGGGATCACTGGCAGCCATGTCTGGAGATCCTCACTGACTCACCATGTTTCAAGCCTGACACTGATTGTAACATCCACTTCATCCCCTAGTACAAACATAGCATCTCACCATGAAACCTAAAAACATACTGTGCATAATCTGAATGGGCAGGAGTTAGGCATGACAGAAAACAAAACACAAAAACCAAACAAATCTAGAATTCAAGGCAATAGCTTTCTGAGGAGAAAAATACATACTTTTCATACTTGTTTCTCGTGATTTACAAAGAGTCCAGTTCTTACGATGACGATTAGGAACTCATAAAAACAGCCTTGTTTCAGCTCAATAACAATTTATCCTAGAAAGTATTTAAAACCTTGTAGACAATTTAGTCAACCAGTAGCGAAATATGTTGAACCCTTCAACTGATCTTTGAGTGTGGAAATCAACAAAATTGAAAATACAGGTTTTTAGCAACAAAACATTGTGGGTGTACACAAGATTTTTTTTTTGCCTAAACCTAAAATGTTCACAAGAAATGTTCACAACTTGACCTGTCACGACACTGTCCACATACTGTATAACAAGAGTCTACAGCCACACTAGCATCTCTGTGAGGCTGAACTTAGTGGTGCTTCGAGCTACATGCTAACATACTGACTTGAAGTAGATATACGGTTTACCATGTTCATCATCTTAGTTTAACATGTTAGCATGCTAACATTTACTAGTTAACTAAACACAAAGTAAACCTGAGGCTGATGGGAATGCCATAGTTATGCAGGTATTTGGGCATAAACCAAAGTATTGGACAAATCAAAATTTTGACCTGCTGGTAGTTAGCATTCTTCCTGAAGGAGGACATGAATGTGTGTACCAAATAGCATTTTAATCTATCCAATCCAATAATTGTTGCGATATTTCAGTGTGGTCTTGGTTGGACTGACCAACTGACATTATCCTGATCAAAACTAAACTTTATTCCTTTTGACTATGATTATGATACTTTTAATACCTGTAATACTAACTAATACTTGTTTTCTTTTTCAAATTCCGAATGCAGGACCTTTGCCAGCAATTAAGTATTTTTCCATGGTAGTATTAATACCTTTCAACTTTGGATTGGAAAACATACCTACTTACTCAATACAACCACAGCTATCTCGATACATTTTCCTTTTCTTAATAAGTCCTTTAAGTGGCTCACACCAGCTACCACAGAGCAGCTGACTCATTCTGCTTCGTTCATTCATATATTCCCATTGACGGGCTTCCTTTTGACGTAAATGGATTCAGGGGTATGCCCAACACCCCCCTCAGTCCGCTCCTATTAACTGAGCCTGTCCACTGGAGCCTACACAGACCATTAATACACAAGTGACAGTTCCAAACAGTGACATGATTGTACCTCTTCTTTGCAAACAAAACCCAGTAGCTATGATTCACCTTGTCATCGGTGAAATATTCATGCACTCAAGAAAAGTTTGGTCCAAAGTTTAGTCTTTGATCTATCTGATAGGAGCAAGGACACAGACTGTCTGTGTCTGATGTGGGCTTTTGGGGAAAGAGGCTCCCACACTGTCAAACCTTTTTAACGTACATTATTATTGTCCAATAGCGCAAACCAACAATTTTAAAGTGCTGTTGATTAAAAGGTTTTGTGTTTAAAACAAGTCTACAGCTGTGCTAGCAGCTCTGTGAGGCTGTACTTGCGGTACAGTGGAGCTTTGAGCTAAATGCTAATGTCATCATGGCAACATCACAATGACAATGTTAACATGGTGATGTTTAGCAGGTAATGTTTACCATATTCACCATCTGAGTTTAGCTTGTTAGCATGCTAACATTTGCTAATTAGCAGTAAACAAAAAGTATGGCCGAGGGGATCACCAAAGTCATTAGGATTCATCCTCTGGGGACCATGAATGTCTGTACAAAATTTCAGGTCAATCCATCCAATAGTGAGACATTTCAGTCTGGACCAAAGTGGTGGACTGACCAACATTGCCATCTCTCGACCCATGCTGCTAGCGTGGCTAAAAACAAACACATCTCGTAATGGTATATATCATGATGATATATCTCTTTTCGGGTTTTCTGGGTTTTCGGGTTGGATATGTGCTCTAATGGGCTAGTTTACTGCAGGATTTATGCCATCAGACAACCGTAAAACAGTTATAAATGTATTAATTCTCATGCCATGTCAAAGCTACCTTGAACTGCAAACATGAGCTCCTTGGGGTCAAGCACTGGTGTCCTCTTTTCTTGGCTCTTTTTCCCCCCCTTGCGGTTACCCCTCCTCTTCTTGCTCTCGCCCCAAAGGTTGGAGCCGCCGTGCATGCTGGGAATGTTGAGAATGGCAATGCCTTCCAAGGATATGCTGCTGAGGTCCAGCGTAACACCATCACACTTTTAGAAAGGAGAAAGAAACAGAGGGAAAAGTCTAAATTTGTCAAAACATGTCTCTCTGACTGTGCCTGAACCTAAATCTGTCTCTCTGTTTAGGCCTGAACCTGTCTCTTTATCTGAGCTTATATCTGCCTTTCTGTTTGAACATAGACTTGTTTCCCTGTTTGAGTCTGACCCTGAACCTGTTTCTCTTTCTGAAACTGAGCCAGAACCTTGTCTAAACCTGATCCTTGTTTTATGTCTTTCTGTAAGAATGTGAACCTGTCTTTACGTCTGAACATGGCCCTGAACCTGAATCTCTCTCTGTCTCAGCCTAAACATTTCTCTCCCAGCAACCTATCTCTTTGTCTGAGCATGGGTGTGAACCTTCTCGCTACCTTAGTCTAAACCTGTCTCTCCATCTAAGCCTGAGCCTGTCTCTCTGTCAGAGACTAAGCCTTGACTTGTTTCTCTGTCTAAGCCTGAATCTGTGAGTCTGTCTGAGCCAGAACCCATATCAGAACCCGTATCAGTCTTTCTGTCTGAACATCTGTCTCCCCCCATATGAGCCGTCTCTTTGTCTGAGCCTGAGCGTGTTGTGTTGTATTAGTCTAAACCTCGCTCTTCATCTGAGCCTAAAGCTGTCTTTCTGTCTGCACTTTAATATCTATCTATCTATCTATCTATCTATCTATCTATCTATCTATCTATCTATCTATCTATCTATCTATCTATCTATCTATCTATCTATCTATCTATCTATCTATCTATCTATCTATCTATCTATCTATCTATCTATCTATCTATCTCAGCCTTTCGTTTTGGGCTGAGCCTGAGTTTGTCTCTCTGTCTGAGCCTGAACCTGTTTTTAGAACCACAATTCCTGTCAATTTGATCCGATTAAGCTGAAAAGAGTCCACCATAATCATCTTCTGTCAGGTCAGTAATGCTGTAAAGCATAATACTCTAAATAATGGATTTTATACCAGTAGGGATCTTCATAGCTGCTCTCCTCCACTACTGTAGGTACTTCACCAGTACTAATTAATAAAGACCTCTGCACTGTGTGGATAACTCTGAGAAGGGAGAAGATGAAGTGTATAGACGGCATCTTCATTAACACTCAATATCACACACAGCAGGGTCGTGTAGGGCTAATTACCTGTGTGTTGAACTGAGGTTCAGTGAGAAGCGGGTGGGAAGGTGCACAGATAGCCTTCACACATCAACACTTTGTCTGGGTGAATTTGAAACTAGTACAAATTTGTGCTATTTATGGAACAAGGGTTGACCAGAATATTTTTAAGATGCACCATTATTCTTGCCTATCTGCATTTATGTGCATATGGTTTAATCACATTTTCTAATAATACAGACAATGTATGACTGCTACTGCTTGGTATTCACATCATTATCAAAGAGTTGAAAAAAGAATTATTCACAAAAGCAATGACTTTCAGAAATATTTCCTTTGCTTTTGTTTCTTTTCTGTTTTCTTTTTCTATAGGGCTCAAAAAAACAGAAAATATGTGGTTTGATTTACCTCAACCTCCAGAAAATCGTGGAGCTTCTTACATGTGGCCGAAAAGGTCTCCGAAGTGCCGAACTCAAAGTACCACAGCTTATTCTTTGTTCTGAAAGAAACAAGACAACAGTAACTGCAAAGGGACCAAGAAAAGAGGAAACACAGGAGTGTTTTCCCCACATCAAAATCCGAAGCTTGTACGTCATAGCATCTCTTCTTCTCTTCTCTGTCTCTAGTCCCGTATATGCTGAGCTTATGAAAAAGAAAGACCACTCTGTAAAGGTGTACTTGTGTTTGATTCATGCTTGAAAAAGGATCTTCTACACTCCACAGGAAATATACCTCTAATGTTTACCGCTGACCAAAATCACACAGTCATTAATCTCCAAAGAATGCATAATGTGGCTCATTAATCACATATTGAAGCATAATGATGAATCTAAAGCCAGTTAAGGAGGCATCTGAGGGAGCACTTGGGGTGGCCAGTGGGTACCCATGCCCAACATTAAGGCCCAGTGAGGGGTGTAAGAGGGTAATCTACCTGGCCCTGCAATTAACAGAGGACTGGGGTGCTGCTCCCCGGGCTTCCTACAGCACACCCTCCCATTGTTAAGGCTGATGATCACTGACCTCACAGGGGTGAGTTACCATCTGTCTGCATACTGCTATGGTACATTATAATCTCTCATGACTACACGAAAACAATGTCATTTTTTTGTATTGATTATTTGTTGTACCCATCTTTTATTTTTATTAGTGAAGTGCCACATAACATAACAGTTTGTTTAGTCTTTGAATTGTCAATCATGAAAACAGATCCACAGTGCAATCCAGACCTTAAAAATAGAAAACAAGTCCATGTGGAATTGAAGGGAAAATAACATTTAACAAATATTTGAGGGCAGTTGATTGAGCATTTCTTCTAGCATGAGGTTATTGTTTTGTGAACAATTATAAATGAGCACAATGCATCAATTTAGCTTCAAACATGAAAGGGATACATGTAAAACTGGTCCTGAAGGTGGTGCTAGATGTAAGGGGTCATCAAAATAATAATAATAAAAAACAAACAAACAAAAAAGATTTGGGAGCCTCCTGTGTGTGCTAAGCAAATGTTAAGGCAGTCGAATATTATGACAAATTTCCGAATCTTTTTCCTTGCCTCTGTCGCCAAGTGCTTGCTCGTGGTGGGATTTGTTGGGTCTCTGTAAATATTATAAAGAGTATGGTCTAGACCTGCTCTATAGGTAAAGTGCAATGAGATAACTTCTGTTATGAATTGGCGCTATATAAATAAAATTGAACTGAACAAACCAAACCTTCAGGTGATGTTGTGACCCCAATGCACAACATTTAAAACATATGATAGGAAATATGATAAGCCCAGTCTCTCAGCATAGTGGATTAGATCCTGTGTATTGTCATTATTTATTTCTAAAAGACTGTTTACTGCACATACAGTAACACTGCGGATACTGAGCTTTGCAAGAAGTCAAAACTAACTTTTTCCACTCACCCCTGGTCTGAGGTGAATTACTCAATGGAACATGTTTCCTTTCAACTATTTGTGGTTGGCATCCAAACCTCTTCTTAGTGCCTTCACTGAAAACAGACTTCAAGTGAGTCTCACTGAGGGTGGGAAATAAGCGATATTCATAAAGTTATCAACTAACTGGAATCAATTCTAAAATCACAGAACTTCAACATTTAGTTTTTCTTGGAAATGATCAATTATGTTAATGCTGATTGTGTTCCAGTCTCCTGCAGGCCGGCTTAAGAGTACACGTTTCTTCGGTAAACCATTGACCATCTTGTTTTGGTAGAAAGAGGTTCAACTGAATCCAGAAGACTAGAAAGGGCTGTGTTTAAGTCACTGGTACAATTTTCAACAGGGCCTGTTGCTGCAGTGAAAGGAGCCAGGACCACAGGCAATCGCTCACCAAGTGCAGTGGTAAATACATCAGTACCAGCATTACGAGGACAGGCTAGTGTCGCTTTAAATTTGATAAGAAGCAATCTGACATCACGGATGTGACAGGAGAGACGGTCAGGGCAGAAACCTCTATCCCTCATGATAGAATAAAGTCAAGAGTGTTACTACTGCAGTGAGTAGGTCCATGTACAAACTAAGTGAAACCAAAAGTATCAAGAAGTGCCAGAAAGACTTTACTTTAGAGGATCAAAGGCCTTAATCAGGTGAATATTGAAATCCAATCAGAGTGAGTAACAGGTCTGAGATTACATCTCCAAATTCTTCTAAAAATTGGGAAATTGGGAATAAGTCTGTTGACGAATTGCTTTGTCTAGGGCAATGAGTTGAATTTATTAGTGTGCGTTGTTTAACCCTGTCGGCGGAGATAGAAGAGGCACATAGGCCAACAGGACTATCAACGGGGCTGGCGAGGGTTGAAAACTGGTTTGCAGTTGGGAGAGGTGACTGCAAAGCTGGCCACACAACCGAGGCTATGATAATGCTATCCCTACCAGGCCTGCCATCAAGTCTGTGGATTAAGCTATCCGGAGTGCCCATGACATGTATGGTAACATTAGCAGAGATGAGCTGTTCTAATTGACAGACACGTCTCTCTAGAAGAGACACCATATCTGCAAAGGCGGTACAGTTAACACAAACCATCTTAACACAGTTAGCGAGGTTGCATTAGCTGTGGGTGACTAAGCTAGCAGGCTAGGCTTGGAGCTAAGCTAACAGGCCAGCAGCAGAGGCTGCCACCTAACGCTAGATCGTTTTGAAAATAAAAAGTAGCCATTAAGTCTAATATGATATGGACTTAGCACAGAGAGACTAACAGAGTATATAAGTAGAAGAGCAAAGATTAAGGAGAGCAAAGAGATTGAAAACAGAAAATTGAGGAGAGAGAAAGAGCAGATAGCGGTTGGAAATCATGACGTGCGTCAGGGTAAGCAGCGTCCCGGCACTGAAGCGGTGTCACTGCGTCCCACAGATCACAAAAGGCTTTTAATCTTTCCAAGAAACAACCGACAACAGCACACAATTTATCTCAAAGCTTCAAGGACAGAAAAAAACCTACAACAGTGCTGACACGCAGAACTGAATACAGTAAAAAATGGCCTTCTCTTAGCTGGAATCAAAGCGCTACAAGAGGAACGTATTAGTATAAGAAGAGTAACAATCACTGAATTATTGATTTCCTCATTAGGACTTTTGTCAGGACCATTTAGCCACTTTATAAATGAGCTTTCATTAGGGTACTTGCAAGGTAGCCCAACTCACAGTTGATTTATAATGTGCAACATGGTCAATAGAAGAGGGATGGGAGCAGAGGGAGGTGGAAAGAGGCAGGAGGGTGACAGGGCCATGTTGAAAGGCTTTCCACAACAACACATCCCTACATTTCCCCCAGCATCATCATCATCAGTCTGTAAGCTCAGTAGTCAAGAGGGAAAACCCAAGAGCACACATGAACAGGCCCGGGCAATTTTGCAAACAAACAAATGAAGGCGGCTACTTTGAAAAGCATATTCAAAACTAGTGGTTGATTGATGGAGAGAAGCCAGATACAGTACAGGCAGTGATTTTGATGCCTTGACTCTTTGTTGTTGCTTTGTTGACACTGGTTTTGATATGTATTGGCATATTCAAGAGCCTTTAATATCTAAAGCCGTGTTTAGACTGAATGCAAAGCAAGTTTTAGAGATGACACGACTGCATGCAAAGTCAATGGAAAGACGAGTGGATGTGAAAAGACATGGATTCTCTCTAGGTGCCACAAACTGAGGTGAAGGCACATATGTACGAGTTGAAAATGTTTCAACTTTATTGAAAAATGTTCACGTATCCCAAGGCTACATGACTCCATGAATGTACAGAGACAAAAGGAAAGAAGAAACTAGAGATAAGTAACAGAGAACTGGAGTTTGTAGTAGATTTTGCAATCAGTCTTAGCTGTCATAAACACAGACACACTCCTCATGCACACGAACATTCGGCAAATAGGTTGGTACATGCTGTTGCTACAACTAACTTCTGTGGCAAAATTGGATGATTGTGAAAAAAAACTGCATAGTCCAACTGTGCAAATATATCAAGGCAAAAAGTCACTTTGCATTCAATCTGAAAGCATCTTAAAGGGGAAGTGAACCAATTTTACACATCAAAGCCTGATTACAGGTTGTTGTATAAAGCCGTTGTGGCTCCAGAGAGAGCTGTCTGAAGACTGATAAACTGCCTCGGTGTCGGTTGGGTCTGAAGACTACAACTTTAAAAATGAAAAAAATCTGGGGGCGTGCAGTTAGAAAGAAGTGAGCTTACCAGACCTCTGAAACCCGCTTCTCATCTGTGCTTGACACTAGAGGCTCAAGGCTACATTAGCTGCAACTATTATAACATACCCGAATCTCCAACCTAACTGTAGGTGGCCAAGTTGCATTGTGGGTAATGTAGGTGTCAGGCTTTGACGAGGAAGAAGAATGTGTGGAATAAAAAAGATCTTATATCTTTGGTTCTGCTGCATCAGTTTTGATTATTTCTGTCCAATGTGAGTCCAGCAATGTTATAGGAGTGCATTGCTAAATCGGTGGAGTCACAGCAGCCACACATCAGTGGATTCAGGTGGGAAACTGTATTCTCAGAGCTGCTACTGCTACTTCACATTAAAAAAAGCTGTAGTAACCCACTGATTCTCATCAAATTTTACAGTATGGCTACATCTTCTATAGAGTAACATCCTGAACAGAGACCTCTGGGTTTTTTTTTTTTTTTTTTTACAGTACAGCAGAGCCAAGCTGAAAACTGGAGCCAAATGCAGGAAACTAAAGCACACTCTAAGAACAGATACAGTAAGAGACAATCTGACCATCCTGTCGATTCCCACCACTTAACCTAACAAGCGCACCATGGCAACAAATCACCTCCCGTCCATGTTCATTAGGTAATTAGGAGCATCCTATTGGCTGGATCGGATTGTCGTTTGTTATCTGCCGACTGATGCTAAACACCGGACTGCTCTGACAGACTGACTGTGAGGAGTGTCTTCAACAGTGGCCAGCTTGTCCTACGATTAATAGGCAGTCCATTTGGGTAAGATGATACTTTTAGGTAGATTAGGGGGACCTTACTTTATGGTAAGTGCAATAAAAGTGAACATAAAGTGCCCATTTCCTTAAACTGTTGGCTGACTTTAAGCTCCTGCATCCTTCCAGGACATCTTAGAAGTTCATTCATTATATTTCCTCTGGGAGCGATTTGTGTTTTTAGGAAATAAACCCCAGCAGTGAACTGTTTTCAGCAAGTTTTCAATTCTCTGAGTAGCCACAAGGCCTCTGTTGTGATTTAACCTGCAGTGTATCAATGCAAAGTGTACTGCAATAATAACTTTAGCGGTGTGCATGTGAGATCAGCTGTAGTAGTCACAGCTGGCATACCAAAAGAAAACAGTGGCTCAGGTTTCCAGAGTCACTGAGGTGTTGTTAATTTGCACAAACAAATCATAAAACAAAACTGAAAGAAGGGGACATATACAAACTGTGCAGCCGAGAAATCGCTCCCACAAAGGGTTTTAGAAAAACATCTAATATGAAGAAAAAAAGTGTCAGGTGACAATCAGGTGAGTTGAGCAACAGAAAGACAAATGTAGCTCAAACAGCCTGAATCTGAACAATACATCCATGTTCATCAACGCTCCACTGGTTGGTCACCATATTAAAGGATGAAAGAGGCGCTAAGCTTCACTGTAGCGTCGCTGTCCTGAGGCCACAGCACCTTTTTAGATGCACTTTCTACTGGCCACACTGAACGCGAGGCACAGAGCCATTGATTTTTGTCCCCTCTGACACTTAATCTAACAAACAATGATCTATGACCTTATTTTCACACTAATTTCTTCTTGATCAGAGGTGATAAATATCGCATTGACATAACCAACTCTTTGTGCATTGCATCAATGCACTGTTTTGTTTAACATGACACCGCCTAGAGCGCTCCGACTCCGACTGGCAGTTTGAGAAATTACCTGAGTTGCGTCGTCTTGCCTTCAGAGATGCAGCAAGCAGTTTGAAAAATGTATTTCTTTCTGTTGCACTGCACTGATTCCAAGGTGTATTTTTTTTAAACTAAAACTACTGATACCAGTAATAATCTCACTGGTTGATTTAAACCTAAATCACAAACAACCACAGTTTTTTAGCAAGTAATGTTGGACAATTGACATGAATTTAATATTAAATTAAGCCTTCATTAGTTATTGACTTTATGTACATTTATCAAAACTATTTTTGTCTTTTATGTATGTGAAGCAGTAGAAGAAATGTTACAGTTCTCCTTCTGCTAATATACACTATTCAGGAAATACAGATACAAAATGAAGATAAGATGACGTGCTGCATACAGTAATTAAAAAGAGTACAGCCAAGTATCTGTTACCACATCGATCATAAATGAGCTGCAAACGTATTCCGTTATCTTATGAAACACAAAAATTGCCACCAAAACCACTCGAATATTGAAAATTAGGCTGCTGAAAAGCAGACTAGACGACTCTCCGCTTCTAAAAATATTCCAGTGGACTTTGGAACCGCTACCTGAACGCCACGCAGCTGCATTCAGTGGACATCTGGTTTAATGATTACTTTTAACCTAGTTAACAATGGTTTGGTGATTTGCAGGTTAAAAGATATCTAGACATCTAGGTTGAAATCAGGTGGAAAGTGGAAGTTCGGCCATTTAAATTACTATATTTCAATGTGAAGCAGGTCTAAAATATACTGTAGTCTTTGTAATGCTGTTAAAACAATGATTATAGGTTATAATGTAGACATCTTCAAGACTTTCACTTTTGAACCAAATCCAACCCAGTTTTAACCTAGATGTCTAGACATCCTCTGACCTGCTAACAACTAAGTCAATGCTTACAGTACTCCTCTAGAGTGGGGAACTGTGGCAAATATATTCATGAAAATCTGACATCATGTTATGTTTCAGCAGCCAGTTGTAACAGTTGACAATGAAGTCATATGAAAAAATAAAGACAATGTAAGAAAGTTTAATGCTAGTGCTCCTGTTTTTACATTTAAGCTTAAAGGTAACTTTATCATGAATAAATACTGTGATTTAACTCAACTAATGTGTTAATTGTAGGGGTACTATGTTGGACTGCTTTCCATTGTACAGATATTCCTGTTATTGAATTTAACATTTAACCATGTGTGTTGTTAAAGGGCTGTCAAACAATTAGAAACTACTATAATTTAAGTTATATGAAAAACAGAATCTTATTTGTGATACTGTTCCACCCAGAACCATTACATTTGGGAACTGTTAGACACCTGACATGAACTTAACAAAGCAATACTGTTAATTAATGATTTTTTACTAGGCTTGAGGTGTTTAAGCAATTTGTTTATGTAAGGTTTGACACCTCCAGCAACACATCAGAAGGGAGATTTTAGTCTGTTAGTTTTTACAATGAGGGGAGAAGTCACAAAAGCGGCTTTTGTGGCCGCTAAACCTCCATAAATACGACAAAAACTATGAAACTATAAAACAACTTGTGAGAAACGGAGACGGTGGTTATGCACTGTAACAGTCCAGCAGAGAGCAGAGTAGGAGAGAAAACAGCTCTCCATGTGCCCAGAGGCATGACACACAGTTAAAGCACCCCAAATAACAATCACTCCGTACAGTCATAGAAAAATAAGAGACATCCTGCAGATACAAACAAATGAAAGAGCAGGGGGAGTTATTAGATAATTAGAATAGTTATAATTATAAATAGAATAAGTTCTCTTTCAAATCAAACATCTCTTTCCACAGTGTGGAAAGTATGTGTCATGTGATATGCTACTTCAGTACACCTTAAGAACAAATATTACTAGGACCAGCACAGAAAATTGCAGATGAACATATAATAGACACAAAACAAGGACAAATTGCACTCAGCTGTAAAACTTTATGGGCGTGTTTGCGCTGTAATATCATTAGCGCAGTATCTTTTGTGAATCAGACCTTGAGACAGCGCAGATAGCGGTTGCAAATGATCATGGTGCAATTCATGGTGCTATCAGCGGCCGCAATTCATTCTTCGTGAATTCTCCCCTGAGAGTACAATTGAGGTAGTTATCATTCAACATTAGCTTTTGAGAGTTGCTCCCTAAAAGAACCCAGTAGTTGTCAATCATTGACATCAATGGCTTCTACCTTCGCTCTACAATTTCATTCAGAAGCAGCATGCAACATGATGAGAGCTAATGGAAATGCTTTAGTAGTTTAGCATATTTAAAATCCACCTGAAATTACAAATGTTAATGCTTTTTGCAGTCAAAAATCAGGTCAAACTGATTTTCAAATTTATTGTTGATATATCTTACTAAAAAAAGGAGATGTATCAGATACCCTGAAACCTCAAAGCCTCTGAATGAGTGGGCTTATGTAGGCTATGTCTTTAATTGACAGCTGAGCTTGCAGGGGCCCACAATGTAAACAAACTTGAACTAGTCCCTTTTATACAGCCTGTTCAAGGCAGGAATGTTGCGCCGCTCTGTATAAAACATATGAACACGGAATGGGGGGGCATTGTTGGCCCGCCATTAAGCCGGCAGCAGAGGTAATAACAGAGCCGAATCGACGTTGTGTTTAGCCGTTTAATGTGCTACAGCTGTCGAGCTAATTAGCTATTTTGGTTGCAAACTGATGTTAGCAGTGTATTTCTCCGATGTGGATGTTTGTTTGGTAGCTCGTTCAGCAAGCCAAGGTGCAACACAAGACAGTGTCCAGTGGCCAAAATCAAGGTAAGAGAAGCTATGAGGTGGTAAAAATGTTAACATTTGTATTTAAATCACCTTCAGTTATTACTGTCAGCTCGCTCACAGCTTTGTGAGCAGGTGCAAAATGGCAGAAACAATGGCACTCTCACTAGTATATGCACAGACATATTTATATATAAATGTCTCCCTTTGGTTACTGATTTCATCTCAAAAGACAGTATAGGCCATGTAATTTACTATGCAAATTGATTGATGCTTTTAAAATCAGGTTAACTTATAAATTGATCATGATATGTTTTTTTTTTCCATATTGCTCAGCCCTACTTCTGCATGTGCAGAGACTTGTGTGTGTAAGTTCACTTGAGCTTATATGTGTGTGTGTGTGTGTGTATATGCATGTGTGTTTGTGTGTGTTCCCACTGAGCTGGGGACAGGGCCACAGGTGAGATCCCTCTAAATTACACACAAGTGGTCATTAATTATAGATGACACTTTGGTCACATAAACGATTTTATCCTCAAATGAGGTCCGAGGGCAGCCACTACTGAGGTCCACCATGTGTGTGTGTGTGTGTGTGTATGTGTAAATGAGTGTGTGTGTGCATGTGTAATTTAGAGCGCCATCACCTGTGGCCCTGTTCCCAGCTCAGCAGGAAACACGCACACACGTACATGCATACACACACATTAGCATGGATGTGTTGATAGGTGCGTGCGTTGGTGAATCCGGCGGCCCCATCCAGCACATCGCAGGGCTTTGATGAACATACTCATTATGCTAAAGAGTGCTCCATGCCTGGGCTTCCCTGTGCCTTCAGGAAAGGTTAACTCAGGATGGTTACACAGCACAGCGAGAGCCTGTGGGCGCACGGGGGCAGAGCGGCTCTGGAGGAGCTCGCTGACGGTGTTAGATGTCTCAGGACCAAAAATAGATCTGGGTATGCAGAGCAAATATCATGGGAACATCAAGGCACCATGATTGATGCCACAGAACAAACAAACATTGCAGGTGAAGCCACAGCAGCTTTCACGCTGCAGCTGAAAGGTCCCACATCAGATGTTTTCCCTTACAGATCTGATTTTGTCTGATTAGCGTGAAGCAAAAAGCTGCATGGAGGCCGATTTTGTTTTCAAACTATGATCTGGGCAACATAGAAAAGTGGTGCAAAGTGGATCCTGGGTATTGTATGGAGTGAAAATAATGCAAATATTATTTACCACCGTTTGCTATTTAAATGAGCTTGCTAGCGTTAGGTACCGAAGCATCAGGCGAGTTAGCCTGCATTAAATAATGACTCTGGTGAGCAGCGCATTCACACACACACTCTCACACACACACACACACACACACACACACACACATCCTTGTACTTCTATCTTTGTGAGGACCGTCATTGACATACTTGCATTCCCTGGCCCCTAGATTAAACCTAACCTCAACCATGACAATTAAAAGCCTAACCCTAACCCATAAAACCAAGTCTTGAACTTCAAACAGCCAAAATGTCCTCACTTTCCAAAAATGTCCTCACAACAAAGGTTAAAAACGTGTTTCAGTCCCCACTATGTAGCAAGTATACACACACACACACACACACACACACACACACACACACACACACACACACACACACACACATCTACAGGATGAGACTGACAAGTAGACAAAGTTAGATCCACAAATGTGCAAATGAAGATTTGTTCTCACACCAGTTTTGTACTTGAGAGATCCAGCAATGTGAATTTGTGAACAGAAATGTACAAATGTGAATTTAGTTTGTGCACAACTATTCAGATACAAGTGTAAATTTCTTTCACTTCACAAAACCATGTTTACATTTGTAAATGTTATAAAAGATGGGTAAATAATATTTGCATTACTATTACAAATCTTTCCCCAACTTTAACCGTTCCATAGTTGCCATGTGCAGATATTGTAGAGAGCGAGAATTTTACTTTCGGGGGATTTTGCAGAATCGTCCAATATTGATGTTCTTGTCTGGTGATAGGGTTATTTAAATTCATCATGTTGCTGTAGTGCCACCTTGTGGCAGAATGCCATCAAATTACGCAGGATTACGTGAGGTTGAGGCGTACTTGTCATGTAAATTTGGTTAAAGTGATGCGTTTAAGAGTTATGGCAGTTCATGTCAAGTAGATCACCCTTAAAAAAGAATTTTAAAATAATAGAAAACGGAAACATTTTATTTTATGTATAAAATTAACAAATTTGGATAAGATGTGTAAAAGAAAAAATGTGAAAAAGCAGAAATTTTGCTCAGCGTAAATTTGGGAGTGGCCCACGCTGATTCATTTTGAACCAGGAAGAAATCCAGGAGAAAAAATGTGTGCCTTTTATGCCTCATGGTTCAGGAGTAATGCACGAAAGGGTAAATGGTGGTGCTATCTGATCGAGACCTACACAAAAAGTGTAGTGAAATGGTTGACTTGATTGTTTGGGAAATACATAAACTGAAACATCACAGTTTTGCACAAGAAATAAATGCAAATAGAGAAATTATGTCTTCTGTTAGTGTTATTCTGCTTAAAATTGGTATCAATATATTGGATACGAGTTAAGTTTAGAGATGGGCAGAAATGTCATCTGTGCTACAGTCATGTATGTCAAAACAGAAAATTGGTTAACAGTATGAAAGAGCGTAATCTGGTGAGATCAGAAAGCAAATTAAAAAAATGAACAAGCAAATAACAAAAAGGAACAGTATATAAGAATGAAACTGTATAACAGCACAAAGTTCTTAATTTTCTAAACCCTCTCTCTTTCTCTTCCTTCACCTCTCTTTCCTCTCACTATCCGTCTCTTCCCCTCAGAGTCAGAGATTAGTGTGTAATTACATGGGAGATCAGCAAAAAAATGGGGGGAAAAAGGGGGTAGTATATTTTAACAAAGCGGTCGAGGAGGAGTGGCGATGGGGGAGGAGGTGGCGCAGCCCTCGTCACGGGCCGACTGATTGTCTGCTTTTAATCCTCAACCTCATTATCACCTCCAGGTCCGGCAGTGGCAGTAAATGAATCTATCTGCCGAGTGTCAAATCTTCACACCTTCACCCTGGTAATCACCCCAAGGTGCAAATACAGAAGATGGATAGAACCAGAGAAATGAAGGCAGGGAGAGTGTATGACCCCTGCATTTCATCAACAAAATCTCCTCATTTTATAATTAAAAAAAGCCACATGATGTTGTTTGGTTGGTAATTAAAGCTGATTAAATATTCAGTTTCTTTAAGGTCAAACCAATGACAAAATGTATAGATTTGGTACATATGGGAACTGAAGGGCCATTACTGCTGTCAGGTTAAAAACCTAATAATTCAAAATTTGACATTTTTCTTTTTCCAAGTTGTACGGAAACCATAGATGTTTATTTATCTATTTTGACTTTGAAACCTGTCCAAGCGCAAAGGCAAGGTTTCAAAAATCCGTGGATACATGAGAACAATAAAAATACATAAAAATGAACAAGATGCTAAGATGCTGTCTAGATATACAGTACATTATTTTATTTTTCTGTCAACAGTGCTCTGGCTGTTATTCCAATAGTATAAACATTTTCAATTTTTTTATTTTCTTTATCCATCAGGGGATATTAAAATAATTGTACTTTTAATACATTTTAAATTGAAATGAATAGATTATTTATCCAGAAATTAACTCATTTAAGAATCACAAACTAAAATATATAATTATTTCAATAGAAATATAATCTTTGTGCTTGTGCATATTGACAATCGTCTTTTCACGTCCCACTATTACCTTACAAAATAAACAATGCTAGGTTAATCCACTGTAGTACTATCAGTACATCTTTGAAACAAAACCAGATATTTGAAATTTTAAGTTGCAAAATGTATGATAAAATTAATCAGGTACAGCAGCAGTTAGTTACATTTCACATCTGGAAAAGGAACAAGGAAGGTTGTGTAACTGTTTAAAAGCTGTTCATTTAAAAAACACTGTTTGGTTTGGTGTCACTGCTGTAATATTGCTGTGTAATATCACATGTGAAGATGCTGCATCTGTTCTGTGTAAAAGATGATTCAAATGCAGGATAAATCCACAACTGTTTCTTTTTTAAGGCTTTTTGCCTTTATTTGATATGAACAGCTGAATAGAGGCAGGAAATTTGGGAGGTTGGATTTGAGCCCTGGCTGCTGCAGTGAGGACTCAGCCTTGTGCATGGGGCGCACGCTCTACCAGGTGAGCTACCGGTTGCCCCACAATTGTTTCTTTAAGACATAACTGAATTGAATTATTATCTCATTGTGCTATGTTGGTAATTTGATTTCTATATTTTGCAGATAGTCTGAAGTTTCTGGATAAAAATGCAAAATGCAAAGTGATATTATTATCGTCTGTCGACAGGCCTCTTACCACCCCTGTGGAAAAGCTTGAATATTAGTGTAATTATTATTTAACTGTAAGCTTCCAGGGTATTTGTGTATTAAGTGAGTTTCATGGTGCTTAAAGCTTGTTAAAAAGTCATCAAGAGCACTGCAGTTGCTCATTACTCCTTTCATTTGTTCTAGACAAAAACATACTCATTGCAGACTTGATAAGAGTGAAATAAAGTCCCTCCCCGAGACACGCTGCACTTTGCTTCCATTGTCACTGAAGTTCCTGAGAAAGAGCTTCTAGCTGCAGGAAAATGACTCCCGTGATAAGTTGCAATATGCTTCCAATGGACACGAGCCCTTTGGACAAATCCAACAAAATCTATGCTACCTTGAAAAACTATAATCATGCATTATTGAATTGGCAAGGATAGTGTGTAATAGAGAGATCCTAAACCCATTCCCCCTCGTGAATTATTAATTGAATTCAAATAACAGACAGAATAATTTTCTTAAAATATCTCAATCATTTTTCACAAAGGCTTAAAATGGGGTAAAACAACAGAGATGCAGTCCATGTGTCCTGCATAGAGATCTGGGAAGTGAATTTGAGTGTGACAAACAATACTGAAACAGGAAAACTGGTTACCAACATCACGACATGTTGGAGTAATACCATGGCGATGACTACCCCTCTTTGTTTAATCAGATAATTCAGAGTCAATAACTTTACAGTCTCCCCTGCATGTTGCTATTTCTCCAACATGGTGGCACATCCGTTGTAACCATCGGCAACCATTATACGACAGGCCTGGGTTTATTTGAAACCCCCTTCACTTTCCTTTGGACCATTTCGCCGTCATATCTGCATGTTCGAGCAACAAGCAGCAGAAGGATAGTTGGCTAAATGTTGTACTAAGGCTGGGGTAAAATATGATAATGAGTACAAATGGGATTATTAGGAGGCTGTGTGTCATCAGTCTGACTGATCCATGATGTCAAACTAGCCAAGCAAATTCAATTAGGCCTGCAATTACTCCCTGGCGCTAGTGGAGACGTATTGGAGACGTTAAATATTGATGGAAACATAGATGCCACATTTGTTCATCTCCAAAGGTGAACGCATCTCCTCAAGGTAATCACACATGCTAAATACGAAGCCTGTCCATTCGTCATGCTGAGCTCCAGAGCAGCTACACTGTCTGTTGTCATGAAGGGGACACACAGAGGCTCTGCAAACGCACTGTAGGTTTGTTTAGACTGTGAGTAGTGTGTGATTTGATTTCTGGACCATTTTCTTTTTATCTTTTTAAAAATAGAGACTAATTCCAAAATACAAACAGAGGCCATTAACATCATTCAAGGACCCTGAAGATTACTCAGCCTTAAATTCTGCTGGGGCAGCAGGTTGAGGGTAGCGGACGCCAACAGACTCAACAAACTGAGGCCAGTGACATTGTGGGGGTGGAGCTGGACTCTCTGGCGGTGGTGTCAGTGAGGAGGATGCTGGCCAAACTACACGCCATCTTGGACAGTGTCTCCCACCCACTCCATGACGTGCTGGTCAAACAAAGGAGCACCTTCAGCGGAAGACTCATCCCCCCAAAAAGCACCACAGAGCGCCACAGGAAGTCATTCCTGCCTGTGGCCATCAAACTATTTAACTCCTCCCTCCAAGGGTTAGTCTGTATGACCCTAGGTCACTAAACTGGACATTGATCATTACATCTCTGCCATACTTGAATAATTGTGCAATATTCTGTGTACTACTCCCGTGCAATATTTAGTTTTCCCATGTTAGTTTTTCCTATTTATTGATATTGATATTATATACCTCCATTACTGCTGTGCAGTATCTTAATAATTATCTCAATAAGATACACTTAACTCGACAGTACATGCACCTCTGCTTATTACTTATATTATTACATTGTATTATTATACTGTATTATCATCATCAACCGGTAAACCCACTTGGTACTTCACACTTATTTTATTTTATTCTTATACCCACCTGGTACTTAATTTATTTTCTGACCTGTTTTTATAGTGTATTGTATTATATTTTTGCTAGTACTTTCTCCTGTGTGCACTGATGTAAAGGCGAGCTGTTGTAACAAAGAGTTTCCCTTCGGGGATCAATAAAGTATTTCTGATTCTGATTCTGATTATAATGATCTATGGTCTATGGGGAAAATGTTTATTGGGTTTATTGCAGTACCGCGAGCGGCCACTTGCAGCCAATTGGCACTAAGGCTGAGAGGCGGTGCAGTATCCAGATCTCTGGTTAAACATGAGTATGACACTGAATATATTTAACTTGATTTTACTTAAACCAAAGAAAGAAAAAAAAAACATATTTTATGCAGTGAGGTACTGGCCTGGAAACAACTCTTCTTTTTATCATTTTCAGCACTACTGCTGTTGTATTGCCTTGTTCTTCTAATCAGGCTGTTATGTATTAGTAGGCCTAAATAAGTCTAAATTACTTGTAACTGCTATTGCAATGCTTTATAGTTGTATGGACCCTGAAGCTAGAGCAGTTACCATTTCTATACTAACAAAAAAGCAAACAGACACAAACTTACCTGCTGTTAAACTTCTCTGGATGCTTTTCCCTCATAACATGGAAACGATGTGCAATGGAGGCATCCTGAAAGAGAGAATCGCATCTTTAGTTCAGGTACTGCAAACAATGTTGAGTTTTATTTAATATTGTTAAGATTATATTGTAAAAATACCACAAGTGGTTCTCATTTCCTCAAACATAAAGCCTGCAGTTTTGGCCTCCTCCTCCAAATTACTCCACATCCTGGTGTATATGCTTTTCCACTAAGGTTGGGAAAAATGACAACTTAAGAGCTCCTGTTGCAGCTCATTTTATAAATATGATGTTGTATAATTCTGGGATTAAATGTATATCTTGCTGACATTTGGACATGAACATGTAAAGCTACTCACCCACAACAGAAATAGAACTATTTGCAGATATTGGCTTTACATCAATTACTCATTAACATTCCCTACTTCTCAAACTGTGCAGTTACACCTTGCGGGTGTACATTTCTATAAGGTGAAAGAAGCTGTGTGCACGAGGTGGCAGCCAGGTTGATCTCGGGATGGAGAGGTATTGACAGAAACCCTGATGAACAGCACGCTGTCTCCACACAGGCTAATTAATTAAACACACATTGTGAGTAATCACAGCTCCCAGCTAACCTACAGGATGCTGCCGACATCCCGGCAACCGAGTTGTTTTCTCTCGCCCTTCCTCCACCTCTCCTCCCCCCTCTCTCTCTTTCTCTATATGTCACTCTCGACCTTCCTCATCATCCATTCTGATTTTCCCGTCTCTTCCCCTCTCTCTCTCGCTCTGTGGCCTGGGGTATAAGGTATATCTAGGATAAACCCATGTGATGTAGTTTGCTAATAGAAAAAAAATCCTTTAAAATGAGATGGAGAACATATTTACATGTGATCTGTGTATTTTATCTGGATGAGGAAAAACAAATGTTAATGGAAGGTGTAAATGCGTGACTGCATGGAGGTGGTCTGGCATTGTGGCCTGGGGCCGCTTTCACAAAGCTATTTAGACTGGTCTGTAGTGTTTGGCCAGTCTTAATTCTGCTCTTAGATTAATCTAATGTAAGTTAGACAAAAAGGTAAAGAGTTTTTTAGAGACAACAGTAACCCGTTGGAAATATACAGCAGTGAGGAAATCGTCATTCGTTTTTATCTGCCCAAAGAAACTATCCGGAGGCTGACTGATGAGTTAGCAGAAGCACTGAGCCCTGCCACATTAAGAAACCACAGCAGCTCAGCTCTGCTGCAGGTCTGCACTGCACTGAGAATTTATACTACTGGAAGTTTTTTGTATTGTTGCTCTCGTTGCTGAATTTTCCCAGTAAAATATCTTTATACTTTAACTGTTGAATTCTTCCAGGAGGCAAATGTTTTCTGCTGCTTGGTCAGCCATGTTTTTTAGTTTGAAAAAAGTCTCAGTTTACAGCAAATTAGTATTTAAAGATAGTCAAGATCTAGAGAGCTTTGTGCAACGGATGAATTTAGACATCTATCTGAAGTCTGACTATTAGTTTGATCTAAGCCATAGTAGTCAAAGTCTATCTTTGTGAACTGCCTCCTGAGCTCAGCCAGGTATAAATGCAATCTGAAATGCAGTCAGAATCAAGACAAGACAACATATCCAGATAGAGATCACATGTTATTAGCAGGTGTCAGTATGACAAAGCAGGTAAGTATTAGTTAAACATCATAGTTATCAAGTATTAATCGTGTATTAGTTGACATTTTATAGGAGCTTCACTGATTATTTGATTCTGCTTTAATAAAAGTTATGTCTTTAACTTCACAAAATGTCCAGTGTAAATAAAGTTACCTGTAAAACTTTACGGTGGCCTTTTTTCATTTGCATAAACCTGCATATTGGCTATTTAAATGTATGGCAAGAACACAAAACTGCTGCCTGGGTAGTAACTTGTTAATATATTGTATAATCATATATAATACCTTTTGAACAAGGTGTGTAACATAAATAATTAACATGAAAGCTAAATATATATGAGATCAGATATGTCATAAAGTATGCAGAGGACCTCTTCCAACAGATTAAGTCTCAATTAATGAACTAAACAGTGACAACACTGACATTTCCTTTAATTTAAACTCCTAAGCCAGTGCCAGCAGAAAAATGCTGGCAAGGCCTTTGTGAGAAACAGACCAAACTCTGACAAACACAGCAAACTTGTCCGGCTCTGAAAACATCTCAAGAAAAAGTGAAAGAAAGTTGCCGTAAACTTTTGGGGCTTGTTCCTCTCCCTCCTTCCACTGAAGCAATCTGTTTTTGACCCACTCCATTTTGAGTGGCACTATTGAAACAGCACATACAGGGAGGACCCCCTGCTAGCTCTCTGTACAGAAATTTAGGAGAAGCTAAAAAGAAAGAAAAAAAAATCAATGGAGCTTCTCTTGATGTCTCTTCAAGACGCTGTAAGCAGACGACCAAAAGAATTCTTCAAGATCCCCGCAGACTCACCTCACGCTTCCAACGCGAGCCATGAAGGTGAGATGATGGATATATCTGAGAGATTGTAACTTGATTTTCTTACAAACAGGACAATAGCTGCAAACAAGAGAGCAAAAGTGAGGAGAGGTTGTCTCCCCTTTGGTTTGGGGTCTATTATCTGAGATCTGTACAAGTGGAGCTGTGGCTTTTGCAACAGTAAACAGCGATTTCAAGCAACCAGGAGTGGATAAAGCACTTCATGTCATTTTACATTGATGTAGTGTTTGTATGCTTTAAGTGCATCGATGTAGCAGCCTAACAGCGCCATAGAGCTGAAATCAACATCACAAAGAAGAATACTTTTTCAGTATGGATCAAAACATGGCAGATATGCAAAATTACATATAGAATTGATGAATCTCTATTCACATATAAAACAAAAACCTTAACTCATATAGTTTTTTTTTCATTACAATGTGCTTGGAATCATTCATTTGAAACAAAGGTTCCCAACCTTTTTAGCTTATGGCCCCTTAAAACAAATTACTTATCACCTCTTTTAGCCTTGGTGTGGACATTAATTGGAACTGTTCAACCAAAGAATGATTTTTACCTCTCAGATTGTTTCATTTGAAGGATTTTTAGAAGCCCCCAAAAGTATTAAGTATTTCACAAGAAAAAGTAAATAAATTAGAGAAAGTCATTATAAAATAAACTGGATTTTGTGTAACAAAATTGTTTTTTAACCCTTTTAATTATTTTGTGACTCCTCATATTTATCTTGGGACCTGTTGGGGTTCCCAGGTTGGGAACCACTGATTTAAACAGACTTTAGTAAAACGATAACACAATATGATCATATCATCGTGGGACGATTACACCAAAAGTCAAATATACAATAATATAGTTTTTGTCCAGCTCCATCTTAAAAAAACAACCAGCAATTAAAAATCGTTTTTGTTGTCCTCCAGAGGTGTGGTTACAGGTGCAGAGTTGAAATTTTGAAGAGCTCTTCAGCCTGGTATTAAGAAACTCTTTGAAGGAGCTGTGTTGCAGGAATTAATTTTTTCTGTTCATACATGCGTGATCAAAAGTATTTAGGGAAGACAATTGTTATTTTTTTGTTTTTTGAGTGTCTTAAAAATCCTCAACTCCAAGGTGATAACACATCCCAAGGACTGTTCCCTGACAGGTTCTCCTCACTAAAGAATTACCAAACTTTGTCCAGCCAGGACAGTTTATAATAGTCTAATGTGGAAATTCTGCACTGAGGAGATTTTTACCCGATTTCAGTCATTGCTGCTTTTGGCCAATCAGGCTCCAGTATTATGATAATTTGGTCCTCAAATTCAGAAAATATATTCAGTTTTAACTAGATTACAATACATTTCTTAGGTTTAAAGTTCATTATTGATGAATCTCACCACAAGGTACATTTAGTGGCTGTTCTGGAGCTTTTGATCATATCACATGATAGGACATATTCACATCTTCAAGCCTTGACCCCCTCGCGGCAGTGGGACGTCGTCAGCTCACTCACTCTCTCCCCCTAGCTGCCCTCAAATAATTACCAATGTAAAAATCTGGCACCCAAATTAATACAGGACATGTGTAATGTCCTCTCATAGCTCAAAGTTTAGTCCAATTATGAGTGGGCCCCAGCGGTTTGATGTGCCTTCACTACGGGGGAGAGTAATGGCTTTGACAGGAGCGCCAGGGTCATTAGGGCGACTGACTGCATTATGGTAGTGGAGCGTGCTCAGTGATTAGTTCTGTCTCTCACCCCTGGCCCTGATTGAGATCATTACACTTCACGTCACTTCCACATCCTCCCAAAGGGATGGCACCATTAATTCTCAGTCCAACTGGGCTGTGGCAGAAGGTTAGGTTGGAAGAATTCACCCAAAAAAAAAAAAAAAGATCTTTTTTTGGAGAATCACCTGGGTTCTTGGATTGAAATGACTTGGAAAATTAAGTTGAAGAACTGCAAATGTTTCGGTTTGTTCGTCAGCCGCTGACACTAATGATTTGAGTCTGAGAGGTAAGAGAGCAATCAGATAAATACAAATTTAAAAAGGACTTGAACTTCTCTTTAAATGACTTCAGATTCAAGCATACATTGGTGTTGATGTTCACTGTCTGTGGTGGCTGCTACTGCTGATCTTTAGATTTTGACAGTGTCATTACAGAAACAATCTACTCTTCATCTGCATAATCTCTGAGGTAATTATTAGCTCGACTTGTCGCATAATCTTTATTGTCATTTTTTTGTTGCATTCAACGGAAAGCAAAATATTTGATGCAAAATGTGTCACAAAAGATTATATCACACTCAAATCCATAGAGAGCTCAAAGTCTTCTTAATCCCTGACAAACAACTTCATTTGTCATCATCACGCCTGCTGGGTGCTAATCCTGCTAACAGAGCAAAGACAACAGGGGTTATAATGACTTTATGAACCAGTCAGGCCAAAGCTGTTTTCTTTTAATGTTCCCACCGAGTTTGGCTCAACAAGAAGGAATCAACCCATTCCATTAAAGCATCAATACTTACTGTTATTTTTAGAGTATTGTAGCTTTAGTTAACAGCATGAATGGAAGGGTTTTAAAAAGAAAGACATGGGATGCATTAAAAGCCACACCATTTGGTGTGAACCTTTGCATCCTGATCCAACAGTAGTGAAATGACAAGTACACATCACACCAGATTGCTCAGATCTTTACTCATCTTCTGTCTCCTTTTCCAAAACTCTGCAACCAGACTCAGATTTCTGGTTGTCTCGAGGTCCTAATTAAAGGTAGCCTGTGGAGTTTTCCTGTAAACAAACAAATTTATGTTTACATTCTCACCAAAATTAATTCTGTGTATCCTTGAGGCCTAATAAATCCTTACTCATAAAATATTTGCAAAGCAGATTTTTTAAATATTTCTAAATCTACATTGTTTACATCCATGTATACATCGGATTGTAGTCCTCTTTTTCACCAGTATCAGAAACTTGTCAGAGAAAACACAGTTTTTGAGGGGGCATGTCAGCTATGGTGTAGCTCCGAGCTCCCAGTCTGGGCAGAGCTAGCTAATAGCACTAGCTGCATGGCTAACAGAGCTAATGGTAGCTACAGTTAGCAGTAGTTAGCGGCTACTTTAGCAATAAGTAAAGCCACCTGTCCATCAAGAAACTAACAAACTTTCCTTCACAATCGAAAAAACACTTTCTCCGAGACATACTGAACAACCTCCAAAAACTTGAAGAGCAGTCCTGAGCAGAGCAGTCTCGCATAGCCAGACCTATCTCCACACTAGTAGATCATGAGCAGATGTCCGTATAAGGACATCCGTGACTTCAAGCAGGCTCGAAAGTAGAAAAAAACGTTGGAAACCTAGTACTCAGAGCAGTCTGAAGCCTGAGCTTTTTGCTCACAGGGATTACTTTTACATATGTTTACGTCATTATTTGAACCTTTGGCCATGTTTAATGTGAACATCCGACATTATACATATATATCTTAAAGGGGACCTATTATACTTTTCCTTATTTTCTAAGGAAAAGCATAATAGGTCCCCTTTAAGATATTACAGACTATTTAGGGGTAAGATGTTTTTTTTAAAGCAGGGCACTTCATATATTACAAAGAAAGGCACAATCATTTTCTGAAAAGTATTTTCTAAAATCTATTTTTTTTTACTGGTCTTTCTTTCTTGCTGTAGGTTTGCTCTGACTTCCTTTCTTTGTTTAGTAAACTGTTAAACAAATTTTGGCACGCACTCATTTTGTGTTTTTAAAATGCTATATAAATAAAGTTGACTTGACAGTGCTGTCCAAAATAAGTTCTGACCCATGCCCAGTCACAGCAAATGTACAAATCACACGTCACATAGAAAATATTGTTTGAAACAAAAGATGAAGAAACTTCTTACATGTGTTTTTTGACATTTATACTGGGAAATTAATGCACTTAAATATTAGGATGAATGTTCAGAGATTTAATTTCACACTGTAACCACTTCCCCTTGTACACATCACCATATGTTAAACACTGTGAAAAGATTACAGCCATTGTTCTCCTCTATCACAATGTTAACAAGACCTGTCCTCTAATATCCTGTAACATCGTCATTAGGGGCCCAGGCTGGAGGTGTTATTCAACTAACATTTGTAAGGCCATGCATCACCTATGTCCCTGCCACAGTCTGTACGAGTCTCACAACATCGAGTGGCTCCCTCCTCTACCACCTGCAAATGTCAATTACCATATTTCCCCCTGACATTTATCAGTAATGGCTAACATGAGCTACGTGAAAGCTGTGTGATTATGGTGGAGATGGACGGGGGGTGGGGGGTGGGGGGGGGGGTGCTGTTGGCTGCCTAACACCATGCAGAGACACAACAAGGCTTTCTCAATTCTCAGAGGTTTCTCAATCAGAGACAGTTAAGGCTTGAGCACATCTCAATAAAGGCCTAACCAGAATGTGATCAAAACAAATACACTGACTGATCATGCTTTTACTGCAGGTACTGTGTCTTGTTTTTTTTAATCAAACCTTTAATAACAAAACCAAGAATTATTAATGACAGAGGGAATTTAATTTTCAGTATGTCGGTCCGTACTTCTGTGGCTTCTGTCTTTGTTCTGTTTAAGTTTGTATTTGGGTTAAGCTGTTTACTGGCACCTTTGCTATTCTGCGACTGAGACTCTTTGTTACCATGATTAAACTTAACTGTGGTGTGGAAGGCTTGCAAAAGGAGCAATATGCTTCTTCCACCAGCAGTGCACAAGTGTGCCATTACTGTAACCCTGAAATCACGGCCAAGTATGGGCTCTCATCGTACTGTGTTCATGGTACAGTGGGGTTATTATGGAACTTATTGTGGCATCTTTATGAACCTGATACCAGCCTGCTTTCAAAGATCCTGCGAAAACAAAAGTTAAAAGATACCAAGAGGTGAAATCTGGCATTAAGTGTACTGTATCTTCAAATGCATATTAAAAATATGAATGGGATTTGCAAGAAGAGGTGCACTAGTATACTGCTTTTTGTTCCATGGTGGTACAACAATTAATAAGATTATAATCTGGTGGTTTGTGGTTCAACACAGAATGTTACTGTATAGTAAAAAAGAGGAAGAAAATAATTACTTCTGCCTGTATTCTGCCTGTATTAAAAACTGGACTAGTACTTCTTTGTAATCTGACTTTTAATTAGGGGTGATTCAGCCTTGTTATAGTTTTATCTTTGGTATCTATATAATTTTTTTTCCTGTTGGTTGTTTTTAATGTTTTATTGTATTGTTATGAAGTGTTTTACTTATGGTCATTGTTTATTTTCCTTTTTTAATCCTGTTTTGTAAATCCCTTTGGGCTGCATCTTTGCATGAAAGGTGCTATACAAATAAAGTTATTATTATTTTAACTGGTTTCCTCATAATAGTATAGTATAGTAGTATGGGTCGGGTTCATTGGTTTCGGTTTAAAACAATCTAGGTATTTATCTTGTTTATTTTGATTGTTAAACATGTGTAAAAAATGTATACAAAAATCAGTTTGGGGTGCAGATACTGAACATTTTAACAGTTTTTTTTTTTTTTTTTACTTAGAAGTCGTTCACATTTGACACTTAAAGAATCTCTTTATGATCCTGATCGCAGTGAGGTGCTTTTTGTAGTGAGAGGCGGCAACATGCAATCAGCTGGCAGTCGCTTCACAGCTACACATAACAGCAACTATGTTCAGGTAACCAAAGATTATATATCGTGTTTACTGTAAAATTTACAGTTTCTTCTTGTAACAGGAAACACAACAAGGAGGTAAGCGCTTTGAGTGGTCAGAAGACTAGAAAGGCACTATACAAATACAGTCCATTTACCATTTACCATCAGCCAATATTATGATACTCAGGACTCAGATTGACTTGTAGTTTTCTTTCCTGTTTGCATTAGTTGTGGCCCTTGACTCCAAACAGTACCCATTAAATGTGACCTTTAACATTACTTTTTATTTCTAGTCTATAAAGCAATAACACATTCCAGTTTTCTGGAAAATCTGGGTATTTTTTGATGGAAATCGGTAAACAGTCAACAGCAGACCTCGAGTATAAACCACTGAACTCATAAAAGGAGAGTTATGAAGAGGTATGATCTGTCCATTTCTCAACCCGAGACCACATACTGTAACTTAAGAAAATAACAATCTCTGCATGTTAATCGACCCACTGTTCATTCATTCCCCTGCCTCATCAGCCCCACGAATACTGGCTGAAGTCCAACTCACCACTCCGATGGAGAAGTAGTTGTTTACAATACTGTAAGGCACCGGGTCCCCTCGCTCATCCTTGTCTGTAGCTGTGACATCAATCTTCCAGCGATCCAGCATCACCTCCGAACTGTTCTCGATGTCGCGCATTATCTTCAGGAGGCTCTCGCCCTCATAGCCTCAGGAAAAAACAACAACATATGATGTGTGTTAAAATGGGTCTAGAACAGCTTGTGCTACTTGGCTGATGCTTATAAGTGACTCGCAGTAACATGAGTGCAAACTACCTCTAAGTTCTTCTTGGTTTATTGTTTTTTAGGACTGATATTGGATGTTTGTTAAATATCAGACATCGGCTAAGCACGTTGTAGTGTTAATATGATGTTTATCCCAAACCATAGCTATAGAAAAAGAGATTTGTGCAACCAAATATTTTTTCTTTTACTAATTATTTACTGATTTTGTTGGATTCTTATGCACTTTTGTTGAAGCTCTAATGTATCGAAGGTTTTTTCCTGCCAATCATTAGGTGCGGTTGGTCTTTTTGCCTTAAAGAGATGCTAAAATCTGAAAATGTCTGTTTCAAAGGAGAGTTTTATGATGTTCCCAATTTATTTAGAGATTTTCTACCCTGACAAGAATAAAGGAAAACACAAAATAATGAATACAAATATTGGCTTTAAAAATGTATGTATTGAACTGTACTCCATATGTTTTCAGTTTGGGTGTCCCCAGTGGGTCTCAAACACCTCGTAGTGTAATTTAGTGAAACGCTCAAATAATTAGTCGATTATTTTGCTCAGTTGCTCACTCCAAACCTTCTCTGGTTGCAGCTTCTCAAATGTGAGGATTTTCTGTTTTATATGATTGTAAACTGAATATCTTTGGGTTTGGGTCAGACAAAACAAGACATTTGAAGCTGTCACCTTGGACTCTGGGAAACTGTGATGGACTTTTTCAGTATTTTCTGACATTTTATAGACATTCATTGATTAATCTAATCTGCAGATTCATCGATGATGAAAATACTAAGTATTTGCAGCCCTATTGTACTACTATTACTCCGAGCTCTGTATGAATTCCTTAAAACATTGTTAATAAAATTCTGATAATTACGTTGGGTTATAGTACAGTATACTTATATCTTTAACAATGAGGTAGATTGAGGCCATGCATTTCACTGCAATGTATCTTCTGTATTTTCTGTCAGTACCTCCTCCCCATCGCAGACATCTTGCCAGGTCGTTGCCCGTGCCAAGAGGAAGTATACACACAGGGGGGTTCCTGTCCAGGTTGGCCTTATCTGGAGCAGCGGGACAAATATCACAACACGATGCGAAACAAGGCCAAACCAAGAAAACAAACTCATTGCAAAGACTTGTGAAGAAAGCATCAAATCCATTTTGCAGCCCTACTTGTAAAACTACAAGTCAATATGAATGTTGAGTTGTATAGTCTATTTCAAGAGACACATTTTGCCTGACGGTTATTACCTCTCTTTGTTTTGATTGATAAAAAATTGAGGCAATTTTTGAGAGCCAGAACAAGTAACACGTCTTCAAGACCAAATAGAGGAGGCCAGGTGATTTTTTTTCTCTCAAATGATGACTAGTATGTTGTTTTCCAACCTACGTAATCATCCCATTTTATCACCCCTGACTACGCAGACTCAGACATAATTAAAGTGTTTATATACAAACCATAAAGTACACTTTACCATTTCAGGCTGAACAACAAGAGTGCTGCAGGCTTTGAAAACTAATAAAAACAAATGCAATTTCGCCAAAAAGGGAAATGGTGTTTAAGTTCTACTATGTTGTACGTGATCAGAAATCAGAAGACCGTATGAGTAAATATACCAAAGCACCCCAGGAGGTTTGGAAGCAGCACAGGGCCCAAATTTTTGATAATGTCGAGATAACGTCAAATGTACAATTTATTCTGTACCTATGAAGTCCAGGATCCAGCCCACAGTGCCGTCCCCTCCGCAGGCCAGCACTCTGAAATCAGGAACATCTCTGAAGAAGTTCAGCCTGCAAACAAACACAGTCCACTCTGTATGTTACTGCCACGCAACAAGTTGTTTTTCACTTTGTATTTTATTGTGTATTAAATGTTATTTACTCAGAAATATTTCATGCTTATTTACAAATTTCCATTGCTCCGGTGACGCTTTTAACGTTTAGCTCTTAGCTCTCCCACAATATGCTGATTTTTTTCCTTATGTTCATCCTACACTGGTACTCAAGTCCTGTACTTGAATACAGTTTTGAGTTACTTGTAGTTGAGTATTTCCATTTTCTGATACTTTATACTTCTACTCCACTACATTTCAGAGGGAAATATTGTACTTTTTACTCCACTAAATTTATTTGACAGCTGGAGTTACTTTTCAGTAGAAGATTTTATATTAAAAAACATTTGATAAGCGTATAAAATTCAAAGAATGGGTACTTTTACTTTGATACTTTAATTACATTTTGCTGATAATACTTATGTACTTTTACTTTATTTGAACGCAATACTTTTACTTGTAATGGAATATTTTTACAGTTTTATTGATACTTTTTACTTAAGTAAAGGATCTGAATACTTCTTCCACCACTGCCATTCTACTTTCAGTAGTGGGGAAATTAACCCCAAAATGTTCTGTATTACTATTATAAGACTGAACGATTTAACCCTTATGTTTTGTTGACATTTGCTTCACTTCCTCATTGTTTTGAGTTTCACAGACCACACTGCTGTATGTGTAAAAATAATAATGATAATGGTATAGCAAAATCAACCTTTTTCTTTACCTTCTTTTACCTTATTAAGACCCAATATGTAGAAAAGTACTGAGGCGATAACCCTTCTGTTTGCCACAAACTGACCTTGCACATTGGATGAAGGTGAGAAAATACAGAAATGACCATAAAGCATTGTTATTACACCAAATAAGGAAAAATGTCATGTTTTATATGTTATATGGGCTACGCATGAACACATATATGTTCCAGTTGTTTCTCAAAAAGTCATTCAGAGACGTCAGAGAAAATGTACAGTTTGTTATCCTACATAAGGATGCTACTTATATTACCTGTTTACTGTTATAAAATGCTAATAACAATACATATCCAAATAGACGGGTATTTGGGCGGGTAGTACTGTGTCAAAAGGTGCTGAAAACATCAATCGCAGATTTAGAGCATATAATAATCCATTGTATTAAACCATGTTTTACAGCCGGAGTCTGAGAACCTAAACAGAAGTAATGCTTCATTTCTGTAGTGGACTTCTGAAACATGTCATCAGTTCAAAATCATGTTTACGATCAATTCTCATAAAATCAAGAAAAGCCATAAAGTATCAAGCTGATTAAACAAATTCAAGGATGTTTTTTGAGTTAAATGTTAAAAGAGGCACCGGGGTCCTCAAACAGAACATTAGGGATAAAACTGGCAACTAATTTTGTATATTTATATGAATTCTATTTTTACTCAACCTATATCTTTATTCTAGTAGGATTATTTTGTAAATCCAGTTGCTCTGGAAGTGATAACAAAGTTAAAATGACTTGTGTATAACTATAATAAGTGTTACTCTTAAGCTCTGAAGAAGGCATGCTGTTGCCGAAATGTCACTATGGAATAAATTCTGCGCTGCATTACCATCATTCTGAAGTGCTCCTGCTTCCTTTTCAAGTGTTTATACTTGTTATGCTGTCTCATGTCATATTTTACTTTATTTAATGGCAAAGAATGAGTCCTTTCTTTACTTTCCGCTCTAAAAAATGATTTAAAAATGATAGATCTTGTAAAGTTAATGTAGACATATCAGCTTTTCTCAGCCTTTTTTGACAATAAGAGAATATGTTAAGTGTTCTGTGTGCAGATCATGAGCATATTTTTGAGTCCACTGCCACAACACACTGCTTCACTGCAAACCCCCTCTAATCCCACAAAATAACACGTCGCATTGACAATTATTCATTTGGCGAGCTAGCCTGCCTGTTCGAGGGCTAATTGGATCATGACAGGCAATGTTCAGTCCAACTTCTTCCGTTCCTTCACAATAACAAAGCACTAACTGAATGAGCCAGCCTCCGAGGCTCGTATGGCGGGTAAATGATTCGCTCAATTACTCTCCAACTGGGACCACAAACCATATTAGACGCAAAACAGACGGCCGCGAACATGAAAGGCAACTTTGGGGATATTTAAATACCAAGAAACAAACACTTAATTTGCTGTAATTGCATTAGTGAGGCAGCTAATTGACAGCAGTGCGTGAGGCTGCCTCGGCCTGCAGTGTCCGACGGTGACCGTTCACCTCGCTAATGTGCGCGGCAGTGTGTGCACTTGACAAAATATTAACAAGGTTATAGTGGGGCAAGGTCATCTGGAATGTTGTCAGCTCTGGGGAGAAGCTCTGGGTTCAGCTCCAGACAGCAGAGGGGATGCAGGTGTTTCAGGCCATGTGCAGGGACATCAATAGAAGAGGAACAAAACAGTGGACACAAGGTCAGTGCCAAAAACTTGGAGCTTCGTTGGCACACTCCGTGCCAGCTTCTCGCACAGACAGTCAACACTTCGTGGAGGTTTTTGTCCCCTGCGTGTGCCGTGGTGTATTTATTTTTTATAAGCCACAAAGATTCTGTTTTCAGATCTAATCAAAGCCAAACAATGTAGCAGCACGGCGGCCAAGGCATTTCTGTATGTTTAAACGCTGCTGGCAACAGCAAAGTGAAAGAGCCTTGTGCATGTAAATGATTCATTCATTTTCTTAATCACACATGTGAACCATAGGAAACCCGATGCTGGCCACACCTACAGCCTGCAGTGAGCTCCTCGTCTGTATGCATGATCACATGTGGTATGGCGAGAGTTTCACCCCTCTCTATCCATCAGTCATCGGTGTCACCGGCTCTCTACATGCTTATGCATATGGAGCCGCCGCTCGTCTGAGGCTACAGCATGATACTGTCATCTCCAGGATTTGTTATGTGTGAACTCACCTCATTTGTGTCTGGAAGTGAGAGAAGCATCTAATACTAAAGGCCTCTCTTGCATGTGATGGTGGTTATTATATGTGAGCAACAACAGCCTGTTTGTAAACAGAAGAATATTGGCAGATACTGTATGATTTGTCAGTCTTTCCTTATTGCTTTCTTTTGTTTTATTTCTTTCTGTTTTAATGTTAACAACAATTAACGTCATAATTAAGTATTTAAAAATGTTTAAAATGGCTTTGAATGCATGTGAGTAGGATCGTATTCTGCCTCAATATATTCACTTTTTAAGAATCAGAATTTTTTTAAAGATTTCTCATCTTGCCACCTAAAATATTTTGCGGAACGTAAACAATCTTTTTGCAGTGCATTTCTTCACTGTCTTGTGTATTTTCAAATAAATACAATAAAATCAGTCATAGAAAATGCATGAATGTATTTTAGATGTATTTTTGCTATTAAAAATCAAAAACCTCTAATCAATGCAGTGTATAACATCCATCTATGAAGAGCTGTATTGAGAAAATATTGTTTTTTTATTTCAGTTTTGTTCTCTTAATGCAGTTTTTTGTCATTAAGCAGTAATTCATTTGATACATTACATGTGCTATCTTTTTTTCAATAACAGTTTTGTCTGTCTTAAAGTCCCCCTCCACTCAAAAATGTTCTTCTTGTTCCTGCAGTTGGATGTTTGAGCTTCACTGTGCAGAGTTTGACACTAGAAGGCTGTTTTCACATTCATCTGCTGAAAGTGGAAAGTTTCTCTGTGCTCAGTGAAAATCTGATTCAAGGGGTGGAGCTTCGATATGTGACATCACAAATAGCCAATCCTGGTCCACTTTGCAACGTGTACAAGTGTGATGTGGAAACATGAAGCCGCCAGGGCACATACACTGAGAACTGACTTTACAGTGAAGCAGGAGACATCTTGTGTCCAGCAGGAAAACTTAAGGAATGAACAACATTTGCATATTCATAGATTATGGAATTTTTAATGAGCTAGAAGGAGTAGATGCCCTTTTAAGGATTTTAATGTGGAACATATACTTTTTTTGTGGAAAAAACATCAGACAAACATTGTTCCAAGCAGACTATTTGTATGTATGTTTTCATACATGTCTGGAGGGGATCTTTAAAATAGTACTAAAATGTCCATATACATTGAAATAGTTTTTGTTTGCTGTAATCATTTGTCCTGTTCATACTGGCCATTAAGAGCTTTCCTAACAAGTACATATCTTCTTACATTTTTTTTGGTACAAAATCTCTATTTTGTCTTTCCGTGCTGATCACACAAAGAGGGAATTTCATGCTAAAAAGACTGTAACCTTGGAAGATGCGCACTTGATTTGTATTACTCAGACTGCTGAAGCCTCATATTAGCTTCAGCTAAACTTAGGAATGTATTTTTGCACAGAATGAGGGCTAGATTTTGTCCCCCATTACTTTGATCGGAATCACATTATAAAGGGATTTCTTAATGGCCAGAATGAACAGGAGAAATTATTACAGCAAGCAAAAACTGTTTCAGTGTATACATGGGCACCTGACTATTGTTTTATTAAGACAGGCTTGACTCTTTCTTTTAAGTGATCTTTCCCTGTTTGAACACACAATGACCAACGTACCCCGGCATGGGTCCATTCTTGGCCAGGTTATACACTTGTCTCGGGTTCAGAAGATACTGGAACTTTCTGTAAATCCTACAGGAGTGAATATGCAGAGAGATCACATCAGAAAACATAACAAACAGAAACCCACACCATTTGACTCAAATATCACAGATTAGGCCTAAAAACCTGGATTTAATGTCAGATTCTATAAGTGCCGACGCAGACCAGCATCCAATCAGGGCGTGACAAGGCAGTGGACTGGGCAGCGGGGTGGGACATACTCAAAGTCCCCTTGAGGAGAAACCATTAGAAAGACTAATTCATTTTAATTTCAATTTCATTATATCAACTGGCTGAAGTCATATTTTGATCTCATAATTTAAACAAATGAGGGCCGGCGTAATAAGGAGTGAATGAATATGTTTCAGTAATAACCCAATTAGCCCTGGGTTAAAGAAGGGGGACCAGCCAGGGACGTGACAGCGAGAAGGGTGTCTGTGAAGAGGAGAGAATGGGGGGTGGTGTGGTCTGACGGCGAAGGCGGCCGCCGCTGTAGGTTAATGTTATTGTGTTTTTATTTGACTAAGTAAGCCTAAAGCACTTGGCAGCCAGAGGGTATGCTGCTGCCTTCCCTCTGCGGCTTTAGAGGCCTCTTGTAGCATGTTGAGACAGATTGTGTACTTACCTCTCTCCCTGCTTCCCCCCGCTCTTCGGATTGACAAACACTAGCAGAGGATGAGTGCCCTCTATTGTTGTGATCTGAATGGGAGATGTCAAAACAAACCATTGGTGTTTGGAGACTGCAGGATGCTTCACAGGAATTCACTTTCAAGCCATATCCCTCAGACATTTTATCAAGTATATACAGCACTTCCAAGCAATGCCAGTCATCTGATTCATTTTCTAGTTTTCCTGTTTCGTTGCGGAGATGTACAAGTGGCACCTGGCTATGGCAAAGTGTGGGCGCTCACTATTTCTTTGCTTGAGTCCAAATTTAATCTTGTGTTAATTATAATATCTAATTATAAAGGAGAACAGTCATAAAGTCACATAAAATGTATTTTTAAGGCAAAATTTCTGAAAATAAATCACATAAATGTTCCCTTTAAGTTGATTTTTTTGGTCAGCTTATATAAAGGATGAGGCTCTGTATTTTTCTTGTGGTCAACAAATCCCATGAAAAGACCAAAACCAATGATGTGTTAGTCCGTGTGTCGATACTTTCCGACTTCCCTACCCTGTGTATGGCTCTCAGCCCCAAGCCCAGTCATTCTTACTGAAGACACATATCTGTAAAAACAGATTACAAATATTTTGTTTTTAAAAAAAAAGAAAAAAGGTCAGTAATTTCTTAAAACAGCTGGGCACTGTAGTTTTTAGCAAATGTTACTCAAACAAGAGTAAATAGTGCATTTGTTGGGGACTATTTTCAGTGGCAGATTAATACACATTAAGGGCACTAATTAGTATCTACGGCAGCAGGGCGGTGTATGTGGGTTTTGAGTTTTGGGATTGACTCTGTAATGAAGGAACAGTGTGGCTCATTGATGTGTTTTAAATAGTTTTTGGACAACAGTGGAGCTCTTTGGCACAGAGACACAAGATATATCAGACTGTGTATACACAGAGGATACTTTTTGTAGGATACATTCTTTGTTGGTTTTAGTCTTTATGGGGGATTTGTTGACAATAAGAAAAATATAGAATATCGCAAGCAAAATGTATCACACTAACTAAATAATATCAGGTGTGCTTTTGCCCCAGTGTTTCCCCTGAATCTAGCAGATATTAAGGATTTTTTAGAAGTTGTGGTAGCAAATGATATTAGATGTAGGCCAGATTTCAGTAACCAGACAGCCATGGATATACAGTACAGTAAAACAACCAATCAATACTCTCAACCTGATAACTAGTGATTCACAATTCAGTTGTAATAGTTATTTGTCACCGCTTCCTAATTGGCAGGGCAGTTTGTCTCGTGTGACGTAGGAAAGGATTTTCTCCGAGCGGTTGTGAAACTGTGGACAGACAGCCTGCGGTGCCGGAGGCCGAACTCACAAAGCGCCACATAAACAAGCTTTAATCCAGCAGCCCCTGTTTGAATTGCCCTTCGTGTAGTTAGTCTGCAACAACTCGCCCTGTGCTCTCCCTGACACAGATGAAGCGCTTAACTCCCCCTGTCTGCTATCCCAGCAGGCCAAGGGTGAATTAATGAGCTCCCTGTCCAGTCCAGAGTGATCCATTACTTCCTGTAATTATAAATAATAATCTTGATTATTATGCTAGTTAGCCGGCGAGAGGCAGAGATGGATGTGCCTGGGATATGATTCATCATATTTCTCTCTCAGCCACGCGTAGACGAGCAGTCGCCACAGACAGCGGCAGGTTTCCATCGCCAGCATGCTGGCTGACAGATATTAGAGAGGACCAGGCCAGACTGGGCTCTGCTGTACAATACTGATTACCAGCAGGGCCTGCGGAGTCCCATCACACGTCCCGAGACCAACTGCAGAAGTTCATTTCAAAACATGATATTCAACAATGGTAAATGATGCATGAATACTCTCTTAAAATAATTGTTATGGCTGTTGGTCTACAGTTAGTGCACAACGCAGCAGCAAACAAACACTAGACGTAGAGAACATCTCTCTCCGGTCCAGTCCTCCACCGTCTGGCTCCGCTTTATATTTCAGATCTTTTAACATCTTATTTTGCAGATCTGACAGTCAGATATTGTTCTAGGTCCAGGCATAAGACAAAAGGGGGTCATGCATTTACTGTTTTAGCTAAAACACTGTGGAACAAACTCACCCTCAGTACCAGATTAGCTGAGTCAGTGCCACATGTTTAACAGCATTTATAACCCCACCTGTATACAGTCGACTGACATTTTTATAATCTTGTTATACTTAAGTAAAAGTTGCAATACCACAGTGTAGAAATACTCTGTTAGAAGTTAAAGTCCTGCATTCAAAATTTTACTTTACTTAAAAGTACAAAAGTAAAAGTACTCATTATGCAGAATGGCACAATTCATAATAAGATATATCATATTATTGTATTATAATCATCATCAATGTGTACTTAAATTAAATGTTGCAGTAGTATAGTATATAAATAAATGTGAATTTCCTCCTGGAATAGATAAAGCCTTATCTTATCTTAACCTATAATGATACATCATAATTTATTTGTTATTAATTATATTTTGTAACTAAAGCTGTCAAATAAATGTAGTGGCGTAAAAAGTAAAATATTTGCCTCTGAAATGTAGTGGAGTAGAAGTATAGAGTAGCAAAAAACAAAGTAAGTACCTCAGCATTGCACTTAAGTACAGTACTTGAGCAAATGTCCTTAGTTACTTTCCACCGCTGGTTTTATGTTGGTCTTTTTATATTCTGTTTTATTTCTCTGTTTGGCTGCTCCCTGACATTCTTGTTGTATTCTGTGATACAACTTCTGTTCACCTGTGAAGCAGCTTGTTAATCTGGTAAGTTTACTTACTAACTTACATACTATGACTTACTACTGAAGTTGTGACTCATTTTAGAGCATACATTTATAAATTAAGGGTCAAGAGACGCTATCTTGTGAAGATCTGGTGAAATATGTCCAGGTTGTATATTCATTTTGGAATAACTTACCTACATTGTTACTTTACATCTAAACGTTTTGGAAATGATAAAAAATGTTTCTCAAATCCAATTCTGCCAATTCTTTTTCCCACCAAAGTTGAACCATATTATCACTGAGATCAGTATGTAAAAAAAGGATTCACACTAATATTGGTTAGATGAAATTTAAGGGATCCCTGTGTGTGTACACCGGAGCATTGCAGTATGGCGCAGACATCGATACTGTTAGAGCAGTTCAAAGTAAAGCAGGAGAATACTGAGGTTACAAAAGACTCGCCTGCAGTCCTTGGCCGTCCACTGTGACTGAGTTGGCTCTCTGCATCTTCCCTCGGCTCGACTGGCTGGATCGGGAGTCTTTCCTCAGCGTCGACTGCCTTTCCTGGGGGTCAAAGGTCAAACAGCAAGGTTGTTAAAGGATCCTTAAATGAGGTTTCATTCCAAAAAGGTGATTTCCACTAATAGGAAAATGTGACTTCAACTCTTACAAAACGGTTGATCAGACACATTTAAAGGAAGTTGTGGTGCTTTTAAAAAATTGTTGCTTTTACTTCTTTTTGATTATTTTGAAAACTCAAACACCTGTATGTGCATCTCAACTGTATAATATTCATGTTTTCTGCAGTGTGTGACAGTTGTCTTATTCTGTTTATGTTGTTTGTATTGTATTTACTGCTGTAACCGGGGCGTTGAGGGCACTGAGGTCATGACCTTGGCATTTTTTTAAATTACTTTTAGGTCAACAAAAATGAAGAAATTAGTAATAAATAAATTATATAGTATCTTTCCAACCAAATTTTATTCCTGGCAGCGTGAGGGAGGCTTTGAAACAGCATTGGAAATGTTGGGAAATTAATCACTTCGTTTTATGGGGCCATTATTTCCCAATAATTCATTAATCCAGAAAGTTACCTGGAAATGCCTATTTAATCTGGTGCTAATTATAGGGAAAATAGAGACAAAGTTCAGTGACAGTGCTTTTAATTAGTTTATAGTTTAGTTTATTTGCAGATGTTGATTTCCAGAGGAATTTCCTTGAAAGCACTGCTCCATTTAAATAAAATTTGCTGAAAATATAATTGAACTGCTATAACCCAATAAAAAAAAATAAAAAAAGGTAAATAATAAAAAAAAAGATTTCGACTTTCCTCTTGGTGTCTTTTTACTGATCTATATGATACCAGGCAACATTTGTTATAGAAGTCAAAATGATTACACAAAGTGGATCATCTTTGTTTTAGAGATACTTAATGAACAATTTTAGGTTCAGTCTTTTCCCCTGAAATAGACTTGTACCATATTGGAAATATAAAATATAAAATAATAAAGATTTGCCATTTCAGAGCTCAGCGGGAGAACACAGGCTGATGATTGGATCCTCAGATAACACAGTATCAAACAAGGCCAGGCTCACTCAGCCACGGGACCGCTGACCAGTGAGGAGTGAAGTCTTACCAGGATGATGGGGCAGATTGAGTTGGGGGGCAGGATGTGATCCTTCAGGGGTCCGCAGTCACACTCAGGTTTCACATGGGAGGCACACTTGTTATGGAGCTGGAGGAAGTGGCAGCCGTTATTAACAGCCAACTTGTTTCAGTTACAGAACATGTTTAAGTGTACTTTTTCAGATATGTGCTCAGCATTTATTTGCATTACATGTGTCATTGCCTCTGTTTTATTTTCTATTAACTTGCAACCACAAACAAGTGTTTTCTGGGTGTAAATTGGTGGAATGACTTGTGAGGTATCAGAGGTGCTAAAAAGAAACCCTAAAATACAAGAAGCAGTGGGAATATAATGAGGAGGTGGCTGCCTCTCCTCGGGTGGTGGCTTACCGTGATTTGACACCACACGCAGTGGAGCCCAGTCAGGCCCTGGTAACACTTAACGGTTTTGTGACACTTGTCACACTTGGTGGGGCAGTTCCCTTCCACCCAGAAATGATGCATTACCTGCAGAGTGAGGGAGAGACAGCATACAGGGAGGGAAAGAAGTGAGAAAAGAAACATGGTGCAGAAAAACAAGATATATACAAAGCCACAAGTGACACAACAATTAAAGAAAGCAAGAGGAAAAGAAAACAAGCAGGAAGGAAAGAGAAAAAAACACGGCAGAGAGAAAGAAAGAAAGAGGCCAAACATATGATGCTGTCTGTGTCTTTAAACCAGGCTTATTCTGGTAATTAGCAATGCTTAGTAGCAGACTGAGTTGTTTTAATTCCATTAGAAGAAGAGAAGCCCTCGTCCTAAGCTCAACAGAGCATCACTGATCCAAGCGTGCCGACTTGTAAACACTCCAATTGGACGCACCTCAGTGTTTTTCTTGGACTTGACATAGGTTTTGATGCAAGACGGTGGAGCACGAGCCACGCAGCGCTCGTGGACTGTGTACTTGCAGACTGGGAAAGACAAAAAAAGGATTTAAGATTTTCAACTAGGAAAAGACAGAACACAGAGGAAAGAAAAAACAGTTATAAGTGATATACACTGGGGTTTGAGTAATGTGTTTGTGAAAGCTGTTCTGAAGGCGCTTGTTGCCAATATTTTGTGAAAAACAGCTTCTGTGTAGGGTGTAAAGTTGGGTGCACTACAGAATAAATGAAAATGGCCATTCAGGCTCAAACACAAGCAATTTTTATACTTTCAGAATTAAAAAAGCATAGAATAAAGGGTTTTTTTTTTAGACGTTTTCGGAGTGGCTTGGTTGTCTTTTTTATCAGTTGATATTGTGAGGTTATTATTTTTTTCATTTTTGTTGAAAAAGCCTCTGAAACAGCTTATAAACCACCACAGGACAGTGAAACTTTTGGCGAAATCCCAGGCTTTTTTATAGGGCTAGGTGAAAAATAAAACGCCAATGTTTTTGCGTAAATTTGATCACAGGGTAACGTCCATAATATTGGCACTGCAACACATGAACAGACAACAGTGGCCCAGTGTATTGTATTGTATCTGTCTGTGCAAATCAATGTATCTGTCGAACCCTTAATGGTAAATGAATTACTCACATGAGCAGCAGAGTCCCTGCTTCCCCAGTCCAATTAGCATGTTGAGACACAGGTTACAGTAGGCTGGCTTGTTGAAGTGCTTCAGTCTCCACACATGTTGCCCGTCATCTTTAACATTCTGCAGCGAGAGGAACAGACCAAATGATTAATTGACTGAATGTCTAGTGATTAACTGACTAACTGCTTCATTACATCATTTCATATTCTGGTGGGAGAATCATCAGCTGATCATTTCACTGATTTGTCATTTAGCTTCTTGGTTGTCTCACTAGTTACATTTTTTAATTTATTTTTGTTTGTATTTTACTTCTGTACTTCCAGCTGTGTAGTCCAACGACAGAGGACAGGTTTTGCTGTCTTTCCTTTGCAGTAACATTCATTCATAAAAATGACATTGGTGGAGACTTTTGCTGAAGCTGGTCAAATGGTTCCATCTAGTGGAAAAAGTATGAACTGCAGACAGAACTGATGTCGCTCTTATTAGTTCGGGGATCACACAGCTGCGGTAGGGACACGCATGTGTAAGGATGTTCTCAGGAAACCACTGGGGAGTGTGTGTGTGAGGTGTTACGAGATGATTTATGAATGGCAGAAAATGGTTTAATAATGATGTGAACTTTCTTGTTTGTTCTAGTTTGTGAAATAGTGTCTATTCACTGCATCTAGTCTTTTTCAGATTATCATGAACAGTAGGCTAAGAAGGAAAATTACAAAAGATTATTTCAGGTTCACATTTTAAATTGTAGTAATTTAGCTGGCACTATGAACCGCAGTAATTTACAGTGAGCCATTAGAGAGTAGATATTCACATTCTCCTAGCATAATCATCTTGCAGGAATTAACTGAAATAAGGTAAAAAAAAAAAAGTTTTTAAAAAGAGCTTAGGAGAGACTGATGAAGTCAATTTACACTTGCAGGATGCGAGAAGATAGCTTCATTTCTGTGTGTGTGTGTGGGGGGGGGGTCTGGTGAACCAAAAACAGTGTAGAAACAGTCATCTAAAATATCATTTCTAAAATAGCAACATGTGTCAAGTTTCATATTATTAATAGTTGTTATATTTAGGGGGGTAAAAATCTAACATTTAACCGTATCAGGTTGAGTGAGCATCCTTGCCTTGTACAGTACACGCTGAACAGTATGGCAGTTGTTAAGCAAGGAGAGACATTCAGACATTTCCCTCCTTGTGATATTTGTCCAGATGGTTTAGGGATCAGACCTCAAGGCAGTGACTGTCACACAAAATGTACATCACCAGGTGAGTTTTAAACCTCTCAAATGACTAGCATGCCACCAAGCCCTCAGACCTAAACAATGAAATCATTTATTTTTAACAACCTTAGAAAAATGACCTATATTGATTTGCCACCATTTAGCAGTGAAAATCCATGTGTTTAGGACGTAGTGACCATTCAAGTGGATGCCCGAGACTTGGATTACATTGCGAGAGTACTTTTAAGACTTTTTAGGGATGGCAATGTTGGTCTGTCGGTCTCCACCACTTTGGTCCACACTGAAATATCTCAAACTATTAGATGGATTGCCATGAAATTTGTTACAGATATCCATGGTGCCCAAAGAATGAATCCTAATGACTTTGATGAATTGTACTGACTTTGATTACATTGATACAAACTTTTCATCTAGCGCCATTATCAGGTCAAATTTTTGATTTGTGCAATACTTTGGTTTATGACCTGCCAAAAATAATGCCATTTCCCATCAGCCTCAGCTGTACTTTGTGTTTAGTGCTAATTAGCAAATGTTAGCATGCTAACACGCTAAACTAAAATGGTGAACGTGGTAAACATTATACCTGCTATGCATCAACATGTTAGCATTGTCATTGTGAGCGTGTTAGCAGTCTGACATTAGCATGTAGCTCAAATCACAGCTGTGTCCAAGTACAGCCTCACAGTCTCACAGTTGTGTTAATAGACATTTAGATATTGGTAAGTTATTGTAAAATGGTTACCACCTTGGAAGCTGATGCATGCATTTTGACACCTGTGCAACTAATAACACTAGTTGAGTATGTACACCTATTCCAGGTTTATTATACAGTACATGTATATGTATGAGATTTTTGCCTTTGTCAATTTTGACTCTGGTAACGACAAAACTGGAAGCAAACCAGTCAAGTATTCTCAGTTTTTCTCTCTAAAATGTCCATGCTGAAACACTTTCTTTCTTGAAGCGTTAGCAAGCAACCAGTGTCACTAGCAAAAGTAAGTTGTCTCTCTGTGGACTCACGGTCTCCAGGCCCAGCAGGACCAGCAGTGGGATGGTGGTCATGCCTCCCTGGATCCACTCCTCCAGTGACACTGTGCCATCATGATCGTAGTCAATCTCCCGCATCATTTCCTGGAGGATCTACAGCATAAACAAAAAGCGAAGTCAAAAGAGAAGAGAGAAGTTTTTCAGTTCTACACTTCAATAGTGGTTTGTAAATTTGGGCTCCCAGTGGGGTTGAGAGAAAATCTGTGGACCCTGAAAAATATATTCAAGTATGTAAAGAGTGTATAAATATTAAGTATATTCTCTTAATTGTAATATTGAATTTTCAGGCCCATCTTCTATATATTTAGTAACACTTAAGAATCAGGGTCATCATTTAGTGTAAAAGTTCAGCCTGCTTTCAAGTGGTTGCAAAAATGTCATGGAAAAAATTAAATTTAAGCCCTCAAAAAGCTGAAGAAGTGTCTGGTAACAAGCCAAGAGGTTTGCTTCACAGTATATTAAATTCAAATTCATGTTATTACTGAATTCTGTTAACTGGGTGAAATGTCTTTCTTACTGGTTTCAGTTCAGTCACGTCCCATTCCAGGTACTCTGCTACATGCATCATCTGGGAGATAATGTGCTCCAGCTCCTGTGGTGAGACCACAGACAGTCATTACAGTCACAAAAATACTGTATTTACCTTTCTGTATATTGCAGCCTTACAAGTTGATGTCACTAAATGTCTTTGGTGTGAATAGACTGATAAACAGCGTGTAATAGCAGGTTGGGAATGTCATTCTACCGCACAGAAGAGTTGCGCAGAGAAAAACAAAGGCAGCGTGGGAAGAGCTCTGAGGCTGATGGTTTAATTACAATGGTTGCTTTTTGGGGGCAGAGAGGGGGTGGGGGGGCATTATTATCTAGTGGGATACTAAATCACTACAATGCACTTTGGACTTCTTTAATATGTTGAGTATCATCAAGAGTGCATGAGTGCAAATCAAGAGTTACTAGCCGTTGCTTTATTTTCTCTCAAATCTGGGTTACAATTTGGGTCACACTAAATTATCATCTCTCCTTTTTTTGTATGCTCTCTGTCCTCTTTTCATTACTCGCCCTCTTTCTCTCCCAGCCAATAATGGGATACATTACAGAACCCCTCCACCCACCCCACTCTTGCCCTCTCCCTCTTAACCCTCTAATTCCATCCCCCCACCCCCCACTCCCTCCTACGCACTTTCTATACATATACACATAAGCGCTGCTGCTCTTTCATTTATACATATACCCACACCAAACTAACTATTTTCTCTCTTTAATTCTTCTTTTCTGTCATCCATCCATTCATATACTGGGACCATGTGTTGAGGTATTACATGTTCACAATGGGAGCAAACAGATTACATGTTTGTATTTTTTACCCATAAAGTACCTAGATATAAATAGATAGATAGATAGATAGATAGATAGATAGATAGATAGATAGATAGATAGATAGATAGATAGATAGATAGATAGATAGATAGATAGATAGATAGATAGATAGATGTACCTAAAGCATCTAAAATAAATGTACTTGTTATGCAAAATGGCCCTATTCAGAGTGCTTTATTTATCATACATATTTTTTGATTATTATTACTGATTACTACTATTACTGATAATGCTGTGGTAATTTGACTAAGTTTATATACTGCATATACTGAGCAATTTCTGTTTGTTTATTTTTATGTATCTATCGTTTGTCCACATCAAACAACTACAATGTGCTTAATGCAAGTACACAAACACAGAGCTGAAACAAGTAGCCGATTAATCAATTAGTCTAGTCTATCGACAGAAAAATAATCTGCAATTTTGGTGAGCGATTAATCGTTGAAATTATTTTTAAAGCAAAAACATTAACTAGTTTCTGCTCCTATTTTGTGATCATAATTGTAATATCTTTGGGTTTTGGATTGGTCAGACAAAGCAAGCAATTTGATGACATCACTTTAGGCTTTAGGAAATTGTGACAGCATGTTTCACTGTTCTCACATTTTACAATCCAAATAATTAATTTATTAATCAAGACTATAATTGTCAGATTAATCGATAATGAAAATAATTGTTAGTTGTCGGACATGATAATGCCTCCTCTTATACTGTACTTTGTGTCTCTCTCTGTCTTGGTGCTGATGCTTCTGATTTTAATTCTGAATTTTTTTAAAAACAGTATAACACCAACATATTTGGGGTGCTATGACTTTAAATTTTGCACTTTTGAACAATGAATCTGAGGTGAAAGTTATTCTTAAAGTGGAGAAATGTTTACCGAGCTGTCCAAAGATCCGTTTCCATCTGTGTCATAGAGGCGAAACATAACTGTGGAGACAAAAACAAAATGTCAAGCTACAGTATTAACACTCTGCACTCTCCACCCTTCCCATCCTTTGAAGTGAACATTAAAAGCAGTTATTGGCAGGAGAAGCCACAGCACTCACTGCTCCATAACACAGCTTTCCCCCCACGTTAATGTCACCGTGTACTTCACTGCATACAAATACAAAGCAAAACCAGAATCTCAGCAGTTGTAAACATCTGAATGCTTCAACTTTAAGTGTCCCCCAATTACCACTCAAAAGTGTCACCATGGAAACAGACAGCTCCCACATCACAGCTGTGATTGGCTCTTCCTCTTACATCACAGTGATGCATAAACACCCTCAAGTCTGAACGTAACAGAATCGTGAAGACAATAACAACACGACCGAGCTGCAGATGATTTCCACAGTGGCTATACTTAGAGATGCTCTAACCCACCGCTGCTCCACCCCCACCTCCACGTGAGCGCGGTCGAGGTGCAGCAGAGGGTGGGTGCTGACATCATAAGGAGTTGACGTCAGGTGGCGGTTCGTCAGGCCACTAACGAGGAGCTAATTGCCAGTTTTCTGGGCGGGTGTGACCGTATGGGGCAAAGGGAGGGGGAAGTGATGCTGGCGTCTGGTGTTTGGTGTTGAGTGGAGACTGATGGTGTTACGAGGAGGTGATTGTGGTGACCTAAAGAGGCCCCAAAAAGGTAATAAAGTGCAAAGGATGAGGAGAATTGTTGTTAAGTTCTCTCTGCAGAACAAATGGGTTGGACAGCGAAAAGTCTCTGTGACTGCTCTCAGGAAATATTTCGAAAACTCTGAACCATTTAAACAATTTACAATTTCCCTGACAACTAAGCAATAAACTATGCAATACAAGACATACTTTGCAGGGATAAATAAAGTTGAATTGAATAGAGTTGAAATAATTTTTTAATGAAATTAAAAAAATTAGTTTCAGTGAAAACCGGTTGTTTCCTGATGAAGTCTAGTTAATCCATTCTCTTCATGTGAAATTTAGGCATTCTAGTAATTGCAATGAAAGCTTGGGACAAACTGTGGTCGTAGTTCATTTAAACAGTCCACGACTTGTTCTGAAATGGCTTTCAAGAGAGTACAGTGTATCAATAAGATGACAACTCATTTCACAAAGGGTATTTTCTAGACTAGCACAGATATTCAGTCTGGTTTTAGACTTCATTTAAGGTGTGGTGTGAACTACTGACTGAGGCTCAATATAAATGTAATAAAATATAATCAATATCAATAAAAGTCTTTCTATATGTATTGGTTTATTCTGGTTTAGCTGCTATCACTTGTCTTTGTGGAGTTTCTGTGTTTTTGTGCTCATCAGTTTTTTAATTTCTTATGTCTTTACTGTATTAATTATTTTATAAATGCATCTTATTCTGTTCTCCATAATCTCACATCCTTTCATTTTTAATCTAAGTTAAAAGAAAATGTTGAGAACAAGAAAAAAGATAAAGAGATTTGATCTTTTATTTATAATACAAAAAACTATGTTTGAAGAACTGTCTTAAATCTTATTCTGTGTTGTTTCAAGATAATGACACATTCAAAATACCTAAAACAAGGGAAACTGCGCCGGAGCAAGAGAAATTTGAAGTTTTACCCCCCTCTTTTTAAGATAATTAACAAAAGCTTTTTTCAGTGAAGACATCGGTGCTGAATTGCCAGAATTTGCTTGTTTCAGTTGATCCTGATGAGAGAAAAACATCAGCACAGAAACAGCTCAAACAAGCTGCATTGCAATCAGAGCAGTTCTTAAACAAACCAGCAGAGGGACCTATCTGCTTCAGAAATAACAACAGTGGGGATGCAGGAAGAGAGAGTGCTCAATAAGACATCATCCATAGTTAAATTCATGATGTGCTCACACTCAGGCAGCTGCAGTTCAATTATTTAGTCATCCCTGCGCTTGATGAGTGCTACTCTACTCAATAATTCAGCAGATGGATGAGAATTATAGCAACACAGAAAAAAAGTCTGATGTCCAATTAAGCAATGTAACCTTGTGAATAAATAATGTGATAAATGCAATTAAGAGATGTGGGAAGACGTGTCAGTAAACTGCGAACACTAGGCATCGAACATCCCTTTGGAGAGGCTTTATTGGAGCTGCAAGAATTGAGATAAAGAAGAAACAATAGTTCAATTGACTAAATTTTATTTGATAATCAATCAAAGATATAAGCTCCACCTTCAGAAAAGCCTGAGAACATGACGGATAATAACTTTGGTTGTAAGATGAAAGAGCTTATTCCAGTTATTATTTTCACCAGGGGGAAAGAATAAAACACTAAGGAGGACACAGTTTGATTGAATGTGCTTGCTAACCACCAAATACACCAGAGAAAACTCTGACTCACTTCAATAAAATGCTGAGATTAAAAAAACACAAGGAGAGTGAGGTGACACCTCACGAGACACCTGGCAAATATTTGAATGGCAAATAAATATTTATATGACAGCTTACATCAACACTGAAGATTCATATAAGACTGTACCATCTGTAGTGTTGCATTGCTTATAGAAAACCACAATATCTGTCTGGTATTAGCTTAAAAAATGCTATTATAAATACTCTGTTCAGGTTGATGTCCTAATGTCGTGTTAACCTCGCAGACAGGATTTTATTTGGATAATCATTTCTCAGAGCCTGAAGACACAGAGACAGAAATGATCTCATTGGCTGAGATAAACCTCAGTGAGTGGACAATTCTGTAGAGTGCAATCACAAATGGAGAACTAAGGTCAACATAGACAATAGAATTAATAAACAGGAATGGTTAATTGTTTTTTCATTCATTTGTGTCCTTTCATTCCTTTGTACCTGATGTAGAACAAATTTGGGCTTTCAAACATTTCTCACAGTTACAGTTTTTTGCACTCAGCACCTGGTGCTGAGAAACCTGGAAGTTTCATTCATTTGTGACCATGACCAAAAATTCAAAGGCTTGTGTAGCAAATAGGGGAGCTAGGAAAAAAACTAGTTAAAACTGAAGCTAAAGGCTAAAGTGTAACATGAGGTGGTCATTCTGAACATTCAGTCAGTAAATAAAGCTACATAGCTTCTGCTAGCCACAGCAGGTGCTGCATGCTATGTCATGGCCACGGAAAGTACTTGTTATTGATTGGCTGGCAGGTGTATGTTAAAATTGTCAAACAAAGATCCAGTCGACAGGGTGAAAGTTATATTACACTGCAGGTAACCATAGCAACAATAACTCTGCTTGATGCTGCATTATCATACTGATGTAACCACGAGTTAAACAAAAAGGGCAAAACCTAACTTGCTTTCTTTCTGATAAGTAGCCATGACAATGCTTACTTGTCATGTTTCCCATTATAGAAAAGAACAAACTGCTAACAGCCCCCACTTCATCTGTTATTTTCGTATGTCAGGACTATGGCTGCAACTAACAATTATCTTAATTTTTGATTAATCTGCTGATTATTTCCTCGATTCATTGATTTATTGTTTTGTCTATAAAATTTGAGAAAATATAATTTCCCAGAGCCCCTGGTGGCTTCTTCAAATTGCTTGTTTTAAAAGATATTTTGTTTGCTATCGTATACAAATGCCACAAATCTTTACATTTGAGAAGCTGGAACTAGGAAATGTTCTCATGATTAATCGATTATCAATACAGTTGCTGATACATTTTTTGTCGATCGACTATCCGATTAATCGACTAGTCATTTCAGTTGTAATCAGGACTCTTCATCCTGTGTTATCGCTCACATAATAACATTAAATGGATAAGAATTGGGCTTTGCTGTATTGAGGCAAAGAAAGAAGAAGGACTCCTGTGGGAATAGAGATAATATACTGAATATTACTGTCACATTGCCCCCCCAGTGAAACCTCAGTTGTCTAAAGCCCCATTCAGATGGGATTAACATTACAGGGAGGGGTCGGGGAAAAATATTCACTCTTCAGTAATTTAACTTATTGTTCTGGACAGCATTTTAACCACTGTGAAATTAACTTATTGTGGTCTGTAACAGACATGAACATTCTGCAGGACAAAGCCAAAAGACAATCCCTGTACCTATAATAACCTATAATAACCCACACTGTCGCTCAAGACAGGATTAAAATGACTGACCAGCACAGGTAATGCTAAAATCAGCCCACCTCCCCTAGAAAAATAAATCCAGTCCGGATGGGGCTTCAGTCTGCATATTTGGGCAAGGGCAGCTCTTAGATTTGATAAGATTACCTAGACAGCTAAAGGCTACTGTGGTTTAAAACTTGAAAGATCAGCTTGATGTTGCAGAGCAAAGATCCATGGTATTAACTTTGTCCTCTCTTACCCTTTGTCTTTTTCTCTGGGCTTCAGTCTGACCTTACTTAGCTTGAAAAACTGCTTTCCACCCACTGAAGTTTAACTCAACCGGCGACATTACTTCCGCCTACTGGTGGCTCAGTTGGCTGTTTGTGTATTTTATCTTTTTATTTGTGTATTCTAGGTTCCCAGTGTTTCTTGTATCTCTGTGATTTATAAACCTAGTGTTAGGACTTACGTACTTTCCACTTTCCACACTGAACCCTCAGATGGTTGTTATACATCAACAGAGGAACCAAAAGTCATGTGATATGGGATGACACTCACACTCAAGCTTGTCCTCAGGACGCCCGCCCTCCAGCAACGAGAGGTAACACACAATGTCCTTCAGCTGCACCGTTTCCAGAGGCCGGGGCAGCGCGGGCATCTTCAGAGGGGTCGAGTTGCCTTTGATCAGCTTCAGCCCTGTAGGGAGGCGGAGATGAAAGGTCAAAACATCCTCCACAACACCTCTAATGTTGGCCCAACAACCTGCTGGGTTAGGATGCCTGACATTAGTCATACAGTCGGATTGATCAATGGTGGGTGCTGTCCAGTTCAGGAAAAGGCGAGCAAACAAATAGTGCAGTTTTAGCCTTATCAGAGACTTTGTTTTCAGATCAGGGCTGTATTCTTGCAAGGGATTTTAATGGATTCAATGTCTATACTGTACTGCAATCTTTCAACCTTATCTAATTGTTTTTAATAGCACAGCACGGTAAAGATCAATACGTGATGTAAAGTCATTAACCCCCTGTCGATTCCCCACTCTGGTTAGCTGATATAACCGATACACATACACCAGCAAGTTGTCAGTAGTCAAATCAAGTTTCTAGCCAAATACCACATGGCGTTTTTAGTGGTACTGTAGCTACTAGTTTTTCTCTCTGGTATATATATATATTGTGTTTTTCACATTTGTAAACAAACACAAGGTAGCACTTTCCAGAGAAAACAAAGTATCTGTGGTAGCCTATTGAGACTGCACACTCAGCCCATAACAATATAATCAAGGGTGTTTTATTAACACTGACGAGAGCAACGCATTTCGCTTTGCGCTTCATCAGGCTCATGAAAACGTGCAACAAACGGGCCAAAGGCTAAAATACGCACTCTGTTTAGTAATTAGCAATGGCATACAGGTGTGCAAAATAGGCTTGACCACCTCAGCCAATCAATATAGGTGCAAACGTCACTTACGGCAATATACAACAATACCACACAACACAATACCACACAATACAAACTGGAAATAATTAAACAAAATGAGAAATTTGTTTGCTGTTTTTTCTGATTACGTGTTCGACTTGCAGTTGCCAGCACCTCCAGCCCTGTGGTACATCTTTTTATTTTCTTTTTCACTAACAAGGTAGCAATTACTTACTTGCAGACCTAGCTGGGATGGGAGTTACGGCAAACTCAAAAGTGCTATTTTTAACGACTAGGAAACTCCGATTTTTATGAAAGCTCCTCTGTGTCTGATTTGGCACTTAATATAGAAGTGCCTGAAAACCAACAACCATGGATGCTATATGCCAGCCAAAGTTTGTAATTCAAGGTAATTAAACTCAAATTCAATTGATGCAGAGCCACATATTGACAATATGCAGTCATTTTAACCCTCCCTTGACCAGCTTTGCAATTACACAACCATCTTGAATTGTCCCATAACCTGAATGTTCTGCCATCCATCCCATCTGACATGAACGTGGCATTAGTTCTGTGTTCAGACCATGACGCACAGTGAACTGCAGAGAACACTGGGTATTGTAGGAATAGTTGAATTAAACAGGACCATGACAAGTGTTATTTTCTTAGTCAATTCTAGGTGCATTTGAAAGACTTTTGCTACGGATTAAGATTACTGCAGACTGTTATGGTGAAGAGGGAACTGAGCCTGAAGGCAAAGCTGTCGATTTACTGGTCGATCTACTTTCCAAAACTCATTTATGGTCATGAGCTTTGGGTAATGACTGAATGAGTTACACTATAGTACTCACCAGAGAGCTATGTTATGGTAATTTATTAAAAGTCAGTGTATACATCCAGCTACATCAGCCATAAACTCAACTCTCAAACAACTAATGATGCTGTTTGCTTCTAAAAGTACTTGTATGGGAACATAAACACTTCTATGAAAATAGAAGCTCCTATGCGGAGACAGCAGCAGTTTAAAGTAGACGGGACTTGTTAGTTCCCCTATCTGTACTCAGATGAGCATCTAGGGTGGTAGAAGGACTTACAGTTAACAAAACTGGATCAATGAGGCCCAATCAACACACTCGCATACAGTAGGCTGCACTGATTCAGTTCCTTACATGCTCTATGAGGTAAATGGGGCAAACAATGTGCATTAAATATTGAATGCACACGAGTGAAACTGCTACCAAAAGGACATATCATGTAAGGTGATGTCCTTACATAGTAAGGCCCTGCCCTCAGGAAGACTCCTCCTTGAGGGCAGGGCTTAAGCAATACAGAGTAGCTTAAATTTTCTGAGTTCTCAGACCATTTTCACAATTGAGAATGACTTCCGGATGGGAGCTGAAACGTCTTGGTTCTGAAAACAGTGTCCAGATGACTACGACTGAAACCTTTTCTACGATTTACATTGAATGTACAGAATATTTGGGTCACTCTTTATGAAAATATGCAAAATTCAATTAAAATATTTTTTTTTACCAAAAGGAAGATATAAAGAAATTGAAGGCGACAAGCAGGTTTTTTCTATTGATAAGTTACCATGCATCTCTGTCAATGAAAGTCTCACAGTTTGATGGCTCAGGTGACTGTTACTTGGACGATTTTACCTACACAAGCATTTGGTCATGCACCAACCATTGCCATTCAACTAAATATAAACATTTGCTTTAGTTTTAGTCTTTTAGACGGTCTTTGAGGATGCCTCCCCTCTAAAATTCCTGTGGCTGTGAGATATGATAATTTTGTTTACAGGCCTTACGTAACGTAGATAACGTAGATAACTACGTCAAATCAGATAGACGTCAGCCTTTATTATTCACCTGAAATATCAGGCAGTCAAGAAGTGTGAAGCCAAGTGCAGGGGAATGTTGGCTGAACCAGCAGTGGTCTGACGTGGTATGTGTGTCTTTTTAATATCAGTAACTCATTACCACACCAGAATGAGATATTAGTGTGAATGCTATAAACAAACAAAAGTATTGCCAAGACAATTGGCAGCCTCTACACTACAATTCACATTGTGTGCCACCAGGCTGGACTTGGCAGGAAATCTGTTATTATTTGAAGGCAAAAAACGGAAACAGAAATGGATCTGCTTGTGCACAACAAAGAAAGTAAAGGTCTCAAAGATTGGGGAAATAGCAAAGTAAAGTAGCTCATCTTAAAAATCGAATAGAATAAGTCACTGGAGAAATGCAGTGAGGACATGGCTCATGTCCTCACTGGCAAAATTGGCTTCACTTTAGCAACAAAAGCTGCAACGGTTTCTTATACATATCAGTAACTACAAAACAACAACATACTGTGTTTATAATTTGAGGGTTTGTTAGGGTAAAGATTTCCTTTCTACACTTACCAGAGACTCTGGGTTTGTCAGAAGATGAGGGACTGGGTTTGGGTCCCTTGTTGCTAAACGACATGAAGAGGTGTTGACAGAACTCTTCAGGGAGTTCACTCTCCAGGAACGTCTGCATAAAGACCTTGAAGCCCTCAAAGTCAATCTCCTAAAAACCACAATAGAAACAGAGCATGTTGTTTTCCATGGTGAGCTGCATTCGCTGCCTTGAAGGCTTCAAGGAAATACATATGATTTTCAGTATGAAGAGGGTATGTTGGTATGTTTCACTTTTTGGGGGAAAATCTGTGATCACTTGCAAAATGTTGCAGAATTCATGTTACAAATTTCTGCACTCAGAAAGATGTCTAAAGTGTTGTTTGGGCTGTGGGCGGTGAAGATCAATTTTAGAGTGGTTTCAATGTTTTTGCAGCTTTTAGCTTTGCATTCAGTGAATATGCTGTGGTCTTTCCTACTATCCATTTATCCAGCTTCGTACTTCCTTCCAATGTTTGGTTGGCTAATTGGTTGAATCACTTGTCATGTGTACACTGAAACACGTTAATGTTGTCTTACATTTTGCCACATTTTGCTTATAAACAGTTATTAGTTAAAGGTAGACATTTTAGAAGAGTAATATTTCCCTGGAAATGGTTGCATGTCCTCTGAAAATGCCTTTAATTTTGTTTCTTACTAAAAACAATTTTTTAATGCTTCACCGCTGCTTGAGAGAGTTGAGTTATTTATTTATGAGCACTCAGCAAATAAACACCAACAATAAAATTAGAGAGAGCAAGAGATAGCAGTTACCTGGCTGAGGATCTCCTGCTTCTAAACCCGCAGCATAGTTGAAAAAAAGAAACCCAACATGGTCATGGATGTATAATGCAGTTATTACATTCAAAATGTGCTAAACGTCCATATTACACATGTGCCGATACCACAAAGACATGATGTTTGTAAATGCATGTTTACAGTTTCTAGCTCTCTTGATTAATTGCATAAAGGGTATTAAAACTGTCATGTAACAATTACTAATGCATAGTGGATCAAAAATAGTGTATTGAATACTGATATTGAGATCCTGGTATTTATTGGGAAATCTTGCAAAAATGTACTCCCTTTTCCCGAAAAACACAGAGGGATTAGTGTGTGTGTCTACAGTATGTGCACCTGGGAGTTAGTGCAGTGAAGACTATTAAACGTAATGAAAAAAATCTTCTCCAAACCCCATTAACACTACTACGCTATTGCCAAAGCTAAATACTAAATTCTAACTTTGAGATGCTATTATTGTGGTAATAAAACTGGATAAACGTTTAAGCTGCAACTATTTTGTTTAATTACGTTTCATGCTAAAAATGGCAGCTCATTGCTCAGCTGTGTGTCATAACATTCTTTGAAAAAAGCGGGAACGAAACAGAGTGAAAAATCTATAAAAAGTATGCAAAAGGAATTGTTCTACAAGAAATTATTACCACATAATCAAACTAATATGAAACAATAATCAGTTTTATGTTCAATTGTCTGCAGCTCTGAACTTATTTATGGCATGAAATCACAACCCAAGAACAGGGGGGAAAAAGCAAAGCAACAAAGATAGCAGCCAAACACAGTGATTAGCCAATACCTCAAGAAATAGCCATTGTTCCATTTTTGTGAATATGCAGATAGGCGTGCTGTATGGGGCTACTAGTGCAGTTGAATTCAATAGACTATAAATTATCTATATAATAGAGTGTAAACCATATATACCTCCTCTGGATTGTATTTAGCCAACACACCATCTCCATGGAACTCCTGCAGCACATCCTTCAGCTTCTTGGTTGAGTCTGAGGAAAAACATTGAGAACAAGTTACTGTGTGTTGTGATCTGTTTATGTTTCAAAAATGTATATATATATATACATACATATATACAAAAAATATATATATATAAATATATATATATATTTTTTTTATATTAAACATTCATTTACAGTACAAGTTTGATTTATGACTACATAAGGTAAGGAAAACAAGTCTGGACTACTGCAAGTGGTCACCCAAGCTTCAGTTTTATTTATGGATATGAATTTTCCACAGAAGCATTCAGAACAATGCCTTGCACCTTGATTGGATCATGTATTTGTTGTGGATGCAGCATCATGATGTCTGCAGGGAGATGCACCCCCATTTGTGAGTCAGAGCTCTGAAACAGTAGCCTACGCTACTGACTACCGAGGTCATGTCAGTACATGAGCTGAACTTCACTGCAGATCTGCTGTGCTGTACATAATCTTGCGCACTTTTAGTAGTTTTAGTGATATGAACAGCTTTTGGAGGCTTGGGGAATAAATTATCTTAGTTGAACTTCATTAAGTGCAGCTACAAAAACAACAGCTGTTAGCATCACAGGTTAGCTAACAAACTAGAGACAAACATAAAGGAAATCAAATCATAATAAAAGGAAATAGTTCCATATTTTGGGTAATATGCTTGTGGGCGGCTGCGGCTTAGTGGTAGAGTGGGTCTTGGGCAAGACACTGAACCCCAAATTGCTCCCGAGGGTTGTGCCTTCGGTGTGTGAGTGTGTGTGAATGATTAGTTAGTTTCTCTGGACTGACGAGCAGTTAGCATCTGCCATCAGTGTGTGAATGGGGTGAATATGATACAATGATATAATATGATATACAAGTACAGTCCATTTACCATTTACTTATTCACATTCAAGAACAACATCACTCTCACATCTGTACATTATAGAGACACATTACAGACCTGGAGACAGAACGTGGTTACCCTAGCTTAGTGACTGAAAGTATGGGGAGCTAGCCTGGCTCTGTCCAAAGTGGGGGGAAAAAACCCACAGCTCTAAAGCTCACTAATTACCACGCTGCATCTTGTACTTTGTTTAACCTGTACACAAACAGAAATGCAAAAACAACATTTTGTGGTTTTAGGGGGAGTGGACTTATTTCTTGGTGAACCACGGCCAAGTGCAGTGATTGTGTGCAGCTTTCCAGAGTCTGGTCCGTGAAGTTACCAGGTTTGGCACAGAGTGCTTGTACAGAGACCAAAACCACAACATGGCAACAGCTGGAGATGCTGCACAGAAGTACTGGCCAGAAGGATAAACTGTTGTTTGTCAATAAATTGTTCCAGCATGTAAATCCTCCTAAATCCACAAATTGGTGTTTTTATATTTTTTGTTCATGACCAGGTTAAATGAATGAGTTGCTTCACTGTGCGTGTTCCTAAACCTAACCAAGTAGTTTTACTGCCTGAACCTAAATCTCGCAAGAGTTTCCGTAAATCCAGGGTTACCATGTATACAGGACCTATTTTGTCTTCATTTTCATACAGTGGGATGAAGGGGAGACGTGTCTTCCATCTTTATATATAGTCTATGATTTAAACCAGCATTATCTGATGTTTTGGCGACTCTGGGGCAACAGAAAACAAAACACATATAAAATTTTAAGTTGATATGATGAACTTGTTAGCAAACAGTTGTTGTTACACATCCAGTTGATACAAATCATTAGCATTCATTTGGAGTTGTGTTTCTGGCCACCTGGCAAATATAAGTCCAATATTCTTCTTTTTAGCTATGTTTTTGGTCTCCACTAACTCCTCTAGACACTATAAAGCTCCAAAGAGCTGAGGGGAGTCGGGTGATAATTATCTGTGGATTCATCACTACAAGTGACATCTGGTTCATACATTACAAGTAGTTATGTGATCCATTGTAATATAAAAATATTTAAAAATACAAATCAGCTTGTTTCAAGAATGATCTGATATAATCTATAATATAGTGTTACAGCAAGATTGCTGTAAAACAAATCTAGAAAACATTGATTTGTATTAAAAACAGGTTGAAATAATATGACGACGATTTTTTTCACTTGTTTTAAGAAAATAGTGGGTGATTTTAGCACTCAGTTATAGACAAAAATAACTTGATCAGATAGAGATTTGCTGTGATAATTATTGCATGCTGCAGAGCGTTTATGAGTCCTACTGCTAAATCAATTTGCTGCAGAACTTAATTAGAAGTACCATTTTCTCACATGCACTGGAGGGCCTTGTTCATCTCTAAGCATAAGCTGGTCCCTGCTCATCACAAATTACATTAAGATGCGTGTTTAAGTTAGCGCGTCATATTAGCTACAGTACCTTGTCTCTTACCACTTCACAGGCTTAATTAGCACATTAAATATGATAAAATGATGTCTGCTTCTCAAGCAGTTCTGCACCGGAGACATGTTTGTAGAACTAAAACTCCATCTGCCATTATCTAAATAGAGCAGCCAGGGAACCTGAGCTAAAGTTGCTGTTCATGACACTACACAGCATGTCACTGATTGATAATCAGCAGGTGTGTTGGGGGTTCAGCCTTGCAGGTAAGGAAGTGTAGTTGCTGGATTTTTATTTTCAAAAACAGCCAAACTTGGTGAAACTGTATTATAAACATTACAGTATGTGTCCTCTCAGATTGAATAAATACAACATTGATTTAGTTTTGTTTTTCATTAGATTTCAAGCCAAATATCCCAAAAATTTCAGACCATACACAGATGTATCTGTCTCTAGTTCTGTTAGTTAGTAGTCAAACATCTACTTTATGTTTACATACTGTCGTTGCTGTAGGATAAATATCACAGAAAATATGTTGAAGTTTATAATGGCTGATATTCTGCATCTATTTAGATGAGCATTTGAGCTCCTTTTAACAGCTTTTTGTTGGTTGCAACATTTTGTCGCCTCCTGCACTAATGGCTTTGGATCTTTGATTTTCTCGGGATGCGTTTTACCAACAGTGACTAGAAATAAATGCCTCACATTGGACAGAGTATGTGTCATCATTATTGACCATCTTTATTAGCACGCCGTCTACACAAAACCATTACAGAGCAGAGTGATTATGTATCCACTGATTGCCCGTCACATTCAGCAGGCACTGCTGAATTACAATTTATTTTCTTAGTCAGGCTAATGATTTAACCATTGTGTGGCACACAGTTATCAGAGGACAAGACTCATTTCATGTTTTTTAGGTTCATAAACACACTGAAGATCTTATTTACATTGAAAAGTAAAAGAAATTTCCCTCTGCACTCTGCTACACTCTGCACATTAGCAATTATATCACATAAAGAGGAACTCTAATTGTTGTGAGTCAGATCTCAGGTGCTTGACTAGGTGCACAGCTATTAAAATGTTATGAAAGTGTGCACAGCTCACTTTAATGAGTAGGAAGGGAGAGATACAGCAGGAGGTGAGATGAAGGCAGAGACGAGGAGGGAAGGTGAGGCGATGTGATGCCCATTGTTGCAGCTCAGAGAATGGAATATTTTATAACCTGTAGCTGCACAGCGCACAAAGAGTCGCCAGGAGCTCGTTGAAACATGATTATCTAAATCTGTCTAGCGTGCACACATGCCTGCGCGCAGGCACGCACACACACACACACTAAGACTCTTTAGTTCTCTCTTGCTGCTTTGCTTTTGTTTAAATTTAGCTGTCTACCTTTTATTCTCACACAATTTTCATTTCAAGCTACATTGTTGAGCCTCTCTCTAAAAACATTTCTTGTTTAATTCAACAAACTCCTTTGCCGCCCACAAAGCAAATATTTGCAAAACACGGAAAACAAGAACCAGAGCCTTGAGTGTAACATCCGTCGGAGTAAGCAGGGGAGTTCCTCAGAGTAAGGCACAATGTCACCAGGCACAGAGCAATTAAAGGGAGAGATATCATTGTCAAGTGAAACACTGGTACAAGAGATCCTGGGTGAAAAGCATTAATTATTAAGATTCATACTTGGTGCTCTTAATAGAAAATAAAAGAGGCAGCGGTTGAGATGCCTCGAAGATGTCGTGTTTGACACTGAAAATATCTCTGAAAATATATCTTACAAGGACAGCCGATACAAAAAGCACTTAGGATCTGAAAAAGTTGGACAACTCTATTTCTTGTCCATAGTTAATTCCATTGTTTGTCTTCCTACAAACGATTTACTGTGACTTTCAATCTATCCAAAACTATGTGTGGGTGGTGCACAACATCCCCCAGTTAGCCTGCCAGGTATCGTCATATTTTCCGTCCCTGGTACCATTTCAAATGATGAAATGTGTCAACATCTTGGAGCGTAACATAAACTCCAGGCATCCAGAGCACAGTCTGGTGAGCAGGGGAGCCATTTGTTTGTTTGCGAATTAATCATTCAGAGGTAAAACGGCACCGCACAGATTAAATGCTTGAGCAGCTTGAGCTTCCTACATCAGCAAGACGAACATACAGTCGACAATCACGTCAACATTTTATCATTAGAACAAGGAATACTTGAGATTAACCACAGTGAATTGAATCATAGCCTACTGCAGTTAACAGCAGACAGAAGAACACTCTTGTTATTGTTAACTCGGTGGTTTGATGCTATCAGAGAGAATTTGTGTGTGTCTTGGTGTGCAGGGACGTCTGTGAATGTGTCTCCATGTGTGAGGAGGATTATTGAAGATATGAAAGCAGAAATCTGACTCATGACAACTTTCCAAAAACCCAAATTGATGAAGTGAAAATTTGCCTCAAGTCAAAACACTCAAAACTTTTGTGAACTGGGGGAAAAAACATAGACACAACACAGACACACAGTAATTAGGAGAACATTTTAGGAAATACATTGTTTTGCTTTCTTACCAGGAGTTAGATGAGAAGATTGATATGAATTTCATCTCAGTGTATTTTGTAGAGAGACTGGTCCAAGATGTGTTTAGCCTAACTGTTAGCTTAGCACAAGACAGCTAACCTTCACCAAAAGAGGGAAAATACACCTTCCAACACCTCCAAAATCTTATTTCCATATTTTACCTGAATACTCATTAAAACAATTTTACACTTACATTTACTTAAATATGACTGCTTTGGAATTGTTGAGAGGTACCTTTGACACTGTTATGCTAGCAGTTTCCCCCTGCATGCAGTCTTTGCTATGCTAAACATGTCATGAAACTACAGTATATCAATACTGATGAAATCAGTCTTCCCGTCTATCACCCAATAAGAAACAAAACAAGTATATTTCATGAAATGCTATTTTGTAAAGGAAGATTAACTATGTAGTGCTATTTGCTCCAACTGTGAGCATTGGAATTGCTTATCTACTAACAAAACAAGAACAACAGAACCTCACACAGAGAATCCAGTAAAAGGAAGCATAGCTACATGTCCAATCCTGAATATGTCTTTTATCCTACAAAAATATTTCTGCTGATGAAAAGTCAATTACGATTTTACCTCTTTCACAATGAATGTTTTCATTCCCTGACTCACACAATGATGGCAACCAAAAAGTCAGTAAGCAGCGATGAAAACAGTAACGAATTCTCTGATGCGAATGTAATCAACAATGCAAAAAGTCTCAAATACAAAACGGGCCTCATGCAAGTACATTTTTGTAATCTTATCATAAAACTTTTATTATTTTCCACAAGGTTTGCTCATATGGGTGTTCCAACTCACTGCACAAACTTGTCGTAAATTGCTTGTTTCAACTTGATGAATGCTACCTTTTCACGAGCAGGTGCATGTACGTAAGATTTGATGATCAGCATAATCAACGTCTGTTTGTACGTATCTGAAAACCTTGCGTTAATTAATTGTTTGGCCACTTAGGGGCAGCACGACAAGCTGTGACATACAGTATATGACCTTTTAAAATTTGCTCTAGTTTGGTCTCCACCAAGTCCTAAGAAAGATATCTGTCTCCTTAGCTGTTAAATGCTCCACTATGTTCACCAGCTAATCGCTAACTTTGTCTGTCTTTGTTGGTGCTGGGAATGTAGTGTACAGTGGATTTATCTGAGCTTTATTGTCAAAAACAGCTGCCTGCTGCTGCTGGAAACAGGGCTGATGAGAGTGAAAGTGAATCAAAACAGTAAACGGGCCATAAAACCAAAACAATTAGCTGAGAGACACTAAAGCGCTCCATAGAGCTCAGAGGAACTGCAGATTCGTGGGTTTGTCACAACAAGTGACCCCTTTCACATTACACTCATTTGATCCATTATTAATATAAAAATGTTGATTAGTGCAACTTTCAGAACACGTAGCTATCCAGAAGAAGCTGATTAACAAGCAAAGATACTAATATAATCTAAACACAAAATCTGTCACATTTTATCAGAGGCAAAAGGATTCATTCTTAGTTAAAGACATCCCTGAAATTAAGCATTTCTCTTCAGGTCTGAGATGCACAGGTTGAAGAATTGAAAATGTTATTAAAAGTTTAACAATGTTCGCAGCAACTGTTGACTTGCGGCTGAGTACCTTTAATGGCTGCTTGAGAGTGTCATACTGTATGTCACCTGGAAACTGTTTCACACACATACAGAGAGACACAAAAAATACAGAATCTCCTTATCACAGTCAGACACAGACAGAGAGTACCTCTCTTACTCACACTGAGTGTATTCCTGTAGCAGGGCAAACTCTGCTGGGGTCAGTGTGACCCATTTGTCCTGGCTGCTCATTGTGTTTAGACCTCGTCTCTCTGCCCGCTGAGCATTCCCCGGGCAGCAGCACACAGCGGGGCGTCACACGCTGGAAAACAACAACAGATATCAGATCACCTCGCCCATTAACAGCCGCAAGCCGCTCTTTTTACTTAATGACAATGAAAATGACAAAGCAGGTTAAATGCACCAAATATGTGGTTGATTAGGACACAGAGCTGGAGATGCCTTTTTGCAATTAGAGGCTGCGGCCAAACCAAACGATTGTTTCTGCATTGTAAAAGGTCAGAAATACTGTAGATATATCAATACATACAGATATATCAAAATGGTATTTTGTCTCAATTCCCATAACTGATATTTTGGATATGTCATATTTCCCTGTTTTCCTGCGTGTTGCTCTTTCTGCAGCAACGGCGACAACCAAAATGTCCCTTTGTCTCTTGATCGCCATGTTTTTCAACGTTGTTGCAAGGACTTGACATTTCAGGCACTGACATTCATGTTTGTCAGCCAGTGTAGGATGAAGCCAGAGTACAGAATCCACCTAAATTAGAAATTGATGGAGACCATTTTATAGATAGAAACAATTTAAATCACATAAAAGGAAGTGTTTGAGAAAAATGTAATTAGGGAAACAACAGACGACAATGGACTATATATATCAAGCAACATAATGTCACATTAGAAATGTTATTGCAGCGTCTGGAAAAATGAAAATATTACCCAGAATCTCATTCACTTCAAGTTATTGTTCTACTGTAACACTTGGAATATCCAGATTATTCACAAGGATATTTTTGAATGATAAGAAAAAAAGATGTTTATAAAACGCTTATGCCAGTGAGGTATGTGTTGCATTTCTGGAAAAAAACTAAACAAAAACCTGAATCTACACTCAGCTCGACTGTTTGGCTCGAAGTGAAGCATCATGGAATGCCTGCAACAAGTGGAAGAGAAGTGGAAGGGTCATTGTATAAAAAAGCCTAATTATGGACATTAAATTGGCTTTTGTTGAACTGAACTGAGTCCAATATCTAGTGTTTTATTGGAGGTAAATTAGAAGCCGTCAGTGTTTCTGCTAGAATAGAATTTTTGTCTAAAGCAATTAAAACAGCAATTAAACCATCATGGCAAACAAAATATTTTAGGGTTTGCAGCCGCTGTTTATGACAGAATGATGTACTACCAGGTTTTACAGGTTTGTGTTGTGTAACTGTGGTGCAGGAGAAACCTCATATCAGAAACCTCATATCAGAGGGTGGATAACATGTCTCACTTTTTTAATATTTTATATTGTCAAGTTGATTCATCAGTTCAACACAAACATATGTCACTGTTAGAGCTGTACTGCTTAGTATAACATCACGGCTCTGCTGTTGAGATTTATTTGACTTTGCTTTCCCTCTTGTGTGTGTAGAATGGATGTGCATGTAATTGTATGTTTGTGTAGTTGTCACTTAGGCATCTGTGTGGGTGTGTGCGTGTGGGTGTGTGCATGTGTGTGTGTATGAGTATGTGTATGTGTATGTGTATTTGTATATGTGTGTGTGTTACATCGCCAGTGAAGCATTTGCCCCAATTACTGGGAACTGAAACCCTGGATCAACAAGTGGATATGTTCATTCATGTGGGGGATGGATGTGTATGTTTGCATGCATGTCTGTAAACCATGTACATTGATGTGCTTTTTTTTTTAGGTATAAATGTGTCGAATTTAGTTTGGACTTGTGTGTCTATGTGTGCCTGTGTTCATGCAAGTGTGCGTGTGCATCCATGCGTGAATACATGCGCATGTGGTACCACATTTTACCTCGAAGAACCCCTGCATGAAAAGGCAACTGCTTAACCAAAAGGTATATAAATTATTAAGAGAGCATCATTATATAGACTACACAAAAAAGGGAAAGCAACAGTTAACACAATGTGCAGCCACCAGTGTTTCTGTGTTAACGTGCTGGGTGCGTGGGAATCAGCCTCCCTCGCATAAACTTTGATCTGCCGCTGGAGCTGAAACTAGAAAACGCTCCGCAATGTCTTATTTAATATTTCGCAAAGACAGCAAAAAAAGGAGCTTATGGAGAATCTTATCTTAAATCTCCTGTCTAATTCCAACACAGTGATACCATCTCCAATATAGTACTGATGTGTGCAGTGTATTCCTGCTGTGCACTGCACTGCAATCATCCTCTCTCTCTTTCCGGTGTTGCCTAACTGCAGTGCATCCTCACAGAACACTCGGCTGGGATCCCTTTAACAATCAAAATGCATTTCCACAAATGTTATGAAATCAGCTTCATTGTCTTCCAGTGGTGCAGTGAGGATGTTCAGCGTGGATCCATGTGGTACACCACACTGACAGAAGATCTTAGCTGAAGACACCACTGATGCCATGACATACAGATACAGTAGGTAGTGGCCACTGCGACATACAGCACCATAAATGAGATGTGATATCAACACGCCGCTCACCTTCTGCAAAGCTGGAGGTAACCACCAACAGAGGATGAGGGAGGAGTCCTCCAAGCAGATGTTTTCAGATGAAGCTCCTCAGTCACATTCCTGCCGTATCCTCCTCTGGGTCTTCTGTCAACTGCAAGGCAAGAGTGGGTGTTTGTAATTAGATGGAGTGTGAGAGCGTGTATCTGTGTATGAAAGAGAGAAGACGAAGGAGCAGCAGCAGCCCTCTCCGCTGCATGTCAGTGTATGAGTATGTGGACGGTGGTGTTTGTTATTCTCCGGCGGTGTCTGGTCAGAGCAGCATCGCCCGGGATTTGGAGTGGTGAGAGAGAAAGAGAGAGAGAAAGAGGGGGAGCGCACCAATGCTGCTTTGCCTGCAATGATCAGTTTCCATACTCCCGCTCGCTCACGTCACATCCCTCCATCCCTCCCCTCAGTCGCTCACGTCCTCACCTTCCCCTCCCTCCCCTAAAAACACCCTGAGGTCCTGTGCTCTCCTGTTTTCTCACTGTCTTTCTCATCTCTCTCTCCACTACTCCACACCTCCCTCCTCCTTTCATGCCTTTCTTTACTCTGGTCACTGTGGCACGCATCAGCCAGCTGTATTAGCATTCAACATGACAGGTGGTAAGTGCAGCAACCTGTAGGATATCCTCTCCAGAGGGCTGAAAAGCAGAAGGCAGGAAAAAGAGAAAAATGAAGACAGGGAGGGAGGCAAGGGTGGGGGTTGAAGCACAGCAAGAGAAGAAAAGATGAGAAATGGGGACAAATAAAGAGGGAGAGGGGATGAAGATGATGCAGGGGGACAGGAGGATGGTTTACTTTTTTTGTGACCTTTTTTTTTCATTTCCCCATCTTGTTTTCTGGGGACACAAAAGACATAACATAACATTCTCTGTATGCTTTAAAATCTCCATAACAAGAAGATTTTAAAGCATACAGAGAATGCACAATCAATAACAAAGTCCCTACATACTGTACATTCTCATCAAAAAGTGAAACAAAATTTGCAGACATATCTGTTCTAGGTCTTTACAATATAGGAATCAAAAACCTTGGCTGCTTCCAAAATCTCCCCCTATTTACTATTCAGTGCACTATGTTTGAGTGTCTGAATTCTGATGTGTGAAATTTAGGCATTATATAGTTCCTTTAAAAATTGTGTAATGGAACAAAAAAGTAGTGTACGTGGGATGGACTACTTTCTGCTAACAGTCCCACAGTGCAATGTGTCACATTTTATAGATGCAAAAATTACAGTCAGATGTGCTTCACGCCCATACACTGCCCCGACCTCCACACCTCGCCACATAAAAGGCACATTACCATCTGCTTTGGCATTCAATATTGGCAATGGACGTAAATCGTGAGGTGTGCAATTGTCCAATATGGCTGTAAGTCCTGAGGATATTGGGGGAGAAGAGGCATAATGAAGCATTTTGAGCATTTTGAAAATGCGTATTGCCCTCCGTGGGGTCTAAATTTGGCTTGACCCTAGAAAGGCAATGATTAATTGCTGGGCAAATAAAATGAAAATATTTTGTTTGTATTTGTTCTTTACTTTATATTTCAATATAGTCAAATATCAAAGGATCTCAAAGTTTAAAATAATCTTTTCTTTGGTATAATTATGTTTGTAAATGAAGGTACAGCTGCTTGAGGCAAAATGTGTTCATCCATCATTAATATTCCAAACAGTGTCATTGACATTTTAGGCATTTAGCCCGACACTCTTATCCAGAGAGATGCATGTGCATGAGTACACATGTCGAAATGAGCTCAGATTCTTAAGTGGCCTCACTATAAGCAATCAATAGTAATGAAGTCGGGGGTTAGAGCCACAGCAACAACACATGAGATGTAAGAAATGTTTCCACTTAGCACAGAATGATTTTACAGGCTAAGAAAGTGCAAGGCAAAGACATAAACCAAAGAAGAATATGAGAATCCCTGTGCCGCTCCCCTTCTCTCCTTATTTGTCTGTCTGTGTCCTGTTTTGTTCCCCTCCTGTGTATTTGTGTGTCTGTCTGGGCGTGGTCCTCTAGTGCTGCTCTGCTGAGGATTCTATACACCTGTTCCTCATCTGCTGCTGCACGCCTCCAGCTCACCTGTTTTCCACTTACCAATCAAGACCCTGCCATATATATACCCGGTAGAGTTTTTTTTTTTTTCCTGTGTGTGTTTTTGACGGCTCGTCTTGTGCGCAGTGTCACTGCTTGATTCTACCCCTGGTCCCTGATTACCTCATCTGCTCTGCAAACGACTCTCTACTCCCGGACCCACTCTAGCAAGCTGTCTCTGTTCGGCCTACCTTCTCAGCCAGACTTACAACCAGTCTCTAGATCATTCCAGCTTCCTGGTTCTTTGGATCAGCCCAGCTCACTCAGTTAATCCATCTCTCCAGGTTGTAAAATAAACTTGTAAAAGTCTTTTTCACCACATTAACCATCTGCTGAGCTTTGCTTTTGGGTCCAGACTCCTAAGCGTAAGACTTGACATGTTTACTTTATTAATTATTTACAGAAAACCATGATCTTTCCGTAACCTCAACCAAAGTGCTTTTGTTACCTAAACCTAACCATACATGGGACTCATGCTGCAAACCCCTGTCTCCAGTGTCAAAGTCCTGCGCACTGTATGCCAACCATCCTCGCTGACCATGTCCCTCTGATTTGTGTAGCACTTCTTTCTTTGAAAAAAAAATTGCCACTGAACATAGTCAAAATTTCATTTCCTTACAAAAGGCACTTGGAAAAACAGTAGTTTATAAAGATAAATTTTAGGAGACAGGGTTGCAGAGATGAGTTGCTCAGTTGTTGGTTTTGTTTATAAAATAACATTTCTGACAGAACAGAATTAAAAAGTCAAGGAGCCTGGAATAAAGATGTTCAACTTTGATATAATTTGTGTTAATTCTGGGAATGTATAAATATGTTTCAAGTGCACATGCTGGTCCAACACCCAGCACCTAATTTCACACAGTTTTATAAATTATTGATTTACCATATAAAGGAGGGACTGTTAGGTTTGATAGGTATAAATAATTCAGTGTTATCAGCATATAAGTGGAACTTTATGCCATAGTTACAAATAAAATCACCTTGAGATAACGTGTAAACACTAAATTGGTAATGGACCAAGTAAAGAGCCCTGTGGAACCCCAGACATTTCAGTTGGATTATCTGAAAGATGTCTTCTTTCTGTGCATAGTGGTTTTAAGGTTAGGAGAAGTTAATCTTTAATCTATCCACCAAACTCCAGGTTTGGGGTGGATGGATAGGATTCAGTATGCATCTAACGAATTAGTTCATACAAGGTGTTGTCCGAACACAAGGCAGTGGTGTTTATGCCATAAACATGCGTCATTTTAAGCTGTTAAAACCAACGCTATAGTTTTTATGGAGGTGGATAATTTAAAGAACATGTTTGGTTGTTGGTGGTTTGGGGGAAAAAACACAAATGTTTTCATCTTCTGGAGAGGACAGTAATAATAATAAATCAGCAATGTTCTCCTCTCCACAACAACTACTGTCTAGAGGATCATGAGCCAGACAATTAACCTCCAGCTACACTAGTGAAGCTGCTGTGCAATAGAAATGTCTAGCTTTGTAGAGCATATGTTAACAGCAAAACCTTTCTGCAGAAGACATAAAGGTTATTCAATAACAGTTTCTGCCCTGCTGTTCTGCTTTTCAAACAAGGCTGTAAGGATAAAAAGGCCTTAGCTATGAGCATGCTGCTTCCTGTAACAAACCTAATATGTTCAATTCATTTACCAGCCCACTTTTAGACAACCTTTGCATTGCTCGCACCTTTAACGTAGCCTTCCGACTACAGGAACCACCATTTAATCCGACCCACAGGCCTCAGCAGGTATTGAGTTTCATGAAAGATCGCTGAACAATGACCCAGATATGGGCGTGTGGGGGGTGGCTGACCAGTGTGCCAATAACGTTTGTGTTTTAGTGCTGCCTCCAGGCTGTCTGTGTAGGTCATGTGGTAGTTTACATTTGTGTCAGAGAGGCAGAGGCAGTTGAAGTATTGACATGTCCTTCACATGTGACTCCCAGTGGGTAACTACAGGGCATCTGCTCCTCAGAGTGACACCCAGCCAACATCTGGACTCTTACACTCTGTGTTTGACATCTACTGCAGAATATTGGATTATATTCAAATAAATGTAGGAATTCTACATCACTGACATATTACCACCTCATAAAGTTGTAATGGTGAACGTGGTGCTTGCTTCTTTACTCATCCAGCAGACACAGAGCAACATTAACATTCATTTAGAGTTGTGTTTCTGGCCACCTGATGAATGTAAGTCCAATATTCACTGTCTTTTAGCTCATATTTGTGTTCAACAACTCCCAAGGTTAAATATCTGGTTCTTTAGCAGCTAAATGCTCACTGTGTTCTCCAGCTAGTTGCTAACTGTGTGTGTCTGGTGGCGGTCAGGTAGCGTACAGTGGGCTTATCAGAGTTGCACCTGTTGCAGCTGGAAACGATGCTGATGAGAGCGGTGAGAGTGAACCAAAACATAAAAGTTGTGGTCTTTAAACCCAAAACAATGAGCCAAAAAGATGCTAAAATGCTCCGTAAAGCTGAGGGAAACTGTAGATTTGGGTGATAATGCTCTGTGGGTAAATTATTGAGTGTGAATGTCCATTCTTGACCTTGGAAACAGTACTTTGACAAATAAAATCATAAGACAGGGTCCACTTATTCATGACAACTTAGCAAACTCCATCCACTGAGGAAGACTGTAAGATGTGATTGAAAGCACTGGAAAAGTGGACCTTGACCTTAAAGATTTTTTTCAAATCATAATTATTAATTATTAATTATTATTATTATTAGTAGTAGTAATATTGTGACTTGTTTTGTTCTTGTCTATTTTGATTTACATTATTTGATCTCATATTAAGTGTGGCTGTCCAGTATTTTTAATATTTTATGAGACAAAGCCTTCAAATTTTGATTAATTACATATCTTAATTATTTCAAATTAAAAAAGTATATAAATAAAAAAATAGAGATACAGTAGGTACATCTCCTATTATTAAGAAAAGAATAAAACTTATATATAAACAAATGACAAACATGTACACCTAAATAAACCTCACTGAGATTGGTCAGTATATTCTCGAAATGTTGTGTGGTAAATTTATTTCCTACAATAATAAATACAATCTGAATACTCTCTTATAGTATGTTTTGTTATCAGGTAAGTGCTGTACCACCTTTGAACATTAATTAATTTCCCCATATTTTAAAGTTCTACATTTAGGCAATAAGACATGACCCTCAGGCACATGTCACATGAGATATGAATATGTAATAGATATCAACTGAAAGCCTTCTGTATTTCTGAGGGTTTTGTTGTTGAGACATTTCTAATCAAGCCAGTGTAATACATCTAGTTCTTGGCATCACAGTTTATTGTGACTACACTCCAAAACCTCTCCGCTGTTTGATGACACAAAGGATGCACGTCAGATGTTCGTGTCACTGCTGAGTGCATCAGACCTGCATCATCATGAGATCTCTTGAGGTCATTATGCATGTGGGTCATACTGTAGGCAGGCTAGAGTAGCCTCCCTGGCAACTGACTGCATCGCACTCTGCAGCGATAAAAATTAATATCTAATCCTTTTGTCTCCATAAATAGTCAAATTTATATTATGGAGCCTCGTGTCCTGACTGATACTAACTAAATATAATTTGATGTGTGTGTGAGAGACAGCAGAGTAAAATGTGGTGAAAGAAAAAAAAAGCCTCTTAGGAACAACAAAAATGTGTCAGAGCCACACTGACTCAGTGATGGAACTGGATTCAAAGACGATGATGACAGTCAAAACAACCTACGTTACCTTGCAAGCAAAATTAACACAGCAAATTAGTAGCCTACAACCACAGGGAACATCACAAAAAGGCCAGGAAAACTCAGCTGAAAGTCCCCGTCACCTGACCACTCAAACATCCAGCCAAGCATTAAAAAAGACTGTGAAGGCTAGGACCGATTACCTCAGTTAGCCAAAAATATGGTCAAAACAAGGGATTAATGCTTTGCTAGACAAACGCTACCCAATGCGTTTCTACAACTGTTCTTCATGTTGTGCTGCCTGCTCTAATGTCATGTACTAATGTATTAAGTGTCGAGCAGCAGTCGAGGCAGAAATGTGAAAAATGCACAATTTTGAGGCCACAGCTGATTTGTGGTCAAGCTGAACTATGAAGTCATATATTAACCTGACAGTTAGATTTTGTCAGTAATGACTTATCACGAACAGTCTGAGTCTACAGACTGTGTTTTCTCTGAGGAGCACACAGGCCTGAAGCAGGCTCTTATTAACTGCTGGAAAAAATGGTTTGCCAACAATCAATTCAATATTGTGAAAGCAGTCTCCATTCATAACTGGACAGAGCAGTCCTTTACCAGTAGCTAAGCTATGAACGTAACTTAACTTACATCACGTGACTTACTGTGACTTACTAAGGTAACTTACTTATTTTAACCCAAACCACGATATTTTTCTAAACATAACCAAGAAGTTTTGGTGCCTAAACCTAACAAAACTGCAACCGTTTCACAAAGTTAACCACGTGTTTACTGTTACCACGACGACGAAGGTCCGGTATGCCTGTTGCTGGTACTCTCCAGTGGTCATATATGTCATTTTGGGAGTCATTGGCAGACAACCTATTCTGTTGTTTAGGTATGAGGACTTGTTGGAGCAATTAATGTCATTGGTATTGGATCAGAAGCTATTCTAACAGCGGGGTGGGACTTTGGCTCTCTACAATGACTTTCTTTGGATTTTCCATTGATTGTTAATGTCTCGGTGGTGAATTTCCTTCTAACTAATAGGTTGAAGCAGTATCAAGAGAAACAGAATTTTATTATTTACATAAATATGTCAGAAATTATTACTTCGAAGCATGATTATTCCGGCCGTCAATTCAGGGTCCCAAGGGCCAGCAGGAACATTTACAAGAAGTCCTTTATTCCCTATGCCATACAGGCACTGAACACAGAATGACTGCATCATGGAACATGTTATTTTATAAAATTTGCTCTTTGGTATAATTTATTTAAATAACCTATTTGCTGCTATCTGCCCAATTTGTACTGTGGTATGTTGTACATTCTGTATGTTGTTATGGTGCTATGTGTAGTGTATGAAATTTTGTTTAACCTAGGGAGAGGCCAAAGATAAATTTCCACTGAGGTGGACAATAAAGCCAATCAATCAATAAATCAATCAATCAACTTTGTTTTGTATCGTACACTGTTGACTGCCTAAGTGTTAATCAGTTAATACACACAGCTGAAACTAATGCACTGATGATTACAGCACCTCTCTTAGAGTACAGATTGCAGCCTGAACCCTCTGCTGTAAGCAGATGGGTTGTAGATAAATATATTACTATGCAAATCAACATTACAACTTCTAAGACCCAATCAAACCACCATGTTACTCATAAGAGAGCTGGCAACTCTTTCACCACCATGACCCCCCCACCCCCCGACTGTGACAGCAGTCCAAAGCACATATATCAATTCTACCCAACTTCTGGCCCTCTGTGCTATAAATAGCAGCCTGAGTGTGGAGTCTAGTGCAGAACACCATGTATCATAATGGGACCATTATGTAAGGTCCTGTCCTGTGCGTCTACACAGGCTGACCCCGGGTCTTCCTTCCTGTGGGGCTGAGGCCACACTGATGCTGGCTAGGTAACAGGCAGCTGGGTCCCTCTCACTGATTCTGCATCCCCAGGCAGAAGCAAAAGAGAATTAAGAGTGAAGAAAGACTGACAATGTACAAACACTTGATATTGGCCTGTAGGCATCTGCCATTTTCAGGAAATGTCTCAGTATGTTAGGGGAGTACTAATCATTAAAAAAGGGTTTTCATTCCAGACTGCTGATGAACATAACATTGCTTTTTACTCAGTATTTTTAAAGCACATACGTTTACACAACTCAGACTCTGCGAACTACATTCATATACACAACTTATTTACTTTTAAAAATTAATTTTGGAGGAAACATAACATGTCCTGGGAGGCTACAATTAGGTTGCTAATCACTAGGAAGTCGAAACGTCGCAATGCTTCAGGTCCATGTACTTTTTAAATATTTAAAGTCCAACTGAAATTAAATTGCATTCACATGTCCTCTGTTATCCTTTGAGAAAAAAAAAGGAATTAATATTTCATATTCATGATGGCCTATTTTTGCATTAATTTGTTGGAATAGACTGGTTCCGGAACAAACAAAGCAAAATCATCTGGTGTAATGATTTTTTTGGAGAAAAATGCAAATAATGTGATTAAATTAATAACCGGCATCATCATAATGATAAGTTAGCATGAGAGCTCTTGATACTTTTCACCACTGAAACATCGAGCTGCTGTTGTCGTCTTTTTAATCCGATATCAATGGTGGATCTGGTGTCTATGCACTTTCCATGTCCTTGCGTGCTTAGACCATGTGCCCTATCAACACATTTGTTTGGTCAGAGATGTCCCATTTTTCAGATGATAGAAATCTCAGTGGGTTTGTGTCCATCGTCCACACCATCCTCTGGTTCAGACAGCTGAGCCTACAGGGGGCAATGCAGTCCACTACGGGAAAAACACATAGAAACACTGTAATGATGGAGCATCATACATACGGACCTTATTGCATGTATGTCTTTTTAGTGTGTGTTTGCATGTGCCCACGTTTGTGCATTCGTGCATGTGTGTGTGTAGTGGGACTCCACTCTGCCCCCCTGCAGACAGTTGGTGCAGAGCATTGAACTATATTATCATAACATGAGTCACTGGAACATTCTGTGGCATTGAAGGAGAAAATCACATTTGTTCGCTCTTCCCATCTGCCATGTAATGAGGAAAAGAGGAGAAAAAAGAAGGGTCCACACAGACAAATAAGATGTTTTAGCTGATGTGTGAAGTTAGTGTTTATACACAGAACCCATATCTGTAGACTGCAGATTAAACAGAGATCTAAAAATGATGAAATAAAGACGATCGTGATTTTGACTGATAATCTGCTAAATGTCTTTTTTATTGTTTCCATCCTTGCTGCTGAATGCTCATTGCTGCAGTGTTTTTGCACTTCACGTCCCCGAGATCGCCTGTCAATCAAACATTGTGGGCGGGACTGGGATTTGTGTTGATGCAGTTTAAGTTTCTGTAGCTGGTGTTCTTTTCTTTATCTTGTCCGCTCTGGTGGTGCTTATATTTAAGGCACCCTGTGGAGTTGTTTTGACATTCAACCTTTCTCACTAAAATGTTGTGTATCCTTAAATTTTAGATACACCTCATAAAACATTTGAACCTTTCTTCTCTTCATCTTACTCTTTATTGGAGCACTACTACTTGCTACTTTTAAAAGACATATTACCCACCTGCAACTGTTGATGTACACTGACGGCCTTTGCAGTTAAAATGTGAATCTTGTCACCCATCAGCCCTGATCTAGGACTGTCTGCGCTCAGATGGATTTTAGGCCTCCCTCATTCATTTGACTGAGGCCAGTCCATGGATGCAGTGGTGGTGTCTCATAATATCATAAACTTCTGTGCAGTGTTCTAGTGTCTGATAAGCCCTCAAACTCTGATCTGTTACTCAAACTGGACTTCCTTGATCATATTTCATGTCTCCAACACGCCTCCATCAGTGCAGCCCTTTGCTGTTTTTATGCAGTTTCTGGTCTAACAGTACTTTATTGCTCTCAAAGAACTCAGACATTAAAGTCCAACTGAAATTAAATTGCTTTTTTTTGGTCTGCTGCAGCTGACATGTCTCCTATGTAAATCACTTTTCCTGTGTTCCTCTTTGGGGGAAAAAAAAAATCAGAAACCAAAAAGGGAGAAATTTATATTTTTTGGTTTCATGATGGCACCCCCTAGTTTTGCATTAATTTGACGGCATACCATTCCAGTACCTGTCTATGTAGATGGAGAACTTATTTCGATACAGCCAATAAAATCTAGCACAAAGCAGTAACATCAGTGTTCTCTCATTGGCAGACGGTCACAGTGAGCCAGACAGCAGCTACCACATTAGCCTTCCTGCTAAACTCTTCTTCTTCTTAACAAACATGAACACACGTCTTGTCCTGCACCTTAACTTGTTGCACCAAACAAACATTCACCTGGTAAAATTGCACTGCTATCGTCAGTTTGCAGGCTAGATAGCTAATTAGCTGCAGCACATTACACAGCATGTAAATGTACCTGCAAATGTCACTCCAGTCCTGTTAGATGCTGGCGTGGTCCTTACTCTCCAATACCACTAACAACAAGCTGTCTGCCCATGACATGTAGGCTACAGCGCAAGTTTGTTTACTTAGTCTCTCATTCTCTGTGGTGTAACACCGGCACCGGCACTGACATCCTGCCAGCTGCTGTCAATCAAACATAGAGAGGGACACGCCCCTCCAGCCATCTGAGACAAAAAGAAGAATTTCTGAAATTTCCCCAAAGACCTTTTTTCTTCCTTTTAATAATACAAAACTATTGACAATACACTTAAAGAAACCTGTCGACATTATTTTTGACTACAAAAAGGGATGACTAAATGCAATTTCAGTTGGACTTTAAAGTCACTGAGCAGATCATAAAAATTATTAAGGAAAGAATGAGGAAAATACAAACTCACCAAATTGTAGACAATCTTATAATCGACCTATATGGTGGGAAAAAAATGATTTATATATTACATTACATTATATTACAGCTGTGCTATTAAATGAAACAAGTCTTTTAATTTAGCTTCCAGCCAGAATCTCTAAATAAATTAGCTGTTTGTCAACAGATGAGATGCCCTTCACAACAAAGATGTAAAAGAAATACAGTACTTTATCATTTTAATATCATTTTAGGAAAAAAGCTTATTTGTTTTCTTGCCAAGAGTTAGATCATGAGATCTATCACTCTCGTGTTTGTATGCTAAATATGTAGCAAAAGCCAAGAGGCTTAGCTTAGCATAAATGGGTTATACAAACAAGATATAACTACTGTATTAAGTAGTGAGCTTTAGAGGTGCTGGTAGGTAGATTTTTTTGTTACCTTTGGACAGAGCCAGGCTAGCTGTTCCCTTCTGCTTCCAGTCTTTATGCTTAGCTAAGCTAACCATCTCTTGGCTGTAGCATCATATTTACTGTACAGACATGAGAGTGGTGTCAGTCTTCACATCTAACTCAGATAACCAGATAATTTATTAAGTCATTTCACAGTAAATTAATTAAAACATGTAGGGGAATTTTAAATGTTATTTTCCTGTCTATCAATCATTTATATCACCGTGGATCAATACATAACTGACAGACCTTGTTAATTTAATGTGGACTTGTCGAAAATAAATATAAACTGTAATCCATGAAATGCGGATCCAAAAGTGTGCCCCTCAAACTCATCATGACTAACTCTGGCGTAAAGACACTTCACTTCAAAAAGCTGTAGATGCATTGATACCAGGTGTACTAATGAGAGGAAGCACAATCATGCATTTACTCCAGGTACTGTAGCAGTCGCCAGCACATCAAAGGCGATGTTGGTGGAGTTGTGTGGTGCATTCAGGCGTTCGCAGGTTTTCCTGACCACTGCTGATGTGATTTGTCCTCGACCCAGTGAGCAGAACACATTCTTACGCTAACACGAGTGCTGTGATGATATTGAACTGGTATGCGATTATCTTCATTCACATCTCGTGGGGAGCAGCAGAGGAGCTGCATTCCTCTGCCTTCCTCTGATGGTAGTGAGAAGGAAAACAGGAGAGGAATATTTCATTTATGTTTCCACCATCTTCTTGACAGTGAATTGGTTCCATTCCTTAAGTTTTGAGTGTTTTGTGGGTTTTGTCGTCAGATAGGGTTTTGTGTATATGTGTGATGATATTCCATATTATTCTTATTGTGAACAAATCCCATGAAAAGACCAAAACCAAATATGAACTGATCCTACTAACAAGTATTGTCTGTGTATCCAAAGCCTGATAGCTTATTCCTCTGTGCCATAGAGCTGCATTGCTGTCCAAAAACTATTAACAAGACAAAAAGTCTACAGCCATGCTAGGAGCTCTGTGAGGCGGCATTTTGAAACAGTGGTTCTGTTTCCACAAATGTGAACCTCTCAGGGGAATCATCAAAGTCAGTAGGAGTCATTCTCTTGTTACCATGAATGGTATGGTTGTGCCAGTCCATGCAGTGGTTGTTGAGATATTTTCACAGGATATGTGAAAACTTTGACCTGATAGCGGTGCTACAGGAAAAGTCAGATGGTCAATAAAGTCAACAGGTTTATCCTCTGGGAATCATGAGCACACACTACAGTTTATTTTGAATTAATCCCACATACACCGCTCTGCACCTATAAATAATATATTGACATTTACTCTGTAAGTATCACAGCTGTAATTAGAGGAAATGTGGAGATACAATTGATTTTAAAAATTCATTTATGTCATTTTCAGTGGATAGAGATGCGCTGAGAGAATATCTTGTATTTAAGGCAAAATCTACTTAGTCGCAAATATTTTGTTTAAACAGATTATCAGACTCTTCATAACTCTAAAAACCATCAAAAACCACCAAGACAGGTTTGTGTATTCCATTTTAGATTTACAGGCATCATTTGCATCAGTCTGAATCTTAATAAAATACTGGCAAACTTAACCAATTTGATTTCACACAAATGATTCAGAGTCTGCTAAAAAGCTGCCATTACGCTGCCAAGGCTGAAATGATTTGTTTTTGCTCCCTTTTACATTAGAGCGAGCCCTGCGAGATCTAATTCTCATTGACTGTCTCATTGATCGTCTTTCTCGAGTGACATTTCCACGTTCCATTAAGCGAGACCCCGGGCAGAATTCCCTCACTGCCTATTAGTAGGATTTCATGTAAAGGTGAAGGCCATATCCTTCTACACTGGGATCAATATGTCAGCTTCTCGTCCTGTTGGTGGATCGCTTCATATAACAGATCATTAAAAAGCAGAGAATATGAGCACAGCAGCACAGAGAAGTGCTCTTAGTCTTTGCCAAAGAATATTTAGAAACTAGAACAGGTCACGGTTAATATTGTCATGTTAAACTAAATGGACTATTCCATTAGCTGAAGCTAATATAAGACTTCAGCAGTCTGAGTTAGACAGTTTAGTTGGTATCTTTAGTCTTTTTAGTACAAAATTATACCTCCATCACAGCTCAACACTGACACACTGTGGGAATTTCATACTAAATAGACTGTAACTTTGATTTAACTAACTCAGACTGCTGAAGCGTGATATTAACTTCAGCCGGACTTTAGTACATTTCTGCACAGAAGGAGGATAGTGGATGGTGGCAGTAGGAAAGGATGTCTTAATGGCCAGTATGAACAGGAGGAATAATTACAACGACAAAAAACTGTTTTAACGTACATACATGTAGCTATTGTTTTAAGACTATCCTTTAAAAGCATTCCTCAGGTCTTTAAAGACCCATATTATAATATTACTATTTGTTTTTAACAATTTCTGGTAGTAGATTACTAAAAAAAAAATCTTTGTAAAATACAAGAGGCTGTTGTATGTTGAAATATAAATTTGTTTTGAAAATTATTTGTTTAGCATCTAGAAGTTAACGGCAGTAAAAAAAAAAGAAGGTAAAAACATGTTTTTGAGGTGTTTATTGTTGTTTATATAATGTTCTTAAAAGATTACAAGCAATAACCTTTGCCTCCTAAGAAGTGGATTTTTGCCTTTGCTTTTTATGTCCCGTGTACACAGGGCGCCCATGCAGAAGAGAGTGAAATGCTCTCATTGGACCTCCCTGTTTAAATAAAGGTTGAATGAATGAATATAATTTTAAAGATGTTTTAAGACGTGTAAAATATTTGGAATAGTAATTTGTATTTGATTATGTTTTTCCACTAAAATTCAAATACCTTGTTAAAAATTCTTAAAATCACATCTATGCGGAGAGGGGCTTATTTTATAGCTCAACATTAATGGGTCTCTCAAAGACCAGACGTATGTGGGAATGTTTGACAAAACATCCAGAGTAGTAACTTGCTATTCAAAGTCCTAATGTTTCCCCACACAAAGAGAATAGGTCTTTATGTCTTAAAGGGTAAATCCACGCTGAATCACACTGAGCAGAAAGCTGCTTCTGCTTTGCTCCTTATGATCCTGAAACCAGACAGACAGGAAGCATCCTTTCACTGTCACCAGGCAAACACGAAACCAGCTTCCGTCTGTTCCTTAGTAAGTGTAGCTAATGACATTAGCAAAAGCCTCTAGCTAAATGCAGAAGAAAAAACTTACCATTCATTTTTGTCATGATACTCACAGTTTAATGCTTAATGATATTCTCTGTTGGTGGAAAAGGCTGGGCAGGTGAAATTTCTTTGCACACAGTGGAGGAATGAATGACTGGCCTCCTACTAGCTGTTAGCATCAGCTTGGACAGCTGAGACAGTCTAACTGCTGCTATTTTCTGTGGTTAACTTCAGAGTTTCTCTAAAAAAAAAAACACATGGTGGGTTGCACATAATTGAAACCAGCAAAAGTAATGTGTAAAACAAAACTGGGTCCCCATGGATTTCCTTATGGGTTCAAACCTTTGAGCATGTTGATTGTCCGGTCACATCCTAATCAGTGATGTCACAGCAGGTGTTTGGTTGCTGGAAATCAGTGACAGTGACATCACAGAGAGCAGCAGCAGTTTTCTGCCCTGTGTGATTTAGTACGGCTTGAGCTGCTGTTTCTAAAAATGTGACTCACCTGCAGGCTCTAGTAGATTTGAAGTGTCCCATGACGGTCTAATGATGTGATTGTAACGCTGTTATGATGAACTGCACACAGAATAAATGTGGCCTGATCTTTGAGGCTTTTGATCAACTCACAGGATCCTATTCTGTGCATCTGGTATTTCCTCACTTTGGAGTTATTTGAACGCTACGCACACACATCCAAATGAGCTCATTCTGTTATGTGAACACATTTGACAAGATGTGTGGTATTTTGGTGAACCCACCATGAGCGTTCTGCACATATGTACAGTAGAGTAATGCCATCTGTAGACCAGTTAATGTGACACATCATGAATATTCACACAGCCGCTTCTGCACCTTCAGTTTTCACAAAATCCAGTAATTTACATAATCTGCATACTGTGATGTTTTCATTACTACTTATATAAATATTTTTACATTTGAATGTGAACATATACATGCTGCTTTAGAGTGAATGTCAAGTAATTTAGCAACAAGATAAATACATGTACATAATTGGCTGTTCCCACATATTTCCACAAAATCACCTTAATGTTTGAAACTGTCATCAGCGAATTCACTCTACATCGCCACACAATGGTTTATTATGTGTTTAGGTAGCATTTTGTAGGACAGTGTTTTTCCAGTCGTATATATAAAAGAGAGTGACATATCTGCTGTGCTTAATAAAGTAAAAAAAAAAAAAATTGGTATACATAGAAAATTTTAGGATTTACACTCCCAGAACAAGTTACAAGACCTTTCTATATGGATTATGTCTCAGGGACTTAGACATGTGATGCTGTGTGTATAATGTTGCTTTGTGTGGAGACAGATCTCACACTCACCACTATATTTTATATTAAAATATATAAATTAAATGGAATTTTTAGCTTTATACTTAGCACTTGTTAAATCTCACCTTGTCAAAAAGCCTGAAATTATAATTCATTTTTTATATCAAACTCTGATTTTCTTGATGTTCTTGCAGTTGTTTCCTTTGATGAGAGACCGGTTTGTTTTTGCTCGACCTCAGTACTTTAATATACTGTATCTCTTAATGTCTCTCAAATACGTCGAAAACTAGATGTTGATTTGAAAGAGACTTTTGGCAGGGAATAACAGCACCATCTGCTGTGGACTGTTTGTCACTCCCACACAAGATCTGGAGGTTGGGAGGAAGAATTCATACGAACAATCTGCCGTTTCGACACGCTGCACAACCTCCAGGATTTCATTTTGTCTCTACCTGGCCTATATGCATTTTTGGGAAATCAAAAATGGAGACATGTAGAGCAAAATTATAAATGTTTTATTGCAATGAATAAAACAATATACTGTACAGTGTTGTGCAAGCCAAAGGTGTATATTAATAGGCATAAGTATGACCAGCATTTATTTTACAAGAGGTATATGTTGCATAGTAAAGGCAAAAAAATAATTTACACAGTTGCTCAGGTGAAATCTAAAAATGTTAATTGGTTTGACGTGATAAACTTGATAAACTTGATGATAAAGCTTAAGTTATATACAGTCTTTAACCAGTTATACATAGAAATTAAAAAGTGAATCAAGCAGAAGCTGAAACAGCTGCTTTGTCTCACTTCTCCAATAAAAAAACAACAGAAGTTGATGGATGCCACATACAGATGAGGTCGAACACACTGTTTAAGGTGATTAAAAATGTGTTACTATGGAATTATGTCAACAGTTCAGACTTCAAAATATAAAAATTTCAGCCCATCGGTCTGTCGTCGTCTCGTGTTGACTCAGTCGGCCTTCTTCTTGATGCTGAGCAGCTGAGAGAAGCTCTGCAGAGCCCAGTACAGCAGAGAGAGGGAGACAAAGGCCTGGACAACACAGACAGAGGGGGTTAGGATCACAGGCCTTCTATTTCCTTCAAAACGTTGTCTGTGACACTTTGTAGAGAATTTGAAGATGACTGATTTAGCTGAGGTGATGACCTCAAGTGTTATTTAAGCATTGAAAAGTGACAACGTCAGCTCTGTGCTCTGAGCGAGGTTGAAAATCTGCTCAGAAGATATTGGTTTGTCAGAGTGTTAATGAGCTGACAGCTTGAGTTTGACAGTAGACGTAATAAACGCTGTGCCGTTATATTGAATTACTTATGTTTTGGGAAGATATTTTAATTAAAATTCAGATATCTGCCTGGAACTAAAGATTATTTTCATCATCAATTAATCTGCCAATCATGTTCCCAATGAACGGATTCATTGTTTGGTCAAGAAAATATCAGAAAAATCATAAAAATAAATTAAAAAATGCCCATTACAATTTCTCAGAGCACAAGTTGACATATTTAAATTGTTTGTTTTGTCCGGCCAACAGCCCCAAACTCAAAGACTTTGAGTTTTTCAAGACTATGAAAACCAGTAATATTCATATTTGAGAAGCTTGAACCTGTGAAATTTTGGCATTTTTGCTTAAGAAAATGACATTTCATCGATCATCAAAATTGTTGATTAATTAACTACTAGTTTCAGCTCTAGATATCTGTTAGTGCTACCCCTTTCGACAGAGATTAGTACCTTATAGCTACAAAACAGCAGCCTATGAAACCTGAATTTGTATCATTTATGACCAGTGAACAGAAAGGCAAACACTGAAAGTGAATTCCTAATTGAAAGAAAACAGTGAGACCCTTCAGATGCAGCCAGTCTCAGGATGATGTCAAAAGTGGGCTCAGAGGTTAAGGAGCAGGTCTTCTCCCCTGATGCTCTCACGACGGGGTCAAAAGGGTCACCCTCTCTCGGAGAGAGGGGGGCTCTGCCAGAAACAGCCCTCGCCTCCAACCCTCGCTGCGTTCTGGCCCATAAACTGCATCCTACATCTCAACCCAAGCCAAAACCAGACCGCTGTCCATCACAGGCAAAACAGCCTGATGGGAAAAAAAGCAACGTTTCCTCGTGGACACGGCAGCTGTTTTCCTCTGAGAGAGACACGAAGAGAGAGTATAACACAGACCTCTCTCTGCTTTTCCACCTCTCACTACTGAAAACTGCCTCCCCACTGAGAGAATAAAACGAAACAAAGGAAAAGAAGGGACTTATCAAGGATGCAAAGATATTCCAAAAGAAGCCAGCCCTCTATTTTTCAGTGGCCCTGATCCGTAAAGTATATGTCCCTTTCAATGTCCAAATATAATTTATATATCTGTAGTTTTAATCTCGAAGCCGACCAGAAATTAGATAAATCACAAGATTATGAAACTGTATTCAGATCAGTGGTGGAACATTCAATTTGAATGCAGGACTTTAACTTGTAATTGAGTAAAATTACTTCTGAATACTTTTTCCACCAGTGATTCAAACACAGAAAAGATGTAAAATAACAATGAATGCCTGTGTACATAATACTTTTAAAGAGGTGATAAACTGCAGATCCCACAACCATCCATGAGTAATTATTATTACTACACTATATTTATTACTGGTTACTTTTCATTATTTTTAACAGTGGTGCAATATAATAAGTCATTTTTTGCTACTTTTTGGTAATCCTTTCTGTAAAAACGCATCAGTGGGGAGGCAAAAATCTTCCCAAATAAACTTCTGTTCTGTCTACCAGCATCAGGTAATGTGGAGGTGATAATGATCCTATGGTTAAATCAGCGAAAAGTCATAAAGTCATTTCACAACTTGTTCCTCCTGGTAAATCCAATTAATACAGTTTAAACATGATGGCTAAAGTCTAAATTCCTTGAAGGAAAAACAGATGGTAGATTACAAATACAAGAAGTTGCATTGTGTCCATCTTGGAGACGGATTGGGATCGAGAGGCTTGGCAGAACCTCGCAAATCACATTTCACTCAAACAGACCGAAACATGACAGAGGTTTCTATCAAAGCCGCATGTTGAGGTACAGGAAGGGCACCTATTTTTCTCTGTTCCCATCTCTTCTCATTCGCCCCACTATACTACACTTTAATGGACTCTGTAGGAAATCCATGTGGGACAGATTACAAAGTGAAAGGAAGCGGGCTCGATCGTCTACAAATAAGCACTATGGCCAGACAGCAGCGGCTCCCAAAGTAGAGATCTCAGCAAATCGACTCACACTCACTTTGTTTTGGGTAGAAGGTACTTTGTTAAGGGTAGTAATACAAAAAGCCACGAACATGTGGTTTTTATGGATTTTCTCTTGAAAATCTCGCTTGTTGAGCTTTATTTACTCGGGAGGCAGCTCTTTCTCAGTACCAATCTGTTTTGGGTCGTACTCAGAGCTCCACTGAAGCCAACACTGTCCAACACTTCTTCTAACTAACTTTAACATAGTAGCATGTGAAATTAATATTTAGCTCAAACTTCACCAAGGTCATCAGGATTTATGATAACACTAATTGCCAGACAAGAACATCAATATTGGACGATTCTGCAAAAGCCCAGATGGTGTCTATTGCCAATGTTTCTACAATATCTGCGCATGGCAACTACGGTATGGTTAAGGTTAGGGAAAGATCTTAGTTATAGCAAGTAAAAGATGGTTATGGAATGGATAACGTTAGGTAACTAAAACACTTGGTTAAGGTTAGAGAGTGATTGTGATTTTGGGTAATGAGAAGGCAAACGTTGAATGCAGGTCTGTGAAGGGACACAAACGTCGGTTTCCTAAATGAAAGTCAGACGTGCTTCAGACCCATCCACACCCAGACCTCCACTTTCTGACTCACTCCATAAACTGCACACTACTGTCTGCATTGGCACTGCATGTTGGCATTGGATGTAAATGAGGTGCAGAATCGTCCAATATGGATGTAATTCCTAGGGATACTGGGCTGTCCATATATATCCAATTAAATTGATTGAGTTTAAGTGTAAAATGTCTACATCGTGACAATTGAGTTTTTACAATGTGCACAAAAAGGTTACTCTCAGCCAAAAAGTAATAAAATAGATGAAAAAAATGCACTATATGCACACCTGCCGCAGTTTGCACAACTGTCGTGATTCCTGGTGGCTAGCTGGCTCTGGCTATCTTTTAGTTAATTTAACGGACGCATCTACGAGAAAGACAGATTGAAAAAAGACTGGGCACACTGATTTGAGCTCTCGGTTTGTATTTGTTGATGAGGTATCATCGCTGGCAACAAGAAGTGAAACCTGCGTGGTTCCAGTTTTTGAAATTAACATTCACATTAGACATTCAATGGGAATTACAAGCCTACAGACTTTTAATAATACGGTTATATTCAGATGTTCTAAATCCCAAATTAAACATGGTAAAATATGAAAATACTAGATTAGATAGCTAAATAGTTGCTTCATCCAAAACGTGTCCTTGTTCTGTTTTTTAATGCAGAGTTTTAGTGTCCCAAGATGGTGTCAACACTGTTCTAAAACTTTTGCAGCCTGACAAGAGTAAAATTCTGGCAAACACCCTCAGAACTTAAAACATGGTTAAATATAAAAATATTAAATCATGGCCATCTGCAGCTCCAACACAAAAATCTCAACTCTACATTGAACTGAGTCATTTTGTGTGCTTTGCTGTTGACGGATATAAGGCATCAAGCAGATACATTAAAATACCCCAAGGTGCATTATGGCGCCCCTGGCGACCTTCTTCCAGCATTCAGCGGGTTAACATGGCAGAGCATCGCTGTTCTCCAACGCAGCTGCACTCGTGATTGAAATGAAAACAAGGCAGAATGGCTGCTGTCAGACGTGTGATATATGACCTGTAATGGGATGTTTCCAGAACTCCCTCTCCATATGGCTGCCTACAGTCCACCAGACCTGGACTGAACTGTATCGGAAAATAATTCTGAACATTTTGTTTTAACCTGGCTGCAGAGCCGGAGTGGGAGGAGTTTGCTGTATCAGGACATTGCTAAATTGGTGAAAATAAACCACAGAAAATATTTGTTGATACCATTTGATCCAAAGCTACAATGTGGAGCTACTCAAAGTGAGAAAGAGACAGAAATTGCACTGCTCACTTATCTGCACACGCACACACAACAATGAAGTACTAAGTAGCACACATTCTGTAGTTTCACAGTTTATATATTCTTTCATCTCTTAAAGAGAATCTGGCAGATTAGCAGCTTATTCAGCAATTGTTTTGTGTTTTCTACCCATTTTTTCTTTTAACTTTCTGTTCGCAGAAACATATTCTGAGCTCCTCGCTATGTGACAACCCTCTACTGTAAAGATAAAGGAAACCAACAAAGATTTTTCATGTATAGGAACATTAAATAGTTAAAGTTTGGGATAAAATCAGTTTAAACTGATTTACTAATTTTAAAAGAAACCCCAGTATTTTCAAGAAAAATCTGTAAAAATATTAACTAAAAAAGGACATGTAAAAGCATGCAAGATGTGAAATGCACACACATATCTACACGTGCATGTGCACATACACTCAAAGACTTCCTGTCTGTTCATTATGAGCAGATATACAGTCTCTGTGCTCGGGTTGTTTGAGCAGACTCAGGAAGGATACGCTGCACAGGTTAATATCCCACCAGAGAGTCAGTGTAGTGCCTGCTCTGTAGCACAGCCATGAGAAATATCGCCGTCACACTCCCACGCGCAAACACACACACACACACACAGAGCAGCCAGACAAAACACATGTGAAACGGCAGTTGCTGCATGGTGAAAGTGTAGCAAAACACAAAGTGGTCTGATGACATGCCAATTTAGAATGATACAGTTGTTTAGAGGTTTTCCTTTTCACATCTGGTGTTTGTTCTCATTCACCATGTGTCTGCTAGAAGGTCACATGTAAGGTCAACAGCAACTCATCCAGACCACTATGCCTCATTGAAAACATAAGACAAATCCCTGAGAGTAACCATTTTCATATCTGTTCAATTCACTTCAGACCCCAGCAGCTTGGCACCACGTCAGCCTCAATAAGAGAAGTCTTCACCTCATCATTAACTACAGTTCCCTGGGTGGAAGGACTGGCGGACCCGTTGGTGAAGAGCGCACTAGTCAGCAGAAATTTGGAATGCCGAGTAGTGGGCACACATCCGGGGGGGGGGGGGGTTGAAACACAAAAGAGGGTGGAGTGGACAGGAGGATGCATTTGCTTTTGTCAAATCAAGCCCTTGTTTGTATTTACATGGAACAATGAGAAGATGTCTGGGTCCTCTGCATGAATAAGTTTAGTGGGATTCCTCAGGGAGTCGCCGAGGGTCTGCAAGAGATGTATCTTTACCCCGACTCCTTCCTTCCACCCACTGATATTTATAAAAATTATAACAGCCTCTGTTTTACATACCTACTGTGGAGCCAACTGTTCTTGAAGCCTTTCTGTGTTTCTGCCACATGTGCGGTATTCTGGGTAGGCAAGTCTAAAGAGGCAGTAATCAACGCCGCCAATTTGGAGTAATGCAACACAAGTGACTGTAATCAGATCAACAATGAGAAAAAATGTCCCATCTTTGCCAGCTTGGTCCAACAACAAACATAGAAAATTAAGATCTACTGCCCAATTTTACTTGACTAAGACAATGCAATGCAAAAACTGAAATAGGATCAGATAAACTCATTATAGAACAAAAACTAGCTCCAAACATAATAATTCAACCCACAAGGCTGGTTGAAAAGTGCAAGGCAGACCAAGGGATGCTGTGCATAAAGAAAGTCTTGCTGCTTCAAGAAGAAAAGGATGTCTGTTCTGAGAGGCAGGTCAGGACCTCTGAGAGGAAGGCTTAGAGATTGAGAATAAGGTCTTGAGCTGTCAGGGAGAATATAAGGTTTACAGGATATGACCAACAAGAGCAAAGGACATAAGGCAGTATGAGGATGTTACCTCAGGAGCCCATATTATTGCTTCACAAATAAAATGATTTCTGTGCCCAGGAGCAGTTGAAGGCCTCTGAGGGAGAAGAAATATGTCATATATAAGAGAGGTTCCTACGACAGATCATTGAGTTTTCAGGTGCCTGTGCACCTAAACTCAAAGCCTTGGAAAATCAGAAGTCAAGGTCTTGAGCAGTGAGGTAGAGTGCCATTGCTTTCCAAAACTATAGAGGGAGCTGTGAACAAATCAGCAGCAAGCAAACTGACAGGTCGCTGTTGAAGAAGAGGGCAGGAACAGCCGCACAGTTTCTTTGTTAAAACTTTTTGCAGCAGTTTCATGTTGCCGTTATACAGAATGTGTATTGTTTTCTACTTGCCTCCTTGTTCTTCTCCTCTTTAAAAATGCTATCTGATTACTGGTGTTTTTTTTGTAAGGAGGAGGAAGAGAAAGTGATTGGGTCGGGGGTACCACGGACCAACAAGGCAGTGTTTAAAATTTTGGGCCAGCCATAATGATGTGATTGCAGAGTTTTGCGTGTGCTCGTGCAAGTTTTTGGGGGCGCCACAAGAACCATGAAGTGGGCCTTAAAATGTGGTTTGAGGACATGTTTAAAAAGGCAGAGAAGGCTAAACAAAAGTTTACTGGCGCTCATCTAGCTCCAAAAAGAAAAGAATGTCTGTGCCCTGGAGCAGCTGAAGGTCTCTGAAAGGGTGAGGTATCTTTGCCAGGAATGCACCGATCGACACACTGGATCAGTATCGGTGCAGATACAGACCTTATTAAGGGTTGGGTGACGTGACCGATGCAGTTTAAACGTTATGTTTTACTTACTGTCCCAATAAAATTATGAGTTTCTGCTGTAAAATTGTAAATGGACAGCATTTATAAAGAGCTTTTATCCAAAGTGCTTTATAATTTGCATCTTATTCACCCATTTACACACTGATAGCAGTGCGCTACCACGCAAGGCACTGGTCTTACCATCGGGAGCAATTGGGGTTCAGTGTCTTTCTCAAGGGCACCTCGACGTATGGAGAGGAAGTGGACGATCCCAAGCCTCAAGCTCAGACAGCAATACTCCTTATTGGCCAGTACCCTGAGATTAGGTAATGTATCAGGAGATCACAACTCAGATCGATGCATCCCTATACTCTCCCATGAAATATGTGACCTTGGACCTTCTCATTAGACCATGTCAACTGATTCTTTGTTTCAATGTAGAAAATATTAACTGGTGGTGCTTTAATGCTTATTGTGGATCAGTCTGTGTGTGACAGTGGCTATTCCCAATTTTGCAACCTTAGATCTGAAGTCTCTCCAATCTAACCCCCAACTGCTCACAGATCCTGGCAGCTGGAGACATTTTCCAGCTCACTTCAGGCAAGATACTGTAGCTTGAACTATTGTGAAAAAGGACCATGAAGGATTTCATTTTACTACAATATCAGACGTGTGATTGTTAGCCAGTAAGCCAATGAGCGTGGCGGAGAGAGAGATTAATAAACTGAGTGGAGAGTGATGAAAGCTTGCACTGCAATAAAGATTGCTAAATTAATATGCTAAGCCTTCGTTCAGAACTACTCTGATAGATTTTACAGTAAAAATCTTTGACTTATTTATATTTGAACTTTATGAAAGTCTTTTATCATTTGTAATGTTTTTGAATTTGTGCGCAGACGTCTTTGGATGTTGCCGTTACAGTTCTGTGAAACCAGCTTTATGTGCATTTTAGAAGAGGGAGAAATAATACTGTAAGAAAAAATACCAGAACAGCTATCGTCAGGTTCAATCAGGTTCACATGTTGGCTCTGAAGCTGTATCATAAACTGGATGACTGTTGTGTTTCACCCATGAATTAAAGCACAAATAGGAAGACAAATTCAAAAGAAAGTCCATTTTGGCCACAGAAACTTACCTCACAAAAGCCAAACTAAATACTGCTAGAGAACCCCCAAAGGGCCAATTGCTGTTAGATTTCCATAGCTTTACCTGGCAAGTGGTTTGACAACATAAACCAAGCGGTTACTCTTTGACGGGCACGATCCCCTGCACATTGAGTGATAATATTTCACACTGTGTACCGTCGACCACCCCGCTGTTTACTCCAACGGAACAGTCCTACCCAGCATTTCTCTTTCAAATCCCTCCATTTTCTCCCTGGGAGGAGATTTCCTTTCCTTTCCATTCCTGCAAGCTCTCAGATGATGTCATGCTCACCGAGTTTCCATTGCTCCAAACAATCCTGTTAACCTCAGTGCTGCTTCTTGCTACCACACATTCCTGCTTCAAAAAAAGGCCGCTAACCTCTTGCACCTGAGTTTTGGCGGGTGGAAACGACACTCTCAGATAACGTTGACCTCTCGCTGGTTGCTGTGTTATCTGCCCGCTCATGGCTGGGATGGCGGGAAAGGGGGGGTGGGATTTGCAATTTTTGCAGACAAGTCAGGTGATGTGTTGAAGATAAAGCCACTTTGTGCCAAGGCAAGGCCTTTTGCGTTTGACATGAACTTCATAATATTGTTCTGACCTCTTCTTTTGGCCATGGAGCATTTATCTTTCCCGGGCAAGTTTGACAGAAAAAGATCTTTTGAGATTGGAAAACACTATCAGCACAGAGATGAAAAGATGGAAAGTCCAATGTAGTGTGAAAACAATTAGATATTTTTTTATATTTTGAATTGGACTGGATTACATAGATTTGCTTCTCAAGTGTCAAACTTGCATGAGCCAATATATCACTTCTTGAACCAATTTATTTCAAGGACACATCTCAGTCATTTTGTAAAATAAAAGCAGAGTAGACAACATTAAAACACATCTCAGACTTTTTATAATTCTATTATTTTTGCTTTTTTTAGTAACTACAAAATAGGAAAAATGACAAAGAATTGGAAAAAACAAACGTATGGCAATTAAAGTTTTCCTTCTGGTTTCTCTTTTAACCCAGAAGGTTAAATCTAAAACGACTTCTACCCTAGCCAACAGGAAGCCTGAAGACGCTCTCTCTTTCTCAACCAAAGACAGGTGTATTTTTATGAGCTTTCCTCTTAAATTACTGTGACTTCACCAGCAGTTAGTGGCCGTTTTGAGAGAATAGCTGCTTAATTACTCTGGGATATACAGCGTCTAAGTTCTGCTCCGCGGCACGTTTCCCTGTGCCTTCAGGCAAACCAGGGGGCCACACAGTAATACAACCACGTGTTACATCATTACAGTCCTCCACAAGCGCCCCCCTGATACTCAGCACCCAGAAATGCATGTGCATGTGGACACGCACAGAGACAGCCAAATAATAGCAGATATTATAATGCAATCAGGTACAACACCACTGTAATAAAAACTATGTTTCTTGAAGTTGTCACATTGTCAGAAAGGCGCTGATTTAAGTAATTGTAGTTCCTGTTATTTTGTAAACCCCACATACACAGAGGTAAAAATCTAGGTGGGTTTTAGGTGACATAATTCATCTTTTGGCAGCCATACGAAAGATCCACATACACTGGCATCTTGTCTAGAGCTGAAATGATTAACGATTACTGCCGATTAACTATTTTAATAATCAATTAATCATTCAAGTAATTTTTCAAGTAGAAATGCCAAGCATTTGCAAATTCCAGCTTCTCAAATGCAATGGTTTGCTGCTTTTCTCTGTTTTATATAATTGTAAATTGAATTGCAAACTGAATATCTTTGGACTGTTGGTATTGGTTGGGTTGTATTTGTGTGCATTCAGTTCTCCATGGTGACACAATCTGAGGTTGGTAGTAGGGTTGAGAAAACTTCCAAGCCTCGATACACACATACAGATCCTCATATTGGGTGACAGCACACACACGCACAAACACACACACACACAACGCTACTTGCACAGACAGCTATAACCTTAACCCGTCCCCTGCTCCACCAGCCCTGCTCATTCACACACACATACACACACACGGTTACCAGCCTCGTCTCGTCTGAAGCAGCGAGGTCTTCATGCGAGCTGCACAGACGTGGGTTTGGGCGGGCGAGTGGGAGGCTGGGAGCGAGAGGCAGCCCTGGTTTACAGGTCAAGCCTGCAGCTTTACAAGGGAAATCTCCAGAGCCACTATAAATACCACTGTGAGCTTTAAGGGTGCAGTATATCACACCATTGGGTTTGAAGGACCACAAACCGACCTAGTTTTTGTAGTTTTTTTTTTGTAGTCCCCCCTTTTCCCAACTGTACAGTCGCATGAGCCTGAATACAATTAAATGTGAATTTCCCCTCCTCCATTTCAAGTGACTATTAATTGATTGGCCCGACTTCAAAACACGCCCCCCCACTGCAAAAAAGAACAGGCCGTTCACCTCATGCATCAGACCCATATATCATTAAAGTACCTTAAAGTTTGGGGGTGGTTTCACGTTTTTTTCCTTTGCTATAGTTCTGAGCAAACAGCACAAATATGTCAGGAACCAATTCAAGTAAATTGTAAGGATTTTCGATGAGCCCCACCTGCAAGCAAGACATTTATTTAGCTCAAACTGATGTACTGCGACTTGAAATGAGGCTTAATGATTTGCTTAAGGAAACGGCTGCATAAAACTTACAGTGCTGTCAAAGTGACACAGCCGTGCGGCATGAGCAGCATAAATCAAGATGTTTTTGCTCTGAAGCTGATTGGATGTGCACTTCATTTTAGACACAACTTTAAAAATTACAATTCATTCAGTTTTACTGCATTTTATGGTGAGAAAAAGAAAAGGTGGGAAAGCCTCGTCGTTTGAACACCTGATCGGCTCAGATGTGGAGTCAGAGGACAATAAAAGCAGCGATTTGGCGCTCACGTGCAAATCTCATCAGCCAGCTCTTGTTAGCGGCAGACGGCACTAATTGGTTCCAGAAGTGCTGCTCTCGTTCACACTGGCTGAGATGGCAAGCAGCGAAGGCGGGCAGAAAGAGGGAGAAAGAAAAAAAAAAAAGAGGCAGTCGTAGTAAGGGAGGGAGGGCAAGTAATGAGAGGTCAGCCGCCATCTACAGTGGGGCTGCCAGAGCCAGAAAGGCACGCCAATTTTATGGTCAATTGGGCGACGCATCTGGACTCATAGATCACAGGGCTGCGAGGCTGGACTTAGCACCCAGCTCACACACAAAACAGACCACACAACACACACAATCACAGCCGAACAGGCTATACACACACCAGGGAAACATCATGCTGTCAAGGAGTCATATGAAGGTTTTTTTTATATACATGGCTCCTAAACAGTTTTAACGTCAGAATTTTCCCAGACAATAATTTTATAATTGAAGATTTCAGTATGTTATATTGCACACTGGCATCACTGAGTCATCTTATTATGACTTATCACTATATACATGAAAATGATACCTCATATTTCCTTCTGTTTCACGTACTTGTCTCATTAACTTTCCACAGTTACTAAGACCTAGAATAGTTTTTCAATATGTCCCCAGTATGTTGTGCATTTAGTAATTGGCCCAACATACATATGCAGTCTACATGCATTCTACACTCATGAGCTACTAGCAGGCTAATTAGGTCTTCTTTTGTGTTTCAACTGTTATAAAATATGAAGACAGTTTACATACTGTATTTTGGACACAATTTGGTTCTCTGGTTCACGCTCAACAATATTTTAATGGAGGGTGGCAGGGAGGAGGCCAAACTCAGCATCTACCCAAATGAACAAACAGTTTCCACAATATGCCATTATGTGACATATTACTGTGAAAATGTATATTAAGTAGTTTTGGAAACTGTTTTGAACGGTAATTCAAAGGTTTTCAGGTCCTGATGTCAGTCATATTTAGCGCCACATGTAGAAAACAGGCCATCATATTTCACTCATATGTGCACTCTAAAAATCCATCAGGAACCTTGCCTTTTGTTTTAGCTGTCCCCCAGCTGAAATAACAGCTCCGCTGTAGCTTATTAACATTAATTCCACGAGTTGGCCAAACTACAAAATTAAACTCCTGGCTGGAGAGAGGTGGAGAGCGATTAAAAAAAACATTGCAATAGTGAGTAATTTTTCTGTTTCTTTGTTGTCCCAGGCAAAATTTCTCTGTATGAATTGAAATGTATTGATCGGATATTTTTGCACATAGGCAGGCACATTCATGTGTGTGCGTGCATGTGTACAGTACCCTCCCACCCCCGAAAAATAGGGCTTTCCTGAAAGCCACGGTGTAATTCGAACACTGGTCAAACACAAATGAACGACAACTGGCAGATATATTTGTGCATTATTTTGTTTTAATGCTCATCACCTTAAAAGCTCCGAATCAGGACCTCCAGGATTCGGGTCTATGAACTAGTTTGTCCTATTAGTCTGTGAAGTCAATTCTAGCTCAAGCTGCTAAACTGTACAGCTGTCACCACTTACTTAAAGAGGAACTCCATCAATTTTTATCGCGGCTCATGGCTACATTAGCCGCAAGCCACAATCATAACACAACAAATTTCTAACCGAACTGTCATTGGTCGAGTTGCATTGTGGGTAATGTAGGTGCCAGATTTTGACAAGTAAGAATAATGCATGGAATAAAAAAGACGATATCTCTGGTTCTGCTGCATCGCCTTTTGATCCTTTTTTTTTTAAACTGTCCGTCGTGAGTCCAACAATGTTATAGGAGTGCAATGCTAAATTGGTGTAGTACTCTTTTACGTGTAGACTAGTAACTCTAAGACTAGTAATACTCATGTCAGATCACAGACTTCCCACATCTTACTTCCACAAGTGGACAACTACGTAGCTGTTATCAATAAATATAATGCCATTTTAAAAACATTTTTTGAGTAGTGTTAAGTATAACACTAATGTAATATGTCACTAAATGTGAGTCTGGAGGTGGCCGGGCAAACCAGAGACGGGGGCTCATACAACTGTGTGTGAATGGTGAATATTGTGTGTGTGAGTAAGGGGAATAATAAAAATAGTTACCTGAAGCTGTGGTGCGGTGTATATAACCTGCCAAGGAACCCACGGTAGCCAAATCATGCTACATTGAGATATTGGTCTATTTGTCAGTGGATGAACTATACCACCCTCAAGACACTGTTACTTTAAATTGCATTGTAACACACTACAGGTCATCTTACCTCTGTGGGCACAGCCAGTGAAGGCAGCAGGGGCTTCATGTAGCTGTACCTCTGCATTGTCACCATGACGACACAGCGTAGCATCTCCAAGACAGCCGCTGTTGGCCTGAACATGAGGACACATCAACCAACAACACAACGCTGAGGCTTAATGACATTTCAGATACCTTCACCTTACTGACCTCCTTTCCTTCACCTCGAGAACAAATGTTGCTGTGATGATGTTACAGAAAAAATAGAGTTTTTAATGGGAGAAGCTTCAGTTTCCAGAGTTCAAATAGATTTGACCCCTGACGTCGATGAGGAGAGTCATGGTCTAATAGGAGGTCAATTCCAGTGCTACATGGATATACATATAGATGTATGACAACAGCAAGAGATGATGAAGAGACTAAAGCCCCATTTCTTGTCTTTCATTTAAATTTCTTATTACATGCTTATTTATAAAAGTGTCTGAGTTTTTGCATTTTTCTGTTAATGAGTTTCATCAGCTCAGCACACAGTATGTGTGAGTGTCTGCGTGAAACTGAAGGAGAAGAAATGTTTTTTGCTAATCTGATAGATGCCAACTCGTTAACACCAACATCCAGTCCTATTTGTGAATGCATACGATGAAGGAAAAAGTAAGAATAGCCATTACGAGATCCTGCAAGCTTATTCAGTGGGCTAACACTCACCTCACAGACACCAGTCCCTTCAGTAGTAGCCATTACAGTATTTTGCAACTGTTCAAATAATTTCATTTGAAATAAATCAAATTACTGGCAAATAATTTTGGACTATTAAAAAAACCACCTCCTGTAGTTTAAGATTCTGAGAAGCAGGTCAAATATTTTATTACCAATATCCCCCCTGGAGTATTAATCCTGTCTGAATGGAGCTTTAGACCTCTGACTCAGATCTTGCATATATCAGTTGCTCCCAACCTTTTTTTCCTTGTGATCCTTTAAAGCAAAGCAATGTCTTGGTGTTGTAAGGAGTTCACCCAAAGAGTGACTTTCCCTTTTTCATTTGACTAATCTTGCCTGACGAGGTGAAACTATCGTGTATTTCATGATAAAATGCAATGTTTAGATAAAACACATATTTGTGTGCACCGAATACGGCTGCAAATTACTTTTTTTTTCATAATCCATCAATTGTTTAATATATCAAATGTAAGAAAATATGTGTAAGATGTAAGAAGTCATTAAAGTCCTTTATATTGTCAGACCAACAGTGCAGAAATATTTGCCATCGTTTACTTTGCGCAGAGTTCACTCAGATTTTAAATCTGCAATGCTCTCCCATGTTCAGCCAGTTTAACATTTCAGACCTTGTGGAGTGTTTTTGTTAGCGTGCTAGCCACACTAGCTCTGGTAGCTTAAGCTTACCCAAGCTTTTACCTGTTCCGCCTGCTTTTTGCCTCAGCGAGCCAGTAAATTTTGCCAGACGCAATCTGGTCTGAGTGCATACCGTTCATTTGCAGCACCGCCACTGTTAAACTAAGTGTCAAACTAACGTTACAAGGAAGATGAATTTTACAAAGTCAGCATACAGACTGAGTGCAACTAAGGCACAGCCTGTTCTAGTTATACACTGAGAAATTTGAATTCAAACAGTCGATTACAAATCAAATATTTAATTTTACCCCCCGTTTGAACAATAATCTGAATTTCAAATCAAAAGACAGACATAACTAAAAGATATTAAATTTACAATGTTAGTAGGCAGCAACTATTTACATTCACATTTTTACTTGATAAGCAGCTTAAACAATTAATGGATCATCAAATATGTTGTCGATTGACAAAATGACTAATCATTTCAGCACGAGTAGCAGAAATATGTTGTTTTTCTTCTTTCCTTCCTTGTTAACTGTCTTGCGACCCTTCAGATGTATCTTGTGACCCCTTGGAGAGTTTCAACCCCCAGCTTGGGAACTAGTGACATAAATAACCAGAGCCTTCTCTCTTGCTTCTTAGTAAACTCTGTCTACCTCCAACTTTTCCCACTGCCCAATCAAATATCCAAATGTTTCTATACAAGAAGCAATCGATACAATAATACAAATAATAATACAAATCCATACAAGAACTAATGTCATGTCCTGTACCTCTGATCCATGATGAAGCCCAGGGAGGTGAGAGTGAGCAGAACGTAGCCGGTCTTCCCCAGAATGGTTAACTGGGACAGTATCTAGGATCGAGATACGTTTGCATGCCATGAGAAATGCGGTCGGGAAAAAATACATTAGAATCTAAACCTTAAATTAATATCATGGCTGGTTAAGTTACGATCACAGGAGACCTTACTGGGAGAGCAGTCATAAACCGCATGGCTGTTTGACTGTTTACTTGGCATTGCCAACCAAAACATGTCTGACCTTCAGAATAAGTGTACTGGCACATACAGTATTCTTGCAAATGCAATCCGCCTCTTACTTTACACTGACATGCCTAGTTTACATAGAAGCTCTAATCATCCCAGATGGGTCTTGACAGGGGACTTGACCACAGTGGAAGAGACTGCAGTTTGAATCCTGATAGCCCCTAAAGGAGCCAAAACAACCAACATCGGAACAGAAATCCCATGCAGACTCTCACTGACCTTTTCTGAGCTATTTGGGACACACACACACAAAACAGACTCGCACAAACACACAAAGTACAGAACGTGATGTACGGTCTAATTCGTGTTCTCTAACCTACGGCCTTGGCTGAGGGCAGCAGCTGGAAGCCCGGTGTCTCCTGAGGATGCTGTGGGCTGTCAACTTAGGTTTATATTTCTCCGACACTCAATACAGAGCCTAACAGCCAAATCTCACATACTGTACGGACCCAGAAGGCCATATATAGTAAACATAAAATCAACCCATCAACAGGATGCCATAAAACAGTATGTCTTTATGTTTATCCAAGAGTTGTAATCCATAAACCCCCATAAGAACTATATTACCTGAGCCCTCACACGGGAATATAGAGGGATGATATGATTATGCTTTCCGTGAATCAAATAAGGGGAATTCTGGCCTTGATCCATCTATCAGAGTGAAGGAACAAAAGTCACCCCAGACTGTCAAAGTATATTAAACTTGAATGATCATTGCATTAGAGTTCAAAGGCTACAGACAGTTATTTTTAATAAGAGTTGTAATGAGTGGAGAAGTATTTTGATATCTTATCTGTGTTTAATAACCCAGGGGCACGCAGCCGAGACGCTGCGCTCGAGAGAAAATCCTCCACAAATCCCTCAGCGTCGTCAGGTGGAGTCACATTTACAGAACTGGTTTTAAAAAATGGAAGGGGAAATGTTTTGTGCTTCTTTCGTTGTGCTAATTCTTAATGTGATCAAGTGTCGAACTGCAGCAGTAACAGCGGAGGACAGAAATGAAAGCTAACATCTGGTGACAGCAGACTGATTGTGTTATTCTGTTGTCCCGTGAGACAAGGCAGATTAACTCATTATTCAGGCCATTATTGCAGCCGTTATAATGATGTTCATGAAGGCTCGTTGGACAGAGTTACCACTGAGAAAATATACCAGTACATCAGTTGTTAAGTAAGTTACAAAGTTAAAACACATCCTATAATATTCATAATTTGTACAGAATTCAAATACACAAATTTAAATCTTTATTAAAACTATACATGGGGATTGATTTGCAGAAAAAGATTATTTCAAATGATCCAATCACATATATGTGCCATTTTCTGCTGCTGATGGGTAGAATCATTATGAGGACATGGAAAAAATAACCGTACTTACAAATAAGTGCAAATATAGTAATTTTGTGTCTGTATGCAACACTATATGACAAGATAAATTGCTCTTATTGCATCCTGAAGTGGGATTTCACATAATTTAGCTAATTTCAGTCAAAATCTTTTTGTTGCTCTGTTCTGCTTTTAAATTACAACTTGCACCACAGCAGGTACTGAAGTTTAAATTTTGCAATCATAAAAACACTAATGGAGAGTTGTTCTGAGATGACATACTATGACTTGGGTCAATTTCCCTCTCTGCCTCTAATAGTAAGTGTTTAGCAAACCTATAATAAAATGTACATGTTGGCCTGCTGATGATGTAATTGAAGAGTAGCTTCACTTGTTTGAAATAACCATGTTGTCGTGGCTTCGAATTAACGCAAAGCCCATAAATTGTCTGGCAGTGTATCATCAATTGTCAGACTAAATAAGCACCTAGCGAACATGCGGGTATAAATACATAACAGTGACATGATTTATTGTTGGCCCAGAGTGCTCACTTTGTTATTTTCCCTCCAAGTCCTGATTGCTGCATCCTGAAGGCTATTTGGGTTGGGAAATGGTTGACTCAACAATTAAGGCGTTTGTGTTCACTGCTGGACCACCAGCTGGTGTTTCATTCGCCGAGAGGGAGGGGAACCCTCGACATTGGGGCGGCGGCGGGGGGGGGGCACAACTGAAGGAGCACCATGGAGGTAGTGATCACAAAAAGACAGGCCATTTAATTTGGAAGTTTGAAGAGGCTGGGCGTGACAGCACTTTTTGGCTAACCAAAACTATGCCTAGGGAAAAAAGGCTTCCAAAGATAACTGCTGAGGAGACCTGTTTCTTTTTTTTTCTGAAGGAGGAGGAAGGGGGTCTTTTGGCTCGTCGAGTGGAAAATAATAGACAAAGGTTGTTCTAAAGGGGAATGCCGATCAGTCATTCTGTCATGATGTTAGACAGAGCTAGTCTTTTCCTGCTGGCTAAGTAGAGGACTCTGCTCGACCATGGACCAGCCACAACAAACTGCATAATTGGGTGAAATAATGTTGGCAAACAAACATGCAGCACTCATCCTTAAATTAAGAGCCCTGGACCACCGTGTCATACTTTATATGAGGGATTACAGTAGCCTAAACATAACAGTAGCCAGTGTGTGACCAGAAGGTCAATCCTACAGGGTGGAAAAGTCTGAGTGGAAAAAAAGGAATGTAAAATGCTCTTCCCTCCTTCAGAAGTACTGTCAAGGTGCTTGTGAGAAAATCAGTAAACCTTTCAAAACACACAAATCCTCTGTTCTTTACCTCTGCTGACATTTACAGTTTTCCCTCATGTGACAAATACGTACCATCTTGTTTTCAAACAAATCATGGTAAGTCCGCAGCACCAACAGGAAATGTATGACCACATAAATGTGTAAAGGCAGCGACCAGCTGGGATCATGAGGCACTTCCTTTCCGGTAACCTGCACGTGGAAAATAAAACATGTTTAATTCCCCAATCCCTAATTTAATCCCTAAATCGAGTAACTTTCTGGGCATTCTCACACCAGACAGCATGCCTATACTTAGAACAACGATTCATTCAGGTTTGACGTCATGTTTATAGTAACATGTTAAACATTTTTACAGTATGGCTGAACCGATCAGAGCAGTGAAAAGCATAATGTTTTGTGTGTATTATTGCTTTATAGCTTTAAGGACCATTAAAGCCATAAACAAGTGAGCTGAAGTACCCCTCTAACAACACCACCTGTTGTAAACTGGATGTTGTTACAATCATTCTTTCATGCAAGACATAGTGATTCTCTAATTGTTGTCATTGAGACTTGGTGTCTTTTTTCTCTAAGGTTTGGTCAAGTTTGCATTCATGCCACTACCACTTTTTAACCCTTTATCCGTGACTTTTTTAGTTGTCTATCTCAACTTCTCTGCTTGCATGCTGACTTGTTTTCACACACTCGCAGCATGTGGTATTGAGGTTTTAAAAGTGACCCAGATTGTTGGGAGGCCAGTCCTGTGCCACTAAATATACAAAAGATCAGACTCACACCAATTTGTAATCGTATTTGTTATGTGGACTTATATTTTTGCAAAATTACCATTTCTATTGGTTGGGAGTCACTGCAATAAACAATAATTGTCAGATTGTTTCGGCTAGTGGCCTTCATCAGGGTCATCATGAAACACATTACAAAGAACATTAAAATAAGATATAATAAGAGACATAAACAATAATTGCCTATCAAAGACATTTAAGTTATAATCCTTAAGATATTAGTCCTGGTTGATTTGGCGACACCTGTGGTTGCTGATGGTAACGGCATGCATGTTTTAATAACAGGTCCTAGAGTTTTGTTTGAAACCATTGCGGGCAGCAAACATAAGTTCACAACACAGGAGAACAAACTGTGATCTGAGAGAATTCATCATGTCACGTTGTTTTAATAAAATAGGACTAAAGAGGCAAAAATTACACTTCCTCTGCCAAATGCCTGGCAAATCACGTTCAGTATGTTCAAGCATGCCACCCTGTGAATCCCTTGTGCTTGGAGACGCTACTTTGATCCCTTGTGGGACTCAAGTGTCAATAACACTAAAAACGTCTACACAGATAGCCATTTACAGAATGCAAATACATTTAATACCTACTGCTGAAACGATGCCATAAATAGTATGAAAAAGTGATTTTGATATAACGAAAATATTAAGGATTATAACTTGAAGAGACACTGAGAAGACAGGATCTTCTCAGTGGAAGACAGAATTAGGAAGGAATTAGGAAAAAGAAAACAGAAAACAACAGTGAGTCAGTGTGAATGTTTGGGCCTTAAAAGAGGAAAAAATGCCATAATTTAACTTGTAAAAGTCATGGAGCAAAATGTTCAAACTTCTCTAATGACCTTTCTCCCTTCTCAAATCCTTTCTACCTCTTATGTGTTTATTTTCTTCGTAGCAAAAAGGCCTTTTGTTACCTCAGTCTCCTACAGGCTGACTTTCAAAACTGGTGAAAATGAGTTTGTTGTGTTCCATCTACAAAGTCATCCAGGATTTTCTTGGGTGTAGCAGTTTCCCTCAAACACAGAGGAATATATGAGTCCTTTCGTAAGAATTCCCTGAGTCATTTGACCTGTTTTTGTCTGCATGGCTTCTTAACGATAAGTAATTAGGCCTGAGGGCTTTATGTTGAAACTGCATCCTCTTTGGGAATGAAGTACAAAAAAAAAAAACTGGCCAATCATAGATGCCTGTCTCTCATTCAGGGGGTTTCCCAGGATCCCGAGGAACCAAACCACCACATGTGGGTTCCCCCCGCATCCCATCCCCAACCTGTAGGTATTCCAGCCCGCTGCTCTGCTTATTCTCAAAGAGCTGAAATACATTCAACTCTGCCTCCTCCTTCACTCCCCTCTCTTTCCTTTCTTTCCCTCACCGGCAGATATCAACGAGCAGCCGTCTACACGAAGCCTTTCAAGATATTTCGGTTAAACTCCAGCTCTGTCCGTGTTTAGAATCACCCCGCTGAGTTTAAGGGGCCAATTTAATTGTAAAGGCAAAGGGGAGGTTTTTTTAAGTGTGAAGCATGAGGGAACTAAACATGTGACACCATCAGCGTTATTTCAAAGCTAACCACCGGGGCATTCAACTGGAGCCTGAATTTCTTTCTGCACACACACACATGCACATTTACACTCAACTGCATGCGGTTTTAATCCCGCAGACTGCGTTTAAAGACGGTGAAAATGGCCTTATTGTGTTCCCTCTACAAAGGCTTTGCAGCTTTTATTTGATGTGGCAGTTCCTTGTAAAACTTGTAGAATAAGTGAAACCTTCAATAAGGAATGCTCTGAGTCATTTAGGCCTGTGTTGTTCCGAGTGTCAAAATGATGGGTAATGAAGCCTGAGGACATTATTGTGAAAATACGCCTCCTGCAGGAATGATGAAAACAAAGGACTTTTTTTTACTAACCTTGGGATTGTCCTCGTGGTCACCTAGCCGAGATTTACCAGGTTTCCAACTTGGACCTTTAAAGAAAGTCGACACTTTGTTGGTGATAGTCTTGTAGGTGTTGGACCTTCTCCACAAATACAAATAGTAGTGCAACTGAAAGAGAAAAACCCATAAGTCAAACATCAATATACAATCAAATGCTACATTTAACTGATCAATGTTAACTAAGCCATAGCTGAGCTAACTAACCCTGAGTAGAAATGTTTCTGCTTTCATTGGACAGGACATTGCTCACCCTGTGCTGTGCCAATAGTGAGGGCAGCAAAAATAATCATAACATCCACCTCCAGGCATTTCATTTTATTGGCCTCCTTCACCTCAGCTGGGCAGTTTGTTTAGAGTAAAGTAATAATGTTATGGTTACAAAATGGCCACTCAGCCAGCAAGGGAAACATGAGCTCACACCTCATCTACTGAAGGTGTTTATACTCAAATAGATGGAGGTGAGCTGCTCGAGCGATGGCCAACTTATAGCAGCCAAGCTACTGACGGAAGATAGGACTAACCTGAACATAGAGGATTTCAAAGGTTTTGATAGGGAACACCAGGCCGTACACCACTTTGTCTGTCTCTGGAGCAAAGGTACCTGAGGAGGACATGTACAGTTTTACCAGTTTTTATTTGCAAAACTAAATAATATGAATAAACTTGTATTCTTTTTTGGACACTTGGAGCCAGCATAACAAACACAACATTGACACAACATTTGCCCATTTACACGTCCAGCAGACACAAAGTAACATTAGCATTCACCTGGAGTCGTGTTTGGGCCACCTGGCAAATATAAGTCCAAAATTCACTCTCCTTTTAGCTCTGTTTTGGTCTCCACCAACTGCTGAGGGAACTATCTGGCTCTTTAGATAATAAGGACACATACATTTGCCCAACTTTTGTTGAGATGAATACTGCTAATAGAATACTCTAGGCATTAAAATATAAAACCTGCTACAGAACAGCATTAAGAAAGCTGGGATCACAGCTTCTGGGATCAACCTCTTAAAACCGACTGCAGCCACAGAGAGAAAAAAACGGCATTGCTGGGTAATGTAAACCTCAAAATTTAATCAGCTACCTCTCACTGAGGTTTGGTGCAAAATTGCTGAGTGGAGTATAAAGGCTAGAGGCAAACCTACAGTTTATAGACTCACTGTTTCCCTTCATTTTGTTGTTATAATGGGTCATACCACAACTTTTGGTTTCCATTCAATATCAAGTAATGACAGGGCAGGCATCACAGACACCAATACAGATACAAACACCAAAACACTTAACTAATAATATCTTTGAATACTTTGATGGTACACAGAGGATTGTTTTATAAATCTGGAGTGAGACATGTAACAGTAAAATTTAGGAGCCGTTTGACATCACAGGCTGCTAATATCTGTTTATGAGTCATAAATGTTACACACTGAACACTTTATGTACAAAATTTTATGTAAAGGTGATTCAAAACATCAATAATAATAACAATAAATAAAAATAAATATATATTTTGCAGCACAGTCTGGGTCTACTTTAACACTTCAAAGTGTACAGTACTTCCACTCTGCAGCAGTGAGACGGCTAATCTCTTCTTTGACAGTAGGTGGCAATAATGCTGTAATTTTATAGTAAATGGTAATTTATCAGTTAATGGAAGAAGAGGAAGGGCTGTATTTTGTGCAAAACAAAGGAGGCTACTGTATGAATATCAGTATTTTGCAAAAACAGTAAAGTATTGCAGTATCAATACTTTTGCTATTGATCCGGCCAACACATTGTCGCATGCAAACACGTGCACTGATCTCTAAAACAGCAATAGTTAGCAGTAACTAAATGGAGGTATCGAATAGACAATCAGGAATAGAAGCAAATATCTGATTACTTACCAAATAATCGGTCCCATATGATCAGAATTCCTCCGTAATTCTTGTCAATGCAGTAAAGGTTCCTCCCTGTTGAGATAATATTTTGAGAGATGACCATAGAAATGATTTAAACTCTCATGAAAAAGAGAGAAAAAACGCATATCTTTGACCCCAGATGCCCTTTTCATTCCATTAACTGATCAACCTGCACAAAAATAACCTGACCAGACAAAATTAAACCATAATCAGACATGACTAATTATCAACATTTAGCCTTTGTCACATATTTGATATTGCATATTTGATATTCCTGGGCATGTTGATGTACCATTCCTGGGCATGTTGATGTACCATGATCTCAGGCAAGGCAAAAAAAAAAAAATCTCTGTAAAAAACTTAAAATAAATAAGAAGATTGTCACTCTCCTTTAAAATAAATCTCACCGTGATGAACTCTGTGATGTTTTGGGGTGTTGAAGACCCACTCCAGAGGACCAAGGTCTCTGATCAGCTGAAATAAAATGATAAAATACAGTACATTGACATTAAATATTTCACATTTAGAATAGGCTCAGTAAATTTCATCACAATCTGATTTTTAGGGATATTTTGTGTGTGAAAGTGACATTTTGCACTGCTGGTGGTACAAAATGAGATTGATTGTGTGTCCAAAATGGAAAGGGTTCATCCTCTGGGAGCATAAATGTGCTACTTTATTTCATGGCAACCTGAATATTTGATTTTGAAATTTCTTGTTTACATGGACATTATGTTTTGGGATGCAATAGCTTTTCTTGTACAAAAATGTTGGCCAAGGGAAAATTATTGACTTGACGGTGGTACTAGACAAAATTGGAGATGATCGTCTGGGAATCATGAATGTCTCTACAAAATGTTGTGCCAATCCATCTATAGTAGATGTTCAGATGTTTCACAGGATAAGTGAAAACTTTGACCTGCTGGTGGCACTAGAGAAGTCAGGATGCCATCAAAGTGATAAGGCGGGCACCATGAACAACTGCACAAAATTTTATTTTAATCTATCCAATAGTTGTTGAGGTATTTCAGGCTGGACCAAAGTGGTGGACTGACAGGCCGACAGACAGACACTGACATCCCTAGAGCCAAGATGATGTCTTCAGGTTGCTTCATTTGTATGACCAACAGTCTCAAACCCAAAGATATTCAGTTTACTATTATATGAGACAAGAAAAGCTGGAACCATGAAATGATTTTTGCTTGAAAAATGACTTAAATGATTCATTAATAGTCACAGTCTGAAAATAGTTAACGATGAATATCTTGTTCTGGACCAAAGTTAGACTGACCAACCTTCTGACCGGACATAAAACCAAAAGATTGGATAATTTTTGGAAGGATGCATTATGGGACACTTGTTTTGTGTTTTTTATTATATTACTTTCATTAATAGGTGACAAAAAGTGAGCTGTCAATATCCCTTTCAAACTGTACATTCCAAAATATTCATATTCTTGTTTGTTTTCCTGATTATAGAGCTCAAATGAGTTGTTTGCTGACAATGGTTAAACCCATTAACACACACAGACAGAAAACATGCACATCTAGTTTGATATAAACAATCATGCAGTTGAATGCAGCATGAGTACATTTTGTGAATAAACCATTTTCTCTTCTTAGATATCAAACAGATGCGCCAGTGAGTCATTAAAGATTACAGAGGTCACACAGAGCATATTTCACTCAGTTCATGTTTCTCTTTTGGCTGCAACTCTCAGATATTTTGATGTTTGGCATCAATACGACAGACATCTCAGTCTGGAGAAACATGCACGGCTGGACAGAATTTCCCAGTGATTCATTATTTCCATGTAATGGCTGCGTCTGGCAGCCGAGCGTGAGAGTTTCATCTTGAATGAAAAGGGTCTCCACCACTTCACTCCGGCTCTGAGGCTGGAGTAGTGCAGCGAATAGCGTGCCAATAAATTACAAGACATCAAAAAAAGACTATAAAGGAGGCATAAATTACATCCCTTCAGAAAATTGTGACTATTACGACTGTTTTCACTAATAGTGCACTAAAAGATGGAAGGCGTTCCAAATCCATTCATTCCCTCTAAAGATTGTGGGGATTGTAAAAGTGATACTCCCAGTCACTTTAAAGGCAGAGAGAGTGGTCATGCTTCTGTTTGGAATATTTCATAAAATCTCATTATTTTTTATTGAATACAGGTTCCACTGCAACACAGAGTCTACAAAGGCTCGACTTAGCAGACGGATTAGTATTGGCACAGGGAGAAAGATAACTTTACAGACTTTTTTCCAGTCAGATTACCTTTTAAAATGTGCACAGTTCATACACAGCTATATGTGCTACATGTTGACTTATTATACAATATATTTACAAATGTAATCATTGTAATATTCTGTACATAGTAGTCATGTTCTCCACCTGCCTGGTTAAATGAAACATCTACAAAGTATTTTCATTATCAATCAATTATTCTATTGATTATTTTTTTTAGATTAGTGTTTAAAAAGATGCCTGTAAAAAAGCAAAAACTAGCAAATGCAAAAGTTATTCAAGCCATAAGCAATGTCTTAAATTGTCAAAAAAATTTATTAGATTTAACAACAGTCAAACTTATTACAGAAACTATAAGCCGTGTTAAAATATTTACCTCCGTGTGGATCCAGAACTGGTAGAGAAGATTTAACTGTATGTGAACAGCGAAGACCGTGGGGGGTGCAACCAGAGCCATGGGCAGGTAGAAAATCTGAGGATGAGAGGAGAGAAATGAATACGATACATATCTGACAAATCTCCTGCGATATATCAACCTCATGGGGTCCTCACACCAAGGACCAACAACTGACGTCTTATCTGTTCTAACATATTACATAGTCCTAAAAATTTTAACTTTGATATACAACCTTAGTAACATCACCAGCATCTCCTGCACAGCTACATCACTGCTCCTGGTGTGTGCATGCTGGTGGGAAACACACCCACACTTTCTTTCTTGCCTCCATCAGGGACGTTTATGAGATTGTTTTTCAAATACAATCTGTCAATAATAATAGTAATGTGACTTTACAAAAGGAAGCAAAAATATAAATTCTGCGAGCATGGTATAGTCATACTGACATGTGTCTGCACCTCACTATGTGAATTCTCAAAATTAACCTGATACGAACAATGTGGGGACTTGCTCATCAAAACATTGCTCTGCATCACAGCTTGAGTACATTTAAAGGATGAAGCCGGTAATATTATTATTTTTTTGTTATTGTCAACAAATCCCATGAAAAGACCTGTCTGTGGTACTCAGCCCCCAAACCCATTGGTATAGTTTCCTTTCTCAAAAAGGCAAATAATTAAAACAGCTGGGAACTGTAGTTTTTAGCAAACATTACTCAAGCAGGAGTAAATAGTGTATTTGTTGGGAACTATTTTTAGCTGCATATTTCATGCACTACTGAGTATTTCTGGCAGCACGGTGTATGTGGGATTGTCACAAAGTAAACTAAAGTGCGTGTGTTCATGGTAATGAAGGAACATGTCATTGATGTGCTTTTAATAGTTTTTGGACAACAACGGAAGTTTAAGGCACAGAGGAGTAAGATGTATCAGTCTTTGGCTACACAGACAATACTTGGTAGTAGGCGTAATTTATTCATCATTCCCATTAATGAATGGAATATGTTGACAATAAGAAAACTCAACAGACTTATCCTTTACGAGAATGAATAATATCTTACCCATGATGTGAACTGCTGGGTGAGGGACTGTCTGAGGGCGGTGGTGAGGTTGTAGTACTCTGAACTGTGGTGAACCTGGTGAGCAGCCCAAAGGATGGACACCTCTGGGGAAGAATACACACAAACACACACACACACACACACACACACACACAGATCCAACATAAAACAGGAGTCAAAGAGTCCAAATCTCATATGAGGTTATCACTTCATTCACCTGCTCATTAACATGTTACAGAGCTGTTACAGAGAGAACAGCAGCCATGTAACTTTCCTGAGATTCATGCACGGGCTGTGAACCCTCACACACATTCAGCTGCCTTCACATCACCACAAGTGATTTATCTCAAAAACCAACCCTGCTCCTTCTCCAGATGAGAAACTAGACCCTTTCATTCCCAGAAGGAGTCATTTCGGTCCTGCTCCTGACTAGCCATGATGAAAAGCTGAGGCTTGAGTATAGCTGGCCATTGTGGTGGGGTGGGGTGGGGGTCAGGTTATTATGATGGCGGGGGTATTCGGCTGCAGCTGGTTAGCATCCAGCCTGATGTCCCAGTGCTCCAGTTTACATTCCTCTGCTGTGTTGTGATACTTGCTACATTAATATCTGTGTTACACTTCATTTTAACATCCAAAGGGAACATGCTTGTTAAGTTTCACTGGATCTCCGGGCCGTTTTCCGGACCACCCCGTCTGGTCTGTGCTTTTTGGCACCTCCCGTCCACTTTGGCTTCTGCAGCCGTACAAGAGAGAATAGTAACCTTCGAATATTGCAGAACCACAAAGCCCCATATAGACTATGTATAGTAATGTATTTGTTATAATAAAAGCAGCCCAAATTATTAACTGAGGTTTAAGTTTTATGTGGCAGCCTTGATTTGTGATTAAGGGATCAATTATCAAACAAACTTGAGTAAAAAAAGATATTAAGGATGAATGAATGTGGTCACATTTGGGTTGAGAAGCTGTCAGGGTTAGAATCACACATGACATGCATGAATGTGTGTGTCCCTGCACATACACACAATATTATTTTTAACTTGATGACGATGCATTTTTTAGTTTATCCAAGGATCATTCATTCCTTTCCTTTAAAGGAAGAGTTTGACATTTTGGGAAATACGCTTATTTGCTTTCTGGTGGAGAGTTAAGATGAGAAGATCGATACCACTCCCACGTCGGTACGGTAGATATGAAGCTACAGCCAGCAGCCACTTAGCTTAGCATAATGACTGAAAACACAGCTAGCCTGGCTCTTACCAAGAGTAATAAAAACATTTTACATCTTGTTTTTTTAAATCAGTATGTGTGTTCCGGACTATTTCTTGGTCAGGTCCAGTAACTTCCTATAGTGTCCACTGGTTGCCTAGCAATTGCTCCCAGCTAAGAAATATCTTGTTTGTTGTGTAAAAACAACTAACGTATTAAGTGCTGGTAGGCTGATTTTGTTACCTTTGGACAGGGCCAGGCTAGCTGTTTCCCTGTGTCCAGTCTTTGTGCTAAGCTAAGCTAACCATCTCCTGGATGCAGCTTCATATTTAGCGTACACAGATAGATACACACACACACACACACACACACACACACACAATAACATCTTTGCCCAGTATGGGATTACTCCTTTCTATTTTGAGAAAATCATTCAAAAGCCACATCTCAAACTCCTCCTCACTCTCAGCTTAATAAACTTGTGAATTGTATCAAGGCAGGCAGTCGTAAACCCCAATGGGTCAAGCGTCCGCTGCACCTGAACAAATACACTGCTGAGAACTGAAGGTGTGTGTTTAGTGTGAGCAGAGGAGCACCGCGATCTGTCCGGACTCTTTTGCAATCAGTGAAACTGAGGTGGAATTCCTCAAGTGTTTCAGGAAACCCTGAGGAGCTCCGAGAGAAAACTACTGCTCACGAGCAATACTCCACACCTCGATTATTTAACAGGGTTATTGGTGGATTTCAGCAGGTGTGAGAGAATAAATGTCACAGGGAATGTTTTTGGAATTGTCACATTCAGTGTTAAATGGCTTATTTTTGGATTGAGTTGAACAGGGTTGGACTTGGTCAAACTTTATTTGCCCTCTCAACACAAATGACAGACAGTCTGCAGACAAGGCATGAGTGTGAGAGAGGAGAAGAGGAGAAAAGAAAGACTGACTGCATCTACAGCACTCAAATGCAAAATTATGACGTTTCTTCCACTCTGAACCATGGGGGATTCAGAGATAAACTGTCCTGCTAAGAGACATATTGAGAGGATAATCCAGCCTTTGTTTAATTCCAGCAGCCTGAGTCTTTTGCTTTTTTCCTTCTCACTGAAATCGTGCTTGGCAGGATCCAGGACTAAGGGCGGCTAAGATTGATGCTCGTTGTCATTGATAGGAAGTAGGAACCGCTAGGCTTCACTGCAAGCCCATGTCCTCATCTCTGGACTCGGCGGGACACTGCATAGTTTGGCAGGGCCTATTCAGGAGGGAAGCCACGTTAATGGTGAGAACCAATGCCACAGAGCCCACGTTCCCAGCAAGAGCAGAGAAACGCTGAGGACGGCACTTCCATCTGGCCTCATCTCACGCTTTCTCAGGAATAACAAGGATGAGTGCACGCTAATCAGGTGCTGGACAGTTAATGACACTTTATATGAAACTGTTCTCACAATAAAAATTACAGCATTAGTGATTTATTCAAATCCCTAAAGCACTCTTTATGTTTACATAATAAGGACCCCTAGTGGCTGTCTGAATTATGGCTGTGGTCTGGCAGGAACAAAGGTTGAAGTAGCGCAATGTTGCTATAGCACCACAAAACATGAGAACAAGAGATTGCTGTTTGCATCCAATTTCCTACCAACAGTCAATTGTTTGTGCCTTAACTTAAACAAATCTTAGCCATAGTGGTGGCAGATCAGAAAACATTCACAGTCATATGAATAATTTTTGTAAAGCTAATTTGTAAAAGTTTGGGAAGGCACTGACAAACAATTTTGGATAACTAACGACCTGTTTTATCGTTTTTTAAGGAGGAAAAATTGTTTATACCGTGGCCACAGAAAATACTGGCTGTCTTGTGTTCATTAAAGGCAGAATAAGTATGATATGTTGGTTGCTGTTTGTAAACACACGATTCAAAGTTGGCCCCTCCTCCCCAGCTCAGAGCGAGAGAGAGAGCTAGAGAATGAATGAAGAGAGGGAGCGGTGTTAGCAAGAACAAAGCAGTGAATCAGATAAATGTTATTTTCTGGTTGTTTCACGGCGGTTATGTTCTAAAGCACGAATAAAATCGCCCACACCTCCGCACAACCCTGCAGGAAGGAGCCAGCTTTATCCTGTCCACTGCTCTCTGCTCTGTGTGTAGCTCAGCCCCGCTCTCGGTCAGACAGACCCACAGAACTGCAGCTCTTTATACATCCATAGTCTGCGTAGCCCGACCTTTCTCCACACTTCGTTTTAGCACTGTGCCAGTGCTGGAAATACATCTATGACACAGACAGAGAGCAGAGAGACGAAGACAGCGATGTAACCTGCTCGCTACATTTTTATAGATCCCTGACCTCACAGCATGCGCGCTGGTATTGGCTGGGGGCTACACACCCACTGAGGCAGTTTGCATTGGTTCAGGTGGCTCATAGAACCCCAAGTGGCCGTATCCAAAAATGCATGTAGGGATTTAAATATTATCTATATTTTTTATAATAACACAGAACTAATAATTTATTGTAGTGCCTTGCTCTATAATGAATACAACGAATAAACTAACTGTGTGACTGCGATTGTTTTCATAAAACATTGGTTCTGGTCTAATTCGTTGGTATGGTAGCCTATATGGGCACTCTCGCACGCGCACCCATGACAGGAAAAGAAGGAGAGGTTACGCGCTTCTTCAGCTCACCACCACTGCCTTGAAAGAAGACTTTTTGACATGATCAAATAATGGATAAACGCTGTTTCTTTGCAAAAAAAAAACAAACAACACCACCAGCTAGGCCCGGAGAAGAAACTGCCAGTGCAGAGAGCCAAGTCACGCCAAGAAACATCTCGAACAGAGAAAGAACTAATAAGAAACTATGAAAATACAGCCAGAGGGAAGGGTCCCTGCAGATACAGACACCGCCACACACTTCTAGTGGGTCATAAGTGATGATTGAGAGGGACTATTTTTCTATGAATCTATACATTGTTTTTTAGGAAAATCCTACTTATTCTGCCTTTAAACTCATGTAACAGGACACCTTAAACATAGTTTCAGTCAACAGTTTGCCCACCTTTTGACACCAGTGCACAAGGACTATCTAACTGCAGGTATCCATAGCAACCATACTTGCTACAGTCACTACTAGCTAACAGTTAAGCTAACTCTCACTGGTAAGAGACCGTACCATGGTTCTAACATACCTTTAGTGATATAATTAGCCCTGCAGATTGTTTTGTTTTTATTTGCCAAGGTTTTGATATATCTGTCTTCATTTATCCGCCACCCCCATACAATATAATTTCAATGGAATTTCCCTTGTGCTGCTCACTAGCCTGATGCAATAGTTATTTTGTTTCACTTCACTCATTCGGCCTGACATTGTGTTCTTGTTAGTCAATTTCTTGTTAGATTTTGTTTTGTTTTGCCCGAACCAATCAGCAACAAGTGACGTACTGTCCCGCTGACATCATTTTCATTCGAAACAGAAGCTGCGGTAGCTGTTGCTAGGAGCAGTAAATGTTTTTCACACTGGATCAAAAAATGTGACAGTTTAAGAGTTTCTATGAGTCGACTTACTACAACCTGTACAGCTACATCCATTTCATCCACGCTTGTTACCATTTCTGTTGCTATTTTTCATAGGGTGACCATATTTATAAACCCCCAAACCGGGACCCTTAAGTGTACCACACATTCATGCATGCAAACTCATCAGGATGGGGGACAATTATTTCAGTGCTTAGCAAAAGTGCACCTTTCAACACCATGGATGCCATAAACGCAGTATTTTCGTTGCCAGGTAATTTACAAAGGAAGGAATAAGCCTCCTGGAGCTCTTTAGAAAAGACCGACTTTCTGTTCGGCATGACAGCTAACCGTTACCATACTGACAGGGTCTGTCAGAAAGAGCCGTCTATGACTCATAGGCTGGCAACAGCCTTGACAATGACACATTGAATGATTGACACACATACAGACAAATCAGTGTTGAATTCAGATGCGTGGTGCATTGTTTATGTTTTTATATTGGATTAGATAATGAGTGGGAACATGATAAATGCCTATACAAGTGCTGAAAACAAGTATAATATTATAATTACTATTTTAATTGTAGTGAAAACCGGGACAATTTAGTGTTTTACAGCTATTTTTCGGGACTCGGGACACCCAGCTTGAAACCGGGACAATCCTGGACAAACCAGGACCTCTGGTCACCGTAGTTTTCATGGCTGTAGCTAGTTAGCTATGTGAACCACTGAAAATATTGGAAATGTGGGTGGTGATTCAGCAATGTTCACAGCATTGAAAAAGGACTTTACATTTTAAAAATTTAAAATTTAACAGCATCATCTATTTCCAGACAAAGAGTAGCCACAGTAATGGGGACACTGTTTCTAGAAAGAGATGTTGCGGTTGACCTTCTTAAGTCATTTTTTAATGCCGTGAGCAGCACAAAAAAATATTCCTCCATTGGTTTTTGGACAAGGCAGACATCTCAAAACCTGGACAAATAAACCAAAACTATCTGCATGGGCTGATACCCCCACGGGTAGGTAAGGGGGGAAATTTGGGTGAACTGACCCCTTAAAAAATATATGACAATTTCCTGTAGTAAGTGGCTGTAGTATAAGCATGATAATACACTCTGAGGTGTTCTGATATAGCCTATTGTATATTGTTATGTCTCCTGCAATACCATACTCTGTCCAACTAAAATAAGCCGTATTGTACCTGTATTCACCACCGGGATTCACCATGCTGCAAGAAGAGGTCTGGCAGCAGGGTGATGTAATGCTACAATTTTAGGTTATACTGTTAAATTATATCATGACACATAATTAAGGCCTATAAGTCATAATCAGTCATGTTACGTGACTGAATTACACTTTAACAAAGTCTGTTTACATCCACTTCAACCCTGTCAGGAGCAGTGCTTACATAACCAGAGTCATATAAACGCAAGGACCAAAGTACTATTGGGCACCATAAATTTAGCTCCAGTAGAGGCATGGAGTAAAAGCCAATAATTATCAAAACGTACCTTGATAATGCTGCTGTAAAAATAAAATATGACTAGTCAGAAAGAAAAATAACCAGCATAGAAGGAGGTTAAAATCAACTCTCTTTAACCACAAAACCTTATGAAATGCTTTTACAGTTTTACATCAATCAGCTGTCTGATCATCACCCCCAGCGATAAACTCCTGGCACTAACAAATGTGTCCTTCATGTGCAGCCCTCTGAGTGGTGGGCTGCCTTGTCAATCACACGGGTAATGGCCTGTGAACAGCCCTCCAGTGTTTGCATTGGAGGGCTCTTGGATGAGGTGCCAACCTAAACAGCGAGTGCTGGACTCGGTGGGACAGTCGGCCAACTCCCCTCTGACACTGCCATACTTCATGCTGTCCACACAGCTCAGTCACACTAAACTAAACACACTAAGCCTGGTCAGGCCCACTTACAGCTCTCACAAACAGGGTGTAAAAACTATGTATAGAAAGTGAAGGGTGAGGTAAAATGGCTTTTCTATCATATTTTATTAGATCAACATTCTATTTTAATTGATCATATTCCCAATTCTGTTCATTATAAGTTACTGGAATCCAAAACACTCATAGAGATAAAAGTGTTTTATTCTTTATTCTTCTGAACCCAGGGTTTATGGGTTAGATTTTAAATGCCTAAATAAAAACACATCAAACAAAAAACTAAAGTGAAATACAATACCCATTGTAATATGTATTTCTTTATGTATGCATTTACTGTGTCAAAATTAAAAACATGTTAAAAGGGCAATTATTTTGCTTTTTGTATTTAATAATTGAATTAATTGCTTTTCCATTCTGAAATAAAATTTCCATTCCACATTAAGATCAAATCACAACAACAGAAAACGTGAAGAGTGTTGTTTCAGTGTTGTCCAGTAGATGCAGCTTAAACCTGCCAATACAAAATGCAAAGCACTGTCATCATTTTCACAAAGATGTGCAGGGGAGCTTTTTCTTTTCTAGAAAAAGGAGACACATTGTCCATGCCAAAATTGAATTATGTCACAGTAAATGCTTACATAAAACAAAAATACATACATTTCTTTGTTTGATTTATTTTTATTTAGGCATTTTAAATCTTCCATAGATTTGGGTAGGTCTTTTTTGGGAAAAATTAGACTAAACTACTAAATCAAGGGGGGAAATAAATCAACAGATTAATCGATAATTTATGGATATAATATTATCTGTTAGTTGCAGCCACAAAGATGTGTTTTACCACTCCAGCAGAGGCGATGGCAGTTACATGAAAATGTAAGAAAAGAACCAGGTGGTGAGCATCACTCGGCTGAACAGACAAAACAAACAGCACAAACTACAGAAACTAAATTCACAAAAAACTGGAGGGGAAAAGGTGTCACAGTTTATAGTGTTTCAGATAGTTACTCTCTGTTTCAAAATTCTGCATAATTTCATACCCTAAACATCCACTAAAATCGTGCATTGCACTATTACGTGTTTTCACACAAAGTACCAGAAAATAGCTCTGCAAAAGCTAAAATCTAATAGCTATTTACAAAAGACAAGAGTTTGATAGTATTTTATTTTTTCTTACTTTTCTGGTCATGTCGCATGTGGTTTAGATATTATTGGCACAACTGGGGACTTATTTAAACCTTTCTAATCGTTGGGCTTGCATTTCTTGCCCTAATGGACTTCCTTTCTACTAATGTTACCACAGATCTCACCAGTTAACATTGCTTAATAAGAATTTATGTGAGGCCTTACCACTTATATTCATCCTTCATATTCACACTTCATCTCTCCAATCAGTGGAGGTTTGTCCTCAGCAGTGTCAGCAGTGGAAATCTCCTCGTCTGTCAACACTGTTGACAGAGGGAAGTCAGTCCGTGCAGTGAGGGGAGCACATGAGGGCAGCAGACAGCTGGACTGTGGCCTCTGCTGAGCTCAGCGACCCTCTCAATGATCAAAACACACTCTCATTCTGTTCTACACTTTGTTTAAATGCTGTACATACAGGCCCTGTGGACATTATTCCTTTGTGATGTCTAGGTTCATTCAGACCAGTTTCTCTCTCTCAGTAGACATTCCCTCTCTTTCTTTCATCGCACACACAGCAGACAGAGAGTGAGCTATAGATCACTGTTGATGTTATCTCTGCCTCCCATGAGGCCTTTCACTTGGTCTCTTTTGCTGCCGTGAGCGAGACCCCCACATCCTGACCAAACCATACCGACAGAACCAGCAAACCAAGTGGGGGCCCGGATTCTTTTGTCAGCCGTGCAACCTGCACAGGGCCAGGAACTCGCCGTCATGGTGAAGATTTATGGAGCCCTGGCCGTCTAGGGGCAGGTTAATCCCCCCCATCCCCTCCGCCCTGCCACACAGCCAGGAGGCTTAAACAATAACATCCACATTGGCTGCGTCTCCTCTGGGACGGAGGACAACAGAGGAGTGCTGAGCACATCTGTTTGTCTTAACAACTGCTGCTGTCTGCAAGGCCAAAGGAGTTGGAGGTGTGTGGACACAACAGCTAACAGATATAGAGGATGTAGTAAGGTGCTAGCAGAGCAAAATGTTTTTTAAAAATGTTGAAAATGTTCATCTCAGGGAACAGAGGGAGCTGAGGGTAGTCAACACTTGACCCAATGTTGTTTTTCATATTATTAGATTATTATATCTACAAATACTAGTCCACGTCCCATAACAGCACACATGTACCCTGCTGAAGACACCTCTGACACTCCTCAAGACAGGAAACTACAAACAAAAAATTGCTTAATTATTCATTCTAGGATTCCCTCACTTATCACACTGCATTTGTCCTACCATTGAAACCTATTAGCAGTGCATCTAAATCTGTGTTTTAAAAAGTAATTATAAAGATGTTATATTAGCATTAGCTGTGATATAATTAATCTATTTCTGATAATATCTGAATTAATCAAATAGTCTAAGAAGTACATGTTAGTGCTTACAATGACTCACAAAAATCAGCAACTCACAAAGGTTTGTGTAATTCAGCAAAACTGAGAGGCTGAAAACATTTTGTAGACACAAATAGTTGTTTTGTAATGACTGCGTTCCAGTAAAGAGCTAATATTCGAAAGAACGGGAGAACAAGAAGAGACAAGGGGACATGTTGCTCATGGAAAACACATGAATATTCAAACTAGTAACTTCAAATTCATTACTTTTCTCAAAAGGCTGCCACTTTCCTGGTTTCTATTTTCATGTATTGTATGTAAAACTGCATATTCCCACCAATATCAATCAAAGATTTCCTGCTGGGTCTAATGAGGGGATCAAACTACAAGTCATCAGTCATCTGTTCAGGCTGTTTTCTTACAGCGCTGTATGATATAAATTTAGAGGCATGTAGAGGCATTTAGAGGCATAGCACTATGACGTAAAAACAAAACAAAAACAGAGACATGTCATCAACTGGCGTCATCTATCAGCAGCGCGCCCATGTTTTGAAAAGAGGATGAGGAGACAGTGAAGCATGTCACCATGGGAAAAGAGGGCAATATGAAATGCTTATTTGATTTTGCAAAATGAGTCTGTTTTTAGCAGTAGCACTATGCTAACTCACCAGTGTAGTCTGCATCATTTCATATTGTATTCTGATTGGTCGGTTTGTAAACATGTGTCGCAGCAACACTCACATTGTAGGATTTTAGTCTTATATTTCTGACAAATTTTAAGCTCTCAATTGGTGGATGTGTCTTCGAGTACCATCTAAGACCACTATTTTTGATTAACAACCATAGATTTCTCCATGTTTTTCTCATGACGGGTATAACAAAATGGGTACAACAAAAAAATCCAACCAAAAACATCATCACAAATTGTCCAAATAGCTCAAACTGCCTTCCTCTCAATAACTAACAGCCGATTGGTTTACACTTAAAATCAATCCCTCACTATCCTGTTTCAACAGGAAATACATCACATTAAAGGAAGTAATGATACCATTTCACGGGACCTTTAATTGATTCTCTGATGTTTCTGAGCTATAAGTGTAACACAGAGCAGCAGTAGCCAATGTGGTGAGACAACTGCAGCGTAACTCCATTACCTCACATATAATCAGACTATGGACAGCTGACTTGCTGATTAATGGCTTCAGCCTGGCTGGCATGCCTGGATATAGATGCTGCCCAAGAGCAGAGCTGCTATTAGTGGCACTTGCGATATGAGGTTAGAATAAACAGAATCAACAGGCCTGTCAACAACATGGCCGCATCCGAACCAAGTCGGCCTCCTGCTCACCCAAAACCATCTGGTTCCAGGCTGGTTCAGAATAGAAAAGTTTTGAACATATATAGTCTGTCTGATGGTGAAAGAGGACTGGAAGGGAAAGCAGCAGACAAAATGTGGGGTAAATTGGAGTTTGTTTTTTATACTGGTCAGTCACTAGGTTATTGAACTAATGTGTTTATAAAAGGTGGATTCAATGTTTGTTAATACATAAACCAGTGGTTAAATGCGTAGCAAGGGTCATTATTTCATGGGATAAGGGGAGTTGCACTGTCTAGCAGTCTGTCAGCAATTGAAAACTTACAGTGGCAAGGAAAAGTATGTGAACATTTTTGAATTTCATGGTTTTCTGAATAAAATTTGTCATAAAATGTGATCTGATCTTCATCTAATTCAAGGGTATTGGCAAACATAATGTGTGTAAAAATAATTACTAAATATAATAATTAATTTCTTTATTGAACACAGTCATTCAACATTCAAGATGGCAGTGGAAAAAGTAAGTGAACCCTTAGAATTAATAACTGGTTGACCCCCCCATGGCAGCAATAACCTCAACCAGGCACTTCCTGTAGCTGTGGATCAGACCTGCACATCGTTGGAGGAATTTTAGCCCATTCTTCCTGCCAGAACTGCTTTAGCTCTGTCATATTCTTTGGACGTCTCATGTGTATGGCCCTCTTCAAGTCAATCCATGGCATCTCTATTGGGTTGATGTCTGGGCTCTGATTTGGCCACTCTAAAAGGCGGATTTTTCCACAGCCATTCTGTTGTGGACTTGCTCCGGTGTTTTGGGTCGTTGTCCTGTTGCATCACCCACCTTCTACACAGTTTCAGCTGACGCATAGACATCCTTACATTATCCTGAAGAATTGTCTGATATACTTGGGTATTCATCTTCCCCTCAATGATTGCAAGCCAGGCCCTGATGCAGCAAAGCAGGCCCAAATCATGATGGTTCCTCCACCATACTTTACAGTTGGGATGATGTTTTCATGATGATAAGCCGTGCCCTTTCTACGCCAGATGTAGCGCTGTGTGTTTCCAAATAGTTCAATCTTAGTTTCAGCAGTCCACAAAACATTTTGCCAACACCGCTGTGGAGTGTCAGTGTGCTCTTTTGCAAACTTCAGGCGTGCAGCAATGTTCTTTTTAGTAAGCAGTGGCTTCCTTCGTGGTGTCCTGCCGTGGATACCCTGCTTGTTCAGTGTTTTACGTATTGTAGACTCACGAACAGAGATGTTAGCAAGTTCCAATGATGCCTTCAAATCTTTGGTTGTCATTCGGGGTTGTTTCTTTACCTCATTGATGAGTCTTCGTTGTGCTCTTGGTGTCATTTTGACTGGGCGCCCACTTCTTGGTAGAGTAGCAACAGTCTCAAAGCCTCTCCATTTGTAGATTGTTTGCCTAACTGTAGACTGGTGACTTTCTAAAGCCTTTGAAATAACGTTGTAACCCTTTCCAGCTTTATGTAAAGCAACAATTCCTGATCGTAGCTCCTCTGAAAGCTCTTTTTGGCGAGGCAAGGCTCACATAAGCGTGTTCTTCTTGTGCAGAGCAAACTCCAAAAGTTTGAGGGGTTTTTTTATCAGTCAACGTAGCTGTAGTCCACACCTCCAAACGTATTATCTAAACGAGATGTGCTAAAACCTGACTCCAATTAGCTTTTTTGAGGTCATTAACTCAAGGGTTCACTTACTTTTTCCACTGCCATTTTGAATGTTGAATGTGTTCAATAAAAACATGAAAGATCAGAATTTTTGTGTATTTATTTTTAGACACACACACACATATATATATATATATATATATATATATATATATATATATATATATATATATATATATATATATATATATATATATATATATATGTTTGTCAATACCCTTGACTTAGATGAAGATCAGATCACATTTTATGACAAATTTATTCAGATTCCAAAAGGTTCACATACTTTTCCTTGCCACTGTACATCTTTGCTTCTTCAAAAGCAAGATAAAAAATGTAAAAATTCAAAAAGAACAGATAATTATGAAAGCAGGACTCACTAAAACTACAGTATATCGATTCTGGGACATGCCCCAATGGTAAGAGTTCAAGCATATCAAGAGATAAATGAGCACCTCATTTGACTCTGTGTGTGCACAAAGATCATTCAGATGTTTGAAATTCAACATTCAAACCTAAGCAAAGGCCACAAGTACGGTCTGGTCACAGGCTTTTGCTAATGTCAATGGAGTCCTGAATTTCGCCTGGAGACAGGGGTAGCTCACTTTCCTTTCAATCTGTTGCTCCAAAGATCACAGTGTCTACTTCTTGGCTTTGCTCTTGCCAATGTTTCCTCAGTAAAGATGGCATCATCACAGAAGACTTTCAAAGTACTTTCCACTTAATTATCTTTGAGCTGTCCTTTCATGTGGAAGTCTTAAGAGGGAAACTATGAAAAAAGGGCCATAAAACTGGTCAAACTGAAAATGATATTTTACACTGAAGCTAATAAGGGCTCGTATTTCCCAGCAGAGGATTTCACTTCTGCTTCTTTTTGCAGTTTTCTATTGTAATCTTTCCCTTATTATGCAATATTAAGATTTATAGCTCATATGTCTTGACACAATAGGATCACAGATCCAGTGTTCCTGCTGTTTTGAGGCAAGAACCGGCGAGATTGTAAAACTGTTCCAAGATATGAAATAAAAATAAGACAGGCCCTCCTAAAGCAGCGTTACATGACAATTTGACACTCATTAAACTCCTGAAAAATACTTTCTACCCACATCCTACATCTGTCTCATTCCTCAGTGCTTCATTATAGGCAACATCCATCCCACACATTGGAATATTTTGGTTAAACATTGCTCTGGAAAAAGCCGGAGGTCAAAATCAAGTTGACCAAGATGACCTTGGGTGACCAGAGTGAGGAGTGAGGTCCGTGCCGGCCCCGTCCTGCGGTTGGGGAGAGCCACTACACTTTGGTAACAAGGGGAAAAGCTTATATCCTGAGCGAGTGCTGCGGGCGCTCAACACCAGACAATTATCTGCGACCCCACAATGTTCCATAATAACAACTCCAACAGGCTGGATGAAGAGGAAATGAAAGTAAGTGGAAAGTTTTTTTGAGACATAAAAATGATTCTGCAGTTCAAAAATAAAAGAATTCCGACCAAATAAACCGAGCAGATATGTGATACTGTTGACGTCATTCCTCTGCATCGTCAGACAATGAGGGCAACGGCGGGCCGGGAACACACACTTCATTAAAACCTCTTTCAGGTTTCACTGAATATTACTCAGCAGACACATTACCGCTGTAATTCTAAAAATATGGTCACACATTGATCATCAACCCTCGAAAAACATCAATGTATGAAGCTTAACCTGGTTTCCTAGATTTTCAAAACATGAGTCTGGAGTTTTGTTTACACATTCAGGCTCAAACTCTAACTTGATATTTTTCCAATTACAGATTACAAAAACTGATCCACCACAGTTTGTTGCCACAGCAGTTTTTTTTGCCAAGTTCATATTCAGTTTATTTTCAGTTTCAGGCAGACTTTGGATTTTATCATTTTGGTTTCAAGGGCACACAGCTACAGGTATTGATTTTTCATGCTAGTGTACCATCACAGTGACTATTCACTGTCCTTGGTCTTTGTCTTGTACATACACACATGTAGAAGCTCTATTAAAAACTAGATTTTTGAGTGTGAGCCCAAGGAAACTCTTGGGTTTCTCCTGCAGAATCTCACTTGTTTATCACATTCTCTCAATCAGATTTAAGAAGACCAAGTTACTAAAGAAGACTGAAAATAGGCTACTTACCTTTGCTGTAACCTTTCTATTACTGTACTGCCTATTATTCGTCTTTCAGTCTTAATAATTTTGTCCTCACCTAGCAGTATAAACCTTGTAAAAGAAGCTCACACTCACTTAATGTAACTGCTATGAACATGCTTAGAGCGAGACAAATCAGCCTCATTGTCTTCACTGCTGCTGTGAATGGGGGTACAACAATCAGTTATCATATATGTAAATCAAGAGCGAATTATGCAGGGCAGTGACATTATGCTCGACATGTTGAATTATTCAATCCAAAACTTGTTTAGAAGTTTCTGTCTAATAAACATTTGTGTGATATTTGAAATTGCATTATTCAACATCAGACATTTCACTGAGGCAAATGTGGATTTGTAAAATAAAGGATGACGGGACTTGGAGCACTGCGGCTGGTCCTTCAAGCCAAGAATCTGAGACAAAAATTGGATGATGTAGCACTGCAACGATTAGTTAATTGATCAGTCGATCGTGAGAAAATTATTTTAAATAACTATAAATAATTATTATTAATAATTAAGTATTATGACAACAGATTAATGGTTTAAGTAAATAGTCTCTGGTTGCAGCTTCTCCAATGTGAGGATTTGCTGCTTCTCTCCATTTTATATCACTGTAAACTGAATATCTTTGGGTTTTTGACCGTTGGTTGGACAAAACAAGTCATAGGAAGACGTCACCTTGGACTCTGGGAAACTGGGATGGACATTTTTCACTGTTTTATAATGTTTTATGACAAAACACTTAACCAATGAATTGAGAAAATAATCAAAAGATGAATCAATAATAATAATCATAAATATATAATTAATAACCATTAGTTGCAGCCCTAGTAAATCATCCTTTATGATATGATAAAATACTTCCCCTGTTAAACAAAAAAAAAAATTGTAATCATTTAGTCTATCTCTTAGGTTTCTGTGACATAAACTGCCCAGATCTTTATGTCAACATACTTGTCTTTACATGTCCATTATAACATGGGTAATACATCCGATCCAATGGAAGTATATGCTTTCACAAAATCAAAGTATCCTCATTAAAAGGTAAATTGATGCAGCAAAATGCTACTAAATCAAATTAAATCACCTTCTCTGCAAGGAGAACCTGCGGAGTAATTGTGTTCTCAAGAAAGTACCAACACACATATTCAAACACACACACACGCACACGCACACACACACACACACACACACACCACCATGATAATGATAATGTCCAACATGCTCTGTGCCATGGTGGTGGGCACTAAAATTACCTCCAGTGCATGTTAAAAGCAGAGTGGTGCAATAGAGTAAAAATGACCTCTACCACGCATCCTGAGACGATGTTCTCAGTCACCTCAAAATCATGTCGGGCAGTTCTTGGCAAGAAAGTTTAAAAACACAGCTTCTGTTTAGCCAGATTCTAACACCAACAGAGCACCCGTGGATTTCCATCCCAAACTATGTGGACTAGATGGCGGGCAGCTTTTGTGCCACTGACACAAATAAACATCAGTGCAGGCCACAAATAAATACCTCTCTTCCGTTGTGCTGTGTGGCAGCCGAGCATCTGGCACGTGCATCAGTGAGCCAATACACATGGAAAGATGTCGAGCTACTACTGTAGAAATACTGTATCCAGTATATATTTTTTATTTCTGGGTTTTATAGTGATGCTGCAGGACGTTGCTGCTTTAGAGCCGTGACTATATACAGCTTGTTGCTGTGAGAGCTCCGGGTTAAGACCACAGCCCTCGGGAGACCACGGCCTCTCACATCTGCACAGCTCTAAACCAGCTGGATGTAACTCAAAAATAATTGCTTCCTCCACAATGTCCAGGAAAGCATGATGTGTGTGCTATCTTCACGACTCCTCCCTGCAGGGATGGCAACTAAATCAACATTTTGCACCCATTTATCATCAGCTCGCTTTGTAGTTTTTGTTTGTATTATCTCAGGGACACATGAAAGAGGAAGGATTGTTCGTTTGGTGCTGGTTGGTAGTGGAGTTATATTGGCAAAGCATCTAACATTCAATATACTTAACACTGAGAACACAAACACAACACTAGATGCTCCACCATCAGTTATAATTTGAATCTTTGAAGCATGAATGAGATGGAAGCAGCTTTTTTAGCCATATTCAAGAAAGCCAAGAAAATATAACTGTTTGAAACATACTGAGCATGTGAATGATCAGTGGAGAAGAGGACTATGCTGCAGGCATGGTTTGAAAAGTTTCTGCTGACATTTTAATACTTTTTCCACAAGGAAAAGTGCTCACTATTCAAATCCATAGTAAACACCATGAATCAAAGCTGTCAAATCTACCTTTTTAAGCCTACAGGTGAGTGTTTAGTTTGAATAGAATATGAGAATAATGTGAAAAAGTTAAGTTAAGCTAAATATTATCTGTGAATCCCAGTCCTTCTTTGTGGGCTGTGTTCCACAGTGAGTGTCTTGTGCTGGTACCGTGAGCGAAGCGGTGGACCCAGTAGTAGCAGAAGTCCACGCCCAGGAACATGAACCACCAGGTCCAGGCAGAGTCCCAGGGCAGCTCCACCAAGCGGTACCGGTCCCACACATACATGTAAGCTGTCACCTCACAGCCTCTCATAAACAACCTGAGAGAGAGACATACAGAGCTCTGTGTCAGTTCACAGTGTGCCCATGTAAGTACAATATGCAGTTTATGTTACAGTTGTACTGTACAATGTATTGAGTTCATTTGTTTATGTTGTGCTGCACATTAACACAAGAAGAGATACCGGTAATGATAAGGCAAGAGGAAAGACAGAAGAGACTAAAAGAAAGCACAAAATAACACAATCCCAAAATCCACTGCACGCAATTTTAAGGTGTGTGAATTGGCAATGATGGTATACTGTATCCACTGTGGATCCTCTAACCACCCTTCACTATGGGGGCCGGACAGTAAGAGGAAAATGTTCAGAGAGACTTTTGTAAGAAAATAAGAAATAATTTCCCCATCCCCAGTGGAAATAACGCCCTTCGTTCGAAGGAGGAAACGGGACACATCTTTTGAGCCAGGCACACTCTTTGGACCTACTGAATAACACCATATACCACCTGATGCACCTACTTGCAACATCACGTTACCTCACTTTGGACAAGAAAATCTCAACAGCAACAGCAACCAAAAAACCTTATCCAATCTACACAAATCACCTGGGTGCCATATTTTTCATTCAAAACAGGAAAGGCAGCTAAGATAATGATAAAAATGTCAGATAAAAAAGTTAAAAGTCAAATCAAGTAGCACTTTACTTTTTCTGGTACTACATGCAGTACTACTATCCTATTATATCATACAGTATGACCTGCCTATGGCCTGCCTAAACACTCACAGTGGGAGTCTGGAGATCATTCCAGCAGATATGGAGGTGAGTCCATCACTGATAGTGACCACTGGGGCTCCTGTCTTCAGCACGCCCACCACCAGCTCCAGCACCATCAGCCCTACAAAGAAAGGAGTGGCCTGTGTGCGAACACACACACACACACACACACACACACACACACACACACACACAGGGAACCATGATTCAGCACCGTGACAAACTGTGAAAACAAGACAGTTTCAAGTCCACTGTTGCTTTTAACAGTTGTGTTGAGCTTGAATATTTGTCTTGGCAGATGAGTTAAAAGCTTGCAGGACTTTCATGTCTTGTGATCCATGATGTTTGCTTCACTGTGAGAGGCTGGAGCAACGGGTGTAAAGCCACAATGTATTGGCAGATTAGAAATCACAAACATTTGTCTGTGCAGAGCTGCACTGGAGGTAGAAATGATCTCAGTGGTTGAGTTAAACATCAGTGCTAACAAACCACACATTTTCATTTTTAGTGCTGTCAAGTGGAAGCCAAGAAAAATAAAACAAGGAGTAAAAAGAGATTGTCTTGGTGTTCACTGATAAAAAACAGCCATACAAAGTCATCAAGGTAACATTTAGCTAGTTAGCCTGTTAGCCTAGTAGCTATAATGACATGTAGCAATCAGGTAAAGCGAGCTAGCTAGCTGATCTTTCAAGAATAATTAAGTCTAACAAAAAAATAAAGAAGTAGTTATCATTTATATTTTATATTTGTATTTTACTCAGAGGTCCTTCTGTGCTTCGAAAGTTTGCTAATTACCACATTTTTGTTACTGAAGGCTTGGGCGCTTTGGCTCTGCATGCTGCTTTTTAAATTCTGGAAATATTTTGCCCCACTGTAAATTCCCACTTGAAACAAATAAACATTAACTGTAGTTTTTTCTCCCGACAAGTTTGAAATGGCAGCTGGCTGTAAAGATACCCATGAGCCTCAGCTGCTGTTGCTATGGAGAAGACGCCAGTCAGAAGTGTGAATCAGAGCTGAACCAAATTCAGAACGTTTTTGTCATTGAAATGGGGACGAACCATTGCGCCACTGACCCAGAACCGAAAATAAACTGATTTAAACTGCTGAAAATGTAATCAGGTTTGTAAGTTGCTGTTAGCAGCGCATGCAACAGTATTTTAAGCTTGATGAATGGATGTTTCTTACCAAAATGCACATTAAGAATTGTAGCTAACGTCTCTCCTTACATTTTTATGTAAACAAGCTTATACCTTTGACCTTTTATCAAAGAACTAGACATTTTATAACACAGTTGCTCATCTTTTGTGCTGGTGGTTCAACCAGGAGGGTTTCATGTCCATCCAAGCCTTGGACATGCTCCAAGTGTCAGTTATCTAACGTTGTCTATGCTGAAACTTTCACTTCCGGAACCCTGTATTCCCGAAATAACTCATCCCACATGTGAAAATATGAAGTATAAGGTGCGTATCAACAGTTCTTGAGGCTCATTTTCAAAGTGGATACAACAATAAAGAAGAAATCAAAACTTTGTTTTTCTAAAGATTGACCTCTAAGCTACTGCACATTATATGGCAGCATGTCCCCGTAACCTGTGGTAACTACGAGGGTGGAAAGTTGATTTTACAGATAATTATTTTTCTTAACTTGGTTTCATGATATAATAAATTTGTTAAATTAAGAAGCTCCTCTCTATGAAAACTAACCTTTTTTAAACACATGTTGCAGCAATATGGCTGACAAATGTGTGATCCATCAAGACAAACACGAATAGGATGTTTTTCATTTTAATCAGCAGCTATTTTTGCACGAGATGCCACGTGATTTTTTTATGCTGCGAACAAAAATTACTTTCCAAAAGTTGTAAAGAATGGATTACATTTAGTAACTAGTTAGTGACTAAACAAACGGTAAGCACTAACCAAACAGTCAGTGACAGGCTTCTATTTCTAACTGTGCTGGAAACATGTAATAACCTCTTAATGGGTCTGTCAAACATGGAACCAATTAGTGAGGGACTTAGTTAGCAAACAGGTCATGACTGTGACTTCAACGGCGTGTCAGACCTGCTGGTTAGCTTTAACTTGAAGGGGCTCTTTGACCAAGTGACTGCAGTCGTAAGTGGGACACATGGCCCCGCCAAGAGCGAGGAATGAAGGGCGTGACGAGACCGCAGAGGAGCACATCTGCAGGTGGGGAGGGAGGAAGTGTGTGTGCGTGCGTGTGTGTGTGTGTGTATTCATGTGTGGATGGAAGTGAGAGTGAGTGGTGCATGCATGTGTGTGCATATGCACATGTGAATGCTTCCACTTTAGCATGCAGGTGTGTGATGTGAGTGTGTGTGAATATGTGTGCACAAGCAGAGGCGAGAGCACCACCAGGGACCTGCGATCACACGCAACGCTCCAACATCTGGCAGCAGACTGCAGAGCTGCAGCTAACAAATGGGCTTGCAGCACAGGCAGACCTCCTCCAAACCCGCTGAGAGAGAGATTATGATTCTGGACGCCGGCCTAAAACCTTCCCTCCTTTATTCTCTCCTGTCTAGCAGATAGTTTTACCTCTGCAGCCCCACGTTCTTGACAGCTCGGGACAAAATTATTCAGCAGGGCAAGTTGGTTCTCATGCTGTGCAAAAACGAAAAGGCGAGGGAAAAAAGCTTTTTTCTTTGTTATTGTATTTTTTTCTTTGTAACATTATGCACCCCTGGACTTTTTATCACTGTCTCCATTTTTTTTGTTCATTTCTTTTCCTTTATTTGATGTAATTTGTCCTCCATCTTCACTTTTCTTCTGTTTAGTGAGATATTTTTAAGTCCCTTTTTGATCTTGTGCACACTGAAAATATCTTTTCCTGTGTTTTTATCTCTTTACAGATAAACTAAAAGTCACACTAAAGAAAGCCTATTTTATACTGCAGCATACTTACACCCCGTGTGGGCTGTTTGTTGTGATATCTAATAATTGTATTTTATTTTTTTCTGAATTCGACATTTCATGGAACGTGACAATGGTGGACCAGATGTCTGTATTTTCCCAAACAGCCTTTTTATAAGGTCACGGATGACTGATGTTGGCTGAAAACATGCAGGCTGACAATACACTTTTATCACTGCTGTCTGAGGAAAATATTGTGTTTGCATTCAAATCACTGAATAGCTGAGAGACCTGGCAACAACCCACACGCCCGTAATTCCAAACAACTCCAAAATTAGAAGATTGTGTTTAGTTTTTTCTAATTCATTTGGCCTGTTGGGATCAGAGAACAACAGTTGTGTAATTAATGACACATCACAAACTGTAAACAGTGCTGAGTCACAAACTGCTCACACCAACTTTCATCGCCATCAAGCCCTGAAGCAATAACAAATTTGTTTAATCATGTTTGGTAGTGGATTATAAGGACTCCTGCTGCGGGGGTAATTGTTCTCCTCCCCTGATGTGCCCCATAAAACCTCATAACAAACATGTGCTGTTAAACCTGCACCAGACATTCGCCATAATAAATGGCAACAGAGACACTGTAAACTGACTGTAAGAAGCAGAAGAAAGCCCAAACTTTTTAAGAGTAGATTTCAGTAGTACTTAAATGTCTATCTGAAATCTGACTGTTAGTTAGATTTTAGTCAGTCTATCTTTGTGAAACCGGCCCCAGATCACAGGATAGGTCAGCTCTAAAAGTCTCTCAGGAAGGAAGACGTTTCAGGTACTATCCACCTTAGTACTAGAATCAACTGCAACACAACTTGAAGGATTTTTTAACTGATTTGTAATTGTTTTAATTAGTGTTATCGTGTGTGAAATTAGTATTTTGTGTGACTGACTTGTCTTGCTGTATGCATGTGATTTGCTCTCAGCTCTCACTTGCAGAAGATATCTTAATCTCTGAAAAAAATTAAGCTTGACCTAATTAACTTTGCAGATTAGTATAAAATAAGATCATAAAATGTGGCTAATAGATAGTAATCTTCTATCTACAAAACTTAAACTTTTCAGGATCTTTGGCATGATTACATAATGACACTTAAGACACTATCCTTATAGTTTTGGAAAGGGAAAGAGGTTGGATAACTTTCTTATCCTGGAGAGAAGCGTATCCACCTTCAACTGATTTGAAAGTACAAAAATCCCTAAAATAAGGCTTGTCGATTAATGGATTAGTCCACTGCCAGATAATTAATCTGCAACTATTTGCAGTATTTTTTCAGTCAAAACCCCCCAAAAATCTCTGGTTCCATCTTCTTCAGTAGATTTGGGATGGATTTGCTGCTTTTCTCTTTTTTAAATCGTGGGAAAAAATCCCCAATATTTTGTGGGTTTGGACAGTTGGTCAGACAAAACAAGCTGGTGGAGACGTCCCCTTGGTTTCAGGGAAACTGTGATGGATTTGTTTTTTTGGACATTTCATTGACTAAACTATTCATCAAACAATCGAGAAAATAATTGCCAGATTAATCAATGTAAATAATTTGCAGTTACAACTCTGTTGGCAGTACAGAGTCTATCAAGAACCTTGTATCTCCAATTTTGGGGGATTTCCATTTTCATACATGACACTGAAAATTCTTCACAATTAGAAAGTTAGTGTTGATACTAACGATTATTTTCTCAATTAATCGATTAATTGTGTCTATAAAATGTCAGAAAATACTGAAATGTCTGCTATACTTTCAGATGATTATTTCAAATTGCTTGTTTTATGCGACCAACTGTCCATAACCTGTAGATATCCAGTTTGCTGTCACATATGACAAACAAAAGCAACAAATCTGAGCAGTTCAATGAATATTTGGCATTTTTGCATAAATGACAAACAATTAATTGATTATTAAAACAGTTGTAGACTAATTGAATAATCGACTAATCTTGATACTTGAGTACTTATTTTTATGTGAACTTTTGAATGCAGCAGTATGTTTCTTGTGTGGTTTTACTATTTTCACTATAGGAAAGGCTCCAAGTTCTTCCTCCAGCCTTAAATGACAGTAAAGGTCACCTGAGGTGTCTCACAGAGAGAAGGGGAACTCGTTTGACTTCTACACAACGAATCATCACATACTGCTGGAAGTGAGGCTGTACCCACCTGCTGCACATACTGAGGAACATCTTCCATTTTCTGAAAAGATGATTCGTTCGGTGTGAGCATGAAAAACATGGTCCGGACCCCCTTGGACACCGAGCCGAGCTCCACAGCTTCAGCCATTCGCAGACAGCACCGCACTCACGCTGCTGCTCCAGGTGTGTTTCTGTTACCTGTGCAGGTATTACGCTCACACTCCTTTGAACCTGTCTCCTCTATACGCCGTTTAACACCCCTGTTTTTCTCTGCAAAGTTAAGTAGGTCACTTGCGAAACGCAGAGCGTGCCAGCTGATGAGCAAACTTCTCGCATACAGGAAGCCGAGTCAGAGAGTAAGGCGGCTGCAGGATACCGTTACTGTGACCGCTGATTAATTAATCCTGCTTCGTTTGTAGGTGGCGAGTTTACCTTTGGTCAGGGTGATAGCCTAATTCTAGGTAGTCCGTATCACATTATCTCGCGAGAGTTTGTAGTTCAGAGTGCAGAGTTTCTTTGGCACCCATAGTCGTGTTATCCATCTGTTCATGGTCGCACACTCTCACTCCTTTGTGTGCTGTTATTAAGAGGTTTAAATGGAAGACGTGCTTGAGTATCAAAAGTATAAAGTACTCAACAGGACAGTAGCCAGGATTTTAGAAACAGAAACTTCCCCCGGCCCCCTTTCCTCCCCACAGGATTTCTCATTTTAACCAGACACATTTTAGATAACTGATTGATTATAATGTCTGTAAATTTTATTTCCCAACAGTAAGAATGAAAAGCCTCTTCACACAGTTAACAATAAAATGGTGGGGGGAATGCATTTTGCCTAAAAGTGGTAACATTTAAAGGAATAGTTTGACATTTTGGGCAATATGCTTATCTGCTTTCTGGCAGAGAGTTACATAAGAAGATCGATGCCACTCATATCTGCAGCCAGCAGCCAGTTAGCTTAGCTTAGCACAAAGACTAGAAACAGGCTTAAGGCCAAAACACACACCGGCCACTGTCCTATTTCCAGAGAAAAGGCTGTTTTGTACTTCAGTACAATGTTGGCACAACTACAGACGTTATTTAGTTTGTTGCTTGATTTACAGTCCATTTTTAACTGTTTGGCTTGTGCCTGTATCTAAATAAATAAAACAAAATAAATAAACTCCACTCGCTCCCTGTTTGTAGGCTGCATCCCGGCTCGACTTCCTGTCCTCACCTCTGTCTCTAGTGTGTAGATCACTGACTATATATATATATATATATATATATATATATATATATATATATATATATATATATATATATATATATATTAGTCTGTGGTGTAGATCAGGGCTATTCAATTACAAATTCATTTGGGCCAGATTTTAAAACAAGGAAATGGAGATGGGCCAGACATTTTCAGCAGCCTATTTAAAACCTTTTTTTTTTTTAAACAAATGCAAATGAATGTAATAAAAAATAGCAGGCGTTTGGAGATGAAATAAACAAACACTTGCCAGTCCAGGCAGGGTTAAACTGACGGTTTAACCGTCGGTTTGCCGCCAAGAAAAGGCCTGGTGTAGATCAATGGATGAGCAGAGACAGTTGTTGATGCGCTTCCTATTGGTCCTAGAGAGTGTGTTTTCAACTTTAGCCTGGTTTTGGCGTGGATGTTTTGGACGTGAACTTCCTGGAGTCTCCACTGGTTGCCTGGCAACTGCTCAGGACCAAGAAATAGTTCAGCACATAACACACCTGTAAAAGGTGAATTGTTTTTACACTTCGGTTTTTGTATGGATTAAATTAATGAGATATAATGTGTTAATTGTAGAGTTTTAGAGATGATGGTTGGTTGATTTTGTTACCATTTGACAGAGCCAGGCTAGCTGTTTCTCTCTGCTATTTGTTGTTGCTAAGCTAAGCTAACTGGCTGCTGGTTGGCAGGCTGTAGTAGCGTTATATGGGTCGTGTCTGGATGGTAACCCTGGATTTGCGAAACTCTTTCGAGATTTGTATTTGTGATTTGTGTTGTTTCTTCACTGTGCACTTCCTAAACCAAGTAGTTTTATTACCTAAATCTCGCGAGAGTTTCCACAAATCCAGGGTTACCATCCGGACAGGACCGCGTTATATGAGAGTAGTATCAATCTTCTTATCTAACTTATCTTAGCATAGGCCTATTTACCAAAATCTTGAACTTAAACTGTTAAGATGAGTCTGAAAAAAACTTAAATTAGCTTGTACAATATCCACCAAGTGGCAGTTTTTAATGTGCAAACTACCAAAATAAAATAAAAAACACTCCAGAAAAAATACAAAGAACCTGACCTCTGTGTCCTTAATTAATGCTACAATCCTCATATTGTACTAAAGTGAAGAAGAGTTTCAGTATTTGAGGAAAACCACATCTCCAGTTGTGTTGTTTGCCAGATGATCTGACTCAGATGAAGAAAGGGTGGGGAACAAGAAAGTAAAGGCTGAAAACACCATCTTCAACTCTTTGGATGCGGTAGCCTAATGACTAAAGGTCATGTTATTGAGCTGTTTTTCAAAGTTACTGAAAAGTTGTGAAAACATTTTGAGATACCAGATTTTGACCAACAGCAGTTTTATGAGCTTATTTTTTTGTCTCTGCAAATATTAACACCAGCTGTCAGATAAATGTAGTGAAAGAAAAGTCTCCCAAAATACTGAAAGTACTAGAAGACTGTACCCTAAAATGCACCTTTTTACATTTATTGTGTTATCTTAATTGTGATAAACTGTCATTGAAGGGATTGCTTTCTTGATGTTAGATATTATGTGTGTATATATTAGCTATTATTACGCAAGTTATAGGCCTACCTCTGAAGACTTTCTGTAGCCATTTAATTCATTCATAATAACCGTAATACACAGAAATACGTTACTGATGTAAGTTAGACAGTTCTATAACAACATGCTGCCAGTAATGGCGACAGGCTAGTTAGCTTAAACTGTTGTTAGCGTAACATGTTGTTAGCTGGTTGTTGTTAGCTAATGTTGTCAGCCATTGATGTTATAGACAGAAGTGTATGTTGTTGCTTGCTAAGGTGAGGTAGCTGAGGTGGCTGAGGTGGTTTGTTGGTAGGTTAGGCCACATGCTGCCAGTGCTGGCAATATCCTGGTTAGCTTAGTATGTTCATTAACTTAGCTAGCCTGTATAGCTTGGCTATATTAGTTGATTGTTTAGCCAGGTCAAAGCAATGTTTTTTTACTTGTTTGTGGACGCAAAGCCTGGTCACTTGCTTTGTCGACTAGTAAGGAGAGGCCGTGTGCTAGCACAAGTAGCATGTCTCAGCGACTGATGATAGCCAAACAGTGTTAGCTTGCTTCAGAGGGATGTGTTGAGTGTGTGGGTGCAGGTAAATAATGGGGTGTTTCTGGGACCACCACACTGTCGAGCATTGTCTGTGTCATGGGCCCAGTTATTGGGAGGGTGACCACTTGATATAGACTTGCCTGCACTCCCACAAAACTTCATATTGAAAACTTTTTTGTTGTTCGGCAAGACAGGTCAACGGACAAGGGTTTCAGATGAAACTGCCATTAAAGCCAGTGGGGTCAGCCATTGTAGATTAGCCTAAGAAGATACAATGTAGATATGAGGCCTGGTTACGTGTCCGAGTAAGCCTATCTGCTCTCTGTGTGGGTGAGGGTATTGTTAATTGTCAATTTACTTTCAGGAGAAACCGCTCATATTCAATATAAATAATATAATTTAGTTTTCATTTTTATTCATTCCTTAGTGCTACTTTTATATACTTTGTTCTGTTTTATTGCCTATTTTATTGTTTCATTCTATTCTATTCTAATTGAAATATTTGAATATTTGTTTATACATTTCTGTGTGGATCTAGTGTGGAGGGGGCTACACCGGCATTTCATTGTGCAATCCTGTATTGTATAATGACAATAAAGCTGAACCTTGAACCTTGAAAATCAGTGAATTTCTAAAATTGTGTTTGCTCGATGTATGATTGTGGAGATCATCGTAGATAGAGAGCATAGTTTTTTTTATTGTATACAGTTATAATACATCAGGCCCTCTGACACTGGCCTGTAGGTAAACAGCATCAAGAGGCATGTTAAAGCAGGACAGCTGTCTCTTTCTTCCCACATGAAATGACATGCACATATTGAAGTTTTTATGCCAAATGAGTTCACTTTTTTGTTGTTGTTTTTGATTAAACAGCCAAGAATCAGGAGTTAGATAGCAGTTGGTCGTTGCAGGTGAAGTGGGAAGACCATATTTGGAGGTGAGTATGCTGTGACTTATAGGAGTAATTTTATAGTCTGTTGTAACTGGGCTGATATTGTGCACATGTGAAATTATTAAGGCCCAGTGGAAGAGGTGAGTGTCCTCCATACTTTGCACTGAATTACAAAGGATCACGTTCATCCTGTGGGTTGCCTTGAGGGGAAAGAGAAAAAAAAAAACCTCACATGCCCTGTGAGGTGCCTCCTCAACAAATTAGAATGCACAATCACAATGTGGTGAAAGATGAGATCAAGTCATGAAATTATTTTCAACTGGATTTTGTAACAGAATCCGATCCTTTGCGGGTTCTCTTTCCGAGTCTTGGCAGGAGTCTTGACCCTGCCCTGAGGCAAAGGTGAATTTAGCATGCACCCCCATCACCAGCTCTCTACACTCTCTGCAATGTTTAATTCATTTTGAGCTTCATTTCATGAAACACACATACATCAGCCTGGATTCATGTGGATGGATGGTTGCATAGATGGAAGAAAAAGTTATTCAATCGTATGGAATTCCATTTACCACTGGTTAAATTTTTATTTTATCTGCAACTGTCCCTGAAAGGATTTAATAAAATACTTATTTCAGGTTTCAGATTTGTTTACAAAATGTCATCTCCAGGCAGAAAAGTGTTGACTAAAGAACTGTCTGTTCATTATTGCATGAGCTGAATAGTGTGGGTAAAATTATTAAGGTAAGACAATACTGAGAATTATTTACAGATCGTTTATATTAGCTAGGCAAATTTGATTTCCTGGCGCTTCATTTGATCAATAACTCAATTGCATTATAATTTACATTTTATACAGTAGAAACCGTGGAGACTTTATGTTCACAACAGTGCAAATCAAAGCCTTAGCCTGCTTCTCTCAAGGCACACAACATGGAATGTTTACAACAGTTTGACTGAATATGATTTCCAAAATGTTATTCAGTGAATTTGTGTAGCCAAAACATCACATTTCAATATTTATATTATTCATTTTTGTGGCATTTATCAAGGACATTCTTAACCAATGGCACTTTGAAATATGTCAACATCCTCCTTTACGTGCTCAGTTCTTGAAATTTACATTTTGCCTGCATGATGACAGCATTATCTAACACACGTCATTCCTCTGTACATTTGTACACTTATTTAGCATCGTTGTATGACGATGGCGAATCAGCAAACAGCAGTCCTTCTAAGGACGGTCCTGAGGCAGAGGCAGGGCCTGTACTCTGGGGGGGGGGTGCATCATAAGTGAGCGTGCTCGGAGCTCTGGTCGCTGTCGTGACTGTCCTCATTGGCTATGGAGTCCGTCGAGTGGTGGAGCGCTGCGATGCCAGAGAACTCTGACGGCAGCAACGTCCCCTTTTTCACATTCACCAGTTCTTTCTCTCGAGCTGCTGCCCCCTGCTGACCGCCTTTCACTCTTTTCCACTTCATCCTCCTGTTCTGGAACCACACCTTCACCTACGGGGTGAAGTAGACAGAAAATGTCAAATTTATTGCTCTTAAGGAGAGAAAAAATAATCAAGAAGCAATTAGGAAGCCTTACTGCTTGACAGCAACTTTCTCTAAAAGTTTGGCAGCTGTTTCTACAGCAGCAATTATGTGTGGATGTACTCTTCCATCTGCCACTTGGCTTCTACCTGTTTTTCCCTGACTCAACAGCCTGAGCCGTATTTACGTCTCTCAGAATGATGATTAAGCTGTTGCTTAAAACGGTTTACACGTCAAGTAGCAGCAGAGGGCCTCTGAGTGTCGACACATGCGCCTGAAGGGAGGGGGAGGGGGGAGGCTCGCTCCTGTCACGCAGGGTGGGGTGGGTTTATTTTTGGGAGTGTCATTCCGAGGGGACCGAGCAGTCACATGGTCAGGAAGTTAGTTGACAGCACAAACGTTTGTCTTAAACGTCAGGGGCGTACGCCGTGCTGAGTATCACCTCAGATTCTTTACAAGCCTCGGGGCCTTTTCTGAGAGCAGGAGAGGGGGGTGAGAGTCCAGCAAAGGATCACTTATATGTGCCAGGCTCTAATGTTAAACTAAACATGTGACCTCAACGTCCATTTTAACCTTTGATAGGTTAGAAGAGCTGCCAATCCAATGGTTCAAAACGGCTCATTCAAGCATCAATGCAGCACTAATGGGCCGCTCAACTCCTTCGCTTTTAGAGCATGAACCATAACAAGAAACTCGCTACTGATAATGAAGAATATGCTTAAAAGAACAAAACAAGCACTGAATCGGGTTAACAAGTCTAGACATCCGGGTAAAAACTGGGTTAAATTTCGTCAAAAGTTGTTGTCAAGGCTACTCATACCAGTGGTTTTAACAGCATTTCAGTGACATATATGACATATTTCTATGTGTCGTTACCATCTTCACACAGAAATATAGTCATTTAACTGCTGTTAAAACAATAGTTATATGTGACTTAGAGGTCTAAAAAACGTTCACCTTTCTACCAAATTTAGACTGGTTTTGATGCGGATGTTTATCTAAAAATGTATGCTTACTGGGGATAATTCATCCCAAAATTGAAATTATGTTTTGTTTTTTTCTTTTCCATGCTGGTGTAAACTCCAAACATGCAAGAAATTCAGCCCTGTAGCTCCACCTCTGCCATTTTTGAAAGTATTCCAGTTTTCACGGTCTACATAGACATAAAACATCCATCAGATTTCTCCAAACAGCTCATGCAGCATAAATCAAGCGCCATGGCTAACTATTGCCAATATTTACCTCACTATCTTCTGCTGTATATTTTCCCAGACAAATCTGAGGTCACACACAACTTATGCTGCATGTGCTGAAGAAATTTCATGCACATTTTATGCTGCTTTGAGCCACAAAAAGATTAATTGCAACAGTCTGGGAGAAGGCTTAGGTGGAATTATGATGGCAAACTCTTTGCTTGGTGGCCCAGTGGAGTTAAATGGAGTTTTGCCTGACATGGTGGTATTTAGAAGTAGGCATTCTAAGTTTTTTACACCTTTGTAATATGAAGCAAAAGCAGAGGGTTACTTACACACATTTATCACTTTTCATGTCACAGTTTCCAGTTGCTTTCAGATTGAGGAGTAAGAAACTAAATGCAACTGTGCAGGCATTACTTTTTCGGTTGCCCTTAAACACACCTGCAGACATTTTTATTTACTGGGAGGCAGATTTCCTTAGATGGACACTTTTATCTGAAGCCCCTTACATAGCACTGTGGGTACATACTGTACATTTTTAGCATGGATGGCCCAAGTGGGAATTTAACCACTAACCCTGACAACATTACTGACGTTCTCAGCCACAGCAGAATTGATCGATAGTCTACTGAAGCTATAGTCAGAGAGCAATAAATGGAAGAAAATACTTCCAAAACTAATTAAATTTTTTGAGACATTCATGGCCTGTTTCTCATGGCAGACATCTTAAAACCAGGTGTACATGGTACTAAATGGGATTCCAGCCATTTTTTAATCAAAATGTCCACAGTGAGAACGATCTATTAGAATTATTATTTTCCTTCAGGTTTGTGTAGGTTCATCAACAAAGTTTGTAGTTTTGCATAATTGGCTTATCCAATCATTATACTTAGTTTCCCATGACATAAGATACATGAATCTTGATCTATAAGGCGCACACATGTATATTGGGATCTTAAGTTGGGATTTATATCTGCGGCATCATCTCAATATCCATACTCATTTCTCACTCCAGTCTGTTCTTTACATCCATTCTACACTGTATCATACTGCAATGGCAAGGTGTCAACTAAGTGTGACTTACAGCTTCCAAATGGGTGTCAGAGAACAACAGGCTGTACACCGTTTCCTTTCCCCAACCATTTGTCTCCTGTTATTTATTTCATGTGCCTGCATTTTACAGCAACCGGCCCACGCTCAGAGACCAGTTTGTGCTTGCAGGGGTAGTGGAAGAGAGGAAGTGACTTGCTAGACAGCACTTCCTTCAACCCGTCTCCCTGCCTTGACTGTGGCCTGCTTGAAAGAATAGACAGGAACATCTGGAATATGATAGTCCCGTCATACAGCCACATCTGGAGCACAATAGCCCTCGCACCAAAGTTACAAAAACACAGTAGCGAGCTGAAAAGCCTCCTCATCGTCCCAAGGCCGCCTCTGTTTTCACAACATGGCATTAATGTGCTAATGGGGGGTTCAATAATGTCTGAACCCAGGGGGAAACAAGCTGCAGTGGGTGGGAACCTACTTGTCTTTCAGTGAGGTCGAGGTTGACAGCAATCTCGTAGCGCCTTAGTCTGGTTAGGTAGTTGTGGTGGGCAAACTCGGCCTCCAGCTCTCGGATCTGCTCCTTGGTGAACGCCGTCCTCTCCTTCCTGGGTTTGCTGCTCACGTCTGACTTGTAATTCCCGTCCTGGGACTCTGAAACCAAACACCACACAGGTTTCTGTTCCACTCTGGGCAGATTTATATGCAACAAAAATAAAAAATAAAGCGAATGTTTTGTGGCAGGTGCAAGTCGGCAGGGGAAGAAAAGAGGCGAGGTAAGAGAAACAATGGGAGCTGTCAATCACACTTTATTGTTCAGTCATTGTTTATGAACACTTTAAGTGGCTGGAAGGACTCACGGGCGGCTACACATGTGTGTCTGACTGTGGCAGCTGTGCTGTTACAATAGGCTGGCTCTTATGCTGCCAACATGGGTTTAATTTGTCTTAAAGGAATCTGCTGCTACAACTTTATTTTTTAAATATGGAACAAAACAGATTTGCAGGACACATAAAATATATTTTCTAATTTCTTTTTTACTGAAGAACTCACACGCATTTCCTCATTTGATGGCAAAATCCTCCAAAGTGCCACTATTTGCAGGAAAAAAAAGTCTTTTTCAGCTTTGCATGTTTTGATTCACATTTTCTTAAAACAATAAATCTCCTGTAATCACAAGATGAACATTTCAAAAAATTGGGAAATTGCAGGTGAAGTCAAATACATTATGCAAACATAACAAAAATGTCCTGATAATGTCAGATAGAATGCTGTGGAAAATGTAATGATGTATTACCCTCCAATGAAAATGAAATTAAATATATAATATATATATATATATATATATATATATATATATATATATATATATATATATATATACGTGTGTGTGAGCAGCAAATGCAAGGCAGATACTTCCAACATATTATGCATTTCCTTAAGAAAAATGTGGAATATAAATTTTTAAAAATAAAAATCCCTAGCACCTCTCCACTTCAGCTCATCACCCCGGAAAAATGCTTTTTATTTTGGTATTTCCACAAACTTTCCGAAGAAAACACGCATGGTTAATTTGCCCTTCAAAACTTTCCTATTGTGAGCAGCCTTTGTGGTTTCTCTGTTGGACATGCTTCAGTTGCACATTGCACTTGAAGGCAGCAGTGATTGCATGTTAATTCATCTGCGGTCCTGTTCTGTCGTGTGTGTTAATCCAGCAGGCCTGCGTCAAGCCAAACTGTAAATAGTCCTGCAGGCCAGAGCCAGACTCACAAACGGTGCAAAACCTGAAGCCACGTCAAAGCAACAGCTATCTCTTCACCTAAGATTTCCACCCGGAGGGACCCCTGTTGGTTCTGTTTTTCTGTCAGAAAGAGGATTTTTTTTTCTAATTAAATGTATGTTTTTTCAGAACAAAATGACTCCCTTGAGAGGCTGAAGAGAAGATGAGAGGTAAACTGAAACTGCTCTACAAAAGTTATATTTGTATGGCACTTGTACATTTTTTGAGCCAAGGACAAACACATGTATAAACTGCAAGAATTCCCACATGAATTTTATGAAATGAAACAGATCATTGCTTGACCCGCAGCCTGTGTCCGGCTCCCCCTTGACCTTGCCTTTTCCTCCCTGTAATTTCAAACCGAGCGCTCCAAACAGTGTGTGGCTGATTGAAGCGAGCATTCAGACGTATTTATCCGCTCTCTTTCTGGTAAACACAGACATTGTGTAAAGGGAAATAAAAGAATAACACAGCCAGCTGGTTCAGACCAGCAGGCCTGGAGTTAAAACGACTGGCAGACTTTTGTGACACAGCCACTACACCACAGCAATCAGGTCCCCGCTGTAACTTTCATCTCTCCACAAAAAAGGAGGAATAATATGAGAAAAATACACGCACCCAGACAGGGCATGTCGTTTAGGGTTCCCACATAAACTGAGCTCAGGGCAGGAGGGACCCTCTCAAAAATAATGTCTTGCTCTTTATGAAAGTAAGAATGGACAGCAAGCATGTTGGTTTGCCGATTTTTTTTTTTCTCATGATGGAAAATTGGGTGTTTTTTCCCTCAGTGAAAGTTGTAATTTTTTTCTTTTCCTTTTCGTAAAATATTATTGCAGCGGCACACAAGAATGGAAGTCAAATGCACCAACACATCCGCAATGTTTTTCTAAAGCTTCTTCTAGGAAAAAGTGTCATGCCAGCGAGAGGCCTTCGGCACCTCACTCGTCCTTTTTACAACACTGCCTCAACGAAATAAGATTTCAAGGACCTTTTATTGTTCCACACAGAAAATCTAGTAACTTTTTAAAGAACGACCACTCCCATGACAGCACTAGTCTATTCAAATATAACCCAGACACTCAGCAAAGTGCACCAACTGACACTCTATAGGGCTAAAACTCTCCAGCTTGACCACAAAAAATGAGCAGGTTCCGCAGAAACCAGACACCCAAAATACCAAGGCGCTGGCTCATCTCATTAGCCCACCCTGCGGCCTTCCTTGAGGAAACAATCACAACTGACTATTAGACACAGAAAGCTGAGATGCTTCATAGTTGAGTAAAAGGGGCAAACCTAGCATGGAAATGAGCTCTCAGGTTTAGTTATTATTTCTGTATCTAAATTCAGGTTTTGCTCAGGTTTCTGGTCCAGATGGTGAAACCTAATCAGGGCTCTATCTCATGTAACTGGCAGCGGCGTAATATTTAGACAGCTGATTGAGTCAGCAACCTAGTTAGGCCCAATAATCAGCGTGATTGGTGTTAGCGTGGAGAGAATGCACAGCACATGTAATGAGTATGCAGTAACTATTGTTTCAGGGGAAGTGGGATTTGGGGGCCGAGGCTCGGTTTCCAAATGATTTGACAAAGGAGGAAAGGAAATAGAAGGTGGTGCGTTGAATTTGTCGATTTAAACTATTGCAACATTTTGCATGTGTATAATAGGATAATTAGTACAACCAGAACTATAAAACTGAAAATTAAGCCGTCTAGGCTCTCGAAAAGCTCTGGAGTTCTTGCTAAATCAGTTAGTGACGTGAATTTGACCTGCTCTTTCTAGTATTTTGTATTATAACCCAAATGATGACAAATACATGTGTCCAGTGCTGACTGTTAATTACAGTCATTCAAGAATCCTGTCGTATTTTGCACACTTGAGTTTCGTAGACTGGATGTAAACTGCAGCAACAGCCTGTCTGTCAGCGGGAATAGACGCTCTCTGAGGTGACCACCAGCATCCAGAGCCTAAACTAATCACATGCGGGAATATCAGTCAGTGATCAAGTGCAGGTGATATGCTGTGCATACAAAGAGGCCTTTAAAAAGGGTGCAGGATCGCCGCTGAGGGCCCGCAATCCTCAAATGGACGGCGAGAACGGCGAGCACACTTTCCCTGGAAAACTTAGAACTCTCACTAATATCACGTTCCCTGCGAGAACTCCCGCCACCTGACCCCGGCAGTTTGTCATGCAGTGATTGATTATTGTGCTGAATGCAGATTGGACATGTTCTGCAGATCATCAGGGAGGTGTTACCCATTTGAGTACAGTCCTTAAAGAGGGATTTGTTCATAAATGTGCAAAGAAATGTTGTTGTTATTTCTATAAATCTCTGTGTATATTATTATTAATGTACAGGTTATTCAAGGACTGTGTCCATAATTCAGGACAATGTAAAGCCTTAAATACAGCTTCATAATTTACATATTATCATCAAAAACTTCACACAGTAGCCAGTGATTTTTAATAGATCAAGGTCAGAACACCTGCACCCAGCTTAAGGTGCAAAGTCACAAATTTCACAAAGTCACAAATTTCCTAAATACAAAAAGAGTGTCCTTGAAGCTCACAGCGCTGTTGCACTTTACTGCACAGTACGTCCAGTGTGTCTGTTGACTATACGAATCTAAATCCATTTGCTAAATCTATCTGAATGTTAAGTGTTTCAGAGCATCAAGTAATAATGGCATAATAAGGGTTTACCTGTGGTTTTGAAATAATTTACAATCCTTGTAAAATAAAAGTTGGTAAATCAATATTGCATCCTATTAGTACATTTATAGTTAAATCTGCAATCAACACACATCATTTCATTTTATTTCAGTAAACCTGACTGTGATTTTTATTATTTTAACTACAACGTTTAGACAAGAAAATAGCCTGAAAAGCCTCCGTCTGTCGGTGTGTTTAGTGTGGCGCGAGGCGCCGGTGTAGTCTTTTACAATCCATGACATTAATTCTTTACTGTGTGCCTCATTTTCTGCACTCTGAAGAGTGTCGCAACAAACCAGATGTGATTTTTAAACAAAACATGGCAGTAGTCAGATGCGCCCACACAGTTACGATGTAGCCTTTGCTCCACGCTTCAGCCTCCCTGCATGTCAGCCGACACCTAGAAACTGCTTTTCAGACAGTTTTTTGTTTTTCTATCAGAGCTACAAAAATGTGCTGTTGAAAGATTTATAATGACAAGTACGGATGGTGTTATCCTTGAGCTCTGCTTGGAATTTCTTAAAATGCTGATATTTATGTGATAATGTTTAACTAACAATAAGACTGAACAAAGAGATGTTGGAAATGCCTCCAAATTATTTTACTTTAAGTCTTTAGTTGCACACAAACAACTTATTTATTCATACTGATCTGAGGAATAAAATCAGCCGTTAGAGTTGTTACTGTTTTTCATTACTGGCTTTAAAAAACTGAAGTAAACAATTCTGATCTCAGCTCCTCTTACCTGAACTGTCACTTTTCCTCTTGCCGTTCCTCTTCTCGGCCTCAGCAGGTGACAGAGTCTGTCTGCCAAAGTCTGCAGGCACACAGGAGGCCCCTGTAGGGGTGCTGCCGCTGCCCAGACTGGGGGTGCTGGCGCACATACTGGGCCCACCAGGGTGGCCCAGGTCTGGGGGTGTGGGCCCGTTGTCATGGGATGAGTGGGAGTGCGGGTGGCAAAGGTTGTGGCGCGTGCTACTGCCAGGTGATGGCATCTGTGGGATATGCCAAGATGCATGGTGCTGAGGCGGGTGGTGATGCTGCTGGGAGGGCAGGTGGCCGCGGTGGGGATGGTGGTGGTGGTGCTGCCCGGGAAACAGGCCGTCGTCGATCGGGTAGCTGGATATGATACAGGGCGAGGGTGAGGAGGTGGAGGAGGAGGAGGATGAGGAGGCCAGGTCAGGGTAGGAGACGTGGTCAGAGCGTCCGTGCAGAGTTAGGGGAGACTGGGTGAAGGCGGGATGCAGGGCCTGCGCCGGGGCGTGGGGGCTCCGCAGGCAGCCAAACAGTGTGTGATCCATTGCGTGTAAACACACACAGCCCTCCAGGAAAGGTTAGAAGGGCAAGTAAAAAAAGGGAAAGTTACTAAATCAACCAAAAGCAAAAAGATCACAAGCACATATCCAAGATGCTTCTCTTTTTCCCTTGACTATCCCAAAACTTTTTTCCTTCAGTTAAAAAATTCAAATAGTCTACTCTTGAATAGTCGAGAGTAGAAAGCTTGTTTTGAAATGGGTGTCCTGTGATAATCCGGAGCATGCGGCCAGTTGCCAGGCTGTACAGGATAAACAGTTAGCCCAGGATAAGCTGCAGCAGAGCCTCTCAGATGTCAGGAGGAACAGGGGACTGGAGCTCGAGGCTGGGAGCAGAAGGAGGTTCCTAGGAACTGCAGAACGAGGGGAGCCGGCGGAGGGGATGTTATAAATAGGGTGTAACATGAGAGGGAGGCTGGGTCATAGACTGCATACGCGCTACTGACCACATACATATGATCGCCCTCCAAAAAGCACAGCACAATAAATCTGTACTATTAAAATGGCTGAGCCTCAGGAAAGAGTGCAATTTATTTTGGACTTGGATCTGACCTCCGGTGGCCATCTTTTTTCCTGCAAGAAAACAGCCTTAATGGTTCATGGGTGGGGTTGGGGGAGAGGGGTTGTGGGGGTATTGGGGGGTATTTGGGGTGTGTGGAGGGATAAGGGGGCGACGTGTCAGGGGTTAACTGAGCGAGTCACCCTTTCTTTGTCAGTTTTGACCCTTTACTGAAATACTGTTAGTCTAGTGGAGGAAGGTAAGGACGCTTGTTGCTTCTCTAATGGTTTCCTTTGCCCATCGTTTTATCTGCTAATGTATCATAGAAATCCTGTGAATTTAAGAGCTCTAGTTAGTCACTGTACCTTTGACTCTCCACTACTTATTTGAAACGTTTTACACCAAAATAATAAGCAGAAACTAAACAAATATTCATTGCAGTGCAATGGATCCAGAGGATCCAGTCTTTTATCATCCACGTAAGTTACCTACTACCCTTAAAAGACAACCACAGTTCATTTTAATTATGTGCAATCAATCATTTTATAGGAGTGTTTTGTTTTTGTTTTTTTACATATCATGTTTATCTCATTTTGAAATGAAACACTTCACATCATCAAATTAATGCACACAGTAATACTGATACAAGTTTGACCTTCAATATGAGGTCATGAAGTTGAAATAACTTTTTTTTATTTGCTTTTATTTCAAAACAGCATCCCAAATATCACATTTATTGGCTTTAATTACTGTAGCAATATTCAACACAATATTCCTAATGATGGTATGATAATGAAAACGAACCTGTGTGACTCGTAGCATCGAGAGTGACCAGAAATAAATTCCCTGAAATGGTTAATGAGTTTGTATAAGATGAAATATTTCAACCACCTACAACCTCAACATATATCAGACACTCATATCACACATTGTCAGCCCTCACATCAATATCTCACTAAATCATTTCGGCCATAAAAGTGTCATTTTCTAGAAGTGAAGTAGGAATAAAAGCCAGTAAACAGCCAGGAGTGAAAGACGCCTCCGCTTCGGCTTCTCTTAATCTCTCTTACTATTATTATAATGAGCTACACCAAGACTCAAAACTAAAACAAATTTGAGACATTCATTTGCCGTCAAACTCATTTATGTAACTTCTGTTACAAAAACAGACAGTATGGAACTATAAATGTGAGATATGATCCTGGTCTGTAAATGTATGGTATTGATTTAATGGGTACATTATGAGCAAATTATACAAATCTGGTTTTAGTCTATGCAATTAAAATATCTCAGTTGTATAATTTATACAGACAACATATTTAAGATATTGTAAATAAACATTTAATTTAATGTAATTAAAGATAAATAATTACCTTACACACATTACATTTGTGCCATATACACTGCATACTGTGCAGTGTATATGGCACAAATTTAAAGTGTATACAGTTCAGATTAAAATCAAATCATATATAAAACTAAAATCATATATAAAACTAATTAGAAATATATAGGTGTGTCAGAGGTTTCGTGGCTCAGACAGGTTTTACAGATGGACAGTCACAGGAACTCCATGCTCTGGGATCTGGGTGGACGACACAGGCTGTGCCACAGGCGCTGTGGGCCGCCTGAGAAAGGAAATTAATTCCTCTTTGAGAGAAAATTACTTTAACAGATAGCATGGCGGAGGCAGGCTGTAACTTTGCCGCTTTTGCCCCCCCCCCCAGTCCCTCCAAAACCTCCGAAGGCAGCAGAGGCAGCGCAGCAGAGGAAAAGGCACCTTAGGTGAGTGAGTGTCAAACTCTTCTACTGTTTACCTTACAAATTAAGGCTATTAGCAGGTTAGCTGAGGCTATATATTTGCTCAGGGCCTTGTGCAGGTATTAATTCACACGTGTTTTCAATCCTGTCGCTGGTCTCGCAGCAGTGATGGCCTGTGGCGTGGGTGTTTTCAGTCAATCCTAGTCTTCGCCCCTCGTGGGCTATATGAGGCAAAATCTCCCACTGTGTGAATAAGTATGTGTGTGTGTGTGTGAGAGAGAGAAACAGGGTTACACTCATATCAGGCCAATACTGGACTTTTATTATAAAAATATTAGCTATCACCCAGTCAGATAGGATTGAGGTTCCACATAACATCAATTCAATTTTATTCTCTTTACACATTTTATTCATTTAATTTGGGATTTATTTCATTTTAGTGTACCTTTGGTTGTCTTCCCTACCACTGAATACAAGTGGTTCCTTTAAGAGCTGCTAACCCTAAAATAAATGATGGTGTTAATGTTGTTTAAGATGCTTTTCCTGTCTGAATTGAATAAAATCCAATTGGAAACTTTTTATTTGGACATGAAAATGGTCTTATTTGAAAATATTCTGAATATTGGCACAAACCATCAATGACATAATTCTAAAACTATCTGTGTTGGCCTCCAAAAGCACATGTCAAACCTTTTATGTGATGACATGTCAAATGAAGAGGAGAATAAAAAGAGGTGAAGAGGTTATAACGGTGAGTAGGTGTAACTCATAAAAAGGAGTGAGTGGAGAGGAGAGGCCGCACTTGTGTTTCCGATCATCTTGATGCTGTTGCGGGGCGGCATGTTTTCTCCACAGTAGACCGAAAGGGAAGGTAGACCTGCTGCTCAACCTGTGGCTGTCAGTCACACAGGCAAGAAAGATTACAGCAAACACAGCTCAGTGCCACTGTCACCAAAACAAACATCCAACTACCCCTTTAGTCCTTCTCTCATGTGATGTTAAAGTGTTTTGGGTTTGGTTTTCATTGGAAAATAAGCAACCTTCACTCCTGAAGAAAGTTTTGTTTTTTGCAGAAATGTAATACTCTTACAACAGTGTTAGTAGTTTGGCCTTGGCATTAATGTGTCGCAGGTGTCCTTAAAAGCTCCCAAAACATGAAAAAAAAAACAGTAACATTTTACTTTAAGTCCCCCTATTTTGCATTTATAAGCAGAAAATAAACACTGAAGAAATGATTTATACCACACTAGAATGTATGTGAGCAGATATAAGTGTTTATTAATGTCTTTGTCAACAGCTAGAACTCCTCCTGTTGGCACTGATACTGTAAGTGAAGGCTGGTGTAAAAACGAATGGCAATAGTAAAAAACACTTGTAATAATATAAATGATGTCTTCATGGGAGAAGTTATAAATATTGACAAATACTGCACATTAATAAACACTTTAAAATGTCCTTATATTACAACTACATTATAAACCATTTACAGAACTATATGTTTATATACTGTTAAATGCTAAATAAGGGGGGTTAAAGTAAAGTGTTACCAAAAAAAAACAGTTAAAACATGAGCCAGTGACAAGTTTGTATTTGATAAGTAAAGAAGCATTAATGACAAGTATAACTGAAACATTTATCAAAATAAATTACTGCAACAGCATAATAGCATAAGATTTTCAGTCTTGAATAGAATGAATGATAGTATGAAACCGTATGATAAAATGTCATCCTTTTAGCCGTTTTCATTGCCAATCTCACTGCACTCGCTTTCCTAAATTTAACAGCCCCCGATGTGTTATATGTTTTATTGCAGAAAGCTTTGATGTGGCTCAGACTATAATATGAGCATTTAAAAAGACCCAGTGTGTGTGTAATCATTATTAGACATTTTCCTCTTTTTTTAAATTCTCCAGCTAATATGGAAACATTTCAGAGTGTATAACACTCAGTGAGCCTCTCTTGATATATAAAGCATGTAGCCAAGTACAGTAAGATTAGAATTGATGTGTTTTGTAACAGCAGTAAACCCAATATATCCTAAATTAGATGGTTGGTATAATAACAGATGTAATCCTGGTAAATAAATGGAAACCTGCAGGATATTGGCCTGAACTAAAACCTTTAAGAGCAGAGATTTTTGACTTTAATGGCATTTTTTGACTCTCTAAAGATATAATATTTCCACATTTTTCAATACTTGATGTCTGCTCTTATTAAACAATTGCTGGCATGAAAGTTAGAATGAAATTATACAGGATATCATCTAACGATCTACAAGTAGGTGACGTGTTTGAGGACAAAATTATCTCTGTAATTTGCTTTTTACTGAAATAGTAATCTCACCAGCACATTTTCATTGACAGTTTTAGATGCACAGCTGCAAAAGTGAATTTTACCATTTGACTCATTAACTAAAATAAACTTTTTTTAAAATTGGGATTCTTCATAATGAGACTATACTGGAATATGTGACCGTGAACATCACCTTCAGAGATAAATTACATGTTTCCTTAGTTTGATCCTGTGACTAATAACAGAGCAGGGACAGTGACAGTGTTGCAGCGTTGAGATGAACATCTGCGGGCGGCGCTGCTCGTTTCCTTTCAGACTCCACCCGCAGATTTACAGCAGTTGTCAGGAATATTGTCCAAGAGGACGATAGCGGGCTGTCAGTAATATATGACGAAGTTAGACAGTAAATGCTGTCTCAATTTACAGCTCGATTACATGAGAACAGCAGCCTTCTCAGGGAGTGACAGCATGAAAGCATAAGGGAAAATGTTGACAGCTTTGAATGCATCTGTTATTTTTTAACTGACTTCATGTAGCATTAGATGGACAAAACCATTTTTGTATTTATGCTTCTGCAATTAGCATGAGACTATTTGCTGTTTGCATAACAGTGAAAAATAAATTGTGATTCTTCAGACTGTGGCTTACTTTTAAATACTGTTAAACGCTTTACTTTTTTGTATCAGATTTTTTTTAATTAAAATTGAGAATTAGAGTCTTTTTTAACCCACCCTTTGAGTTGTTTAAGTGCTGCCATTTTTAACTTGAAAGAATTTTTCATTTATTTTGGAATATTACTGCAGTCATGGGAAACCTTGCAGTACCATTTTTTTTGTAATTTGCTGTGTTTTCACTTAAATAAAAAGGATTATCTGGCTGTTTTAGATGGAGAAAAATAGATGACCCTTTTTGATTATGATATTCATCTGATAAATTTAAAACTAAAATGGACCTTGAGCCACAAACAAGCAGATTTTCTCTGTAAAAAGTTGACATTTCAGAGATATAACAGCTCTCATCTGACACTGATGATATCTTTGTAAAAATCTGTGTCTTTACAGTCTGATTCCTGCTCTAATAGAGTCATTTAATACATTGAGTGAGCAGTGCAGCTCTTAGGTGGCCACTTTCTGTGTCTGTAATGGCCGCGGACAGCCGGGATGAGATCATCATCTATAATGGGGGGCGGTTGGAACTGCCTGGTGTGATGGTTCCCCTCCACCTCCAGCTTGAAGGCATTGGAGCCTGAGTAGACGTGCGTGATGCTGTGCAGGGCCTCGCACCGAGTCAGACCACACCTCAAACAGCCCGGGGTCGCCACACTAAAACCTCCATTTAGATCTGGACCCAGTACAACCGCCAAAACCAAAAGCGGCACCGGCTCCAGCCAGCCACAGTGCTAAGCCCGTTTCCTCCAAGACTAAATTTGTAAACGCCTCCTTCATTTCGCCCCCTTCACACACATCGCCATCTTCAAGTGAGAGGTAATGGGTGCCAGGCGGGGAACAACGCCATACTTCTCAACTTGTGAATGAAGCCATTAGTGATTTTTATTTGTTCAATTGGATCGCCTGCCCACCTACCATCCAACCAAACCCACCCTGCACGCTAAACTTCCTTCTCCACAGCACTGAAGCACATAACGTTGCAGGCTCAGTCCACTGGCTGTGGAAGAGGTCTGGCCACATTGCATCACTCCAGCGTCCCTCTGATGGTCCAGCTTCAACATGCTGTTCCAATAAGGCAAATCATTCAGAAGAGTGAAGTCAACCTTTTATGATTTTACGGCTTCCTTCTCTCTTTAGGTTCCTGGGAGTTTCTGGATGATTCCCAGAGCATTTATTCCGTTAAGTTACTGCACGGGAGACCGGCCTGTTTTTTGACTAATCTTAAGTCAATGTGTTGGGGCTGGTGAATCTCATTAACACCTAATTCAAACTCAGCACCATCAGTATGATTTCTGCTATCGTCACGCAGTTATACCTCGGTGGGTCAGTGATAGTGTTTGATTTGCAACCCCGTCTCCTAGTAAATATGTTTGTATGCAACAGATTTGCAACAGTAAATACATTTTGAAGGAAACGTACTGTCGCCCGGATTACATTTTCTAACAACATAATGAGGAATAGTGGCTAATTGACGTAACTGGCAAGTTGCAAAAATGTAGGTACTGAACATATTAGTAAAATGTTAATTGACAATGTATTTTATTTGTTTTCTGCTAAAATATCAGATCAAGCAATAAAATATCCACTTGCAATGACTACAGCATTATTAAACTTTTTATGGTTATGTTTAGGCAGCACGTGGTTAAGGTTAGGAAAGATTGTGGTCTGGTTTAATACAGATAAAGCCTGAAGTGACTTGAGACATAACATGTTTATTTAACCAAAAACATGCACACACGGGACTCAGGATCAGAACCCTATCTGGTGTCAAAGTTTTCCACTTTGTATGTCCACCCATCCAACCTCCCTGCGACTCCGGTGTGGTTCAGAAATGTAGTGCTTCATTCACTCAAAAAAGCGTCAAAAAACAGCAAGCTTGAACCCAAAAGCCCAACTCACGGGTTAAGATGAAAGTTTTTGTTTACTTGAATCAATAAACAGACATGGCTCAAAACCAGGTAGGCAGTCAGAACAGGCAAAGTTTGAGTGAGAGAATCATCAAGCCGTGGCGCAGACAGAACAAAGGCAGGCAAGCTAGGGCAAATGCAAACTAGACAATCTGTCAAAGACAGGGTGGAAATGGGCCGGTATATATACTGCAAGACTAATGAGGGAAACGGGCAACAGGTGAACGGGGATGTTCAGGTGATGTGAACGGCGGGGGTTACTGCAGGGCAGGGGGGAGTGGCTGGATCTGAAATGACAGGAGAGTTAGTATATGCCAGGGAAAACAGAGCAGTCAACAGAACGAATACTAGAAGCTGGCTGCCTCTGCACATAAACCAGCCAGAAATTACGTTTGTCATCATAACGTAAATGGGAAATTTAGTAATATATAAACAGAATTTTGTGAAGACAGGGTTGACATTTGTAATGTCTATACTTTGGTTCAAGCTTTATCCAAGCAGAACAGTATAGCTAGAGGAGTTGTTGTGTAACAACCATGGCGGCTGTTGGTGAACTTTCTTGTTTATGCCTGTTTGTTATTCTGCAGAAGTTTTCACTAGACTACTGCATTGTTTGTTAATATACTGTCTATAAGGCCAATATCAACTATAGAGTTTTCTTTACACCCTACACACCCACAGTTCTCTCCCACAGGTGTTTTCACTTATTTTTCCTGATTAAATCCTCTTTTAAAGACTATGTGGGCATGACTGTACTTGATTGACACCTCCCTCTCTCTCCTGTTGGCTTTGTTGCACCTGTTGGAGCAGGAAAAATTACACCTTTATACCTTATTAGTGCATGGCCCTCACATGATTTCCAGCATTGCTTCAATCACTTTCAGCCTGACCAGATGTCTAATCAGATAGAATAACTGAAAACACCTGTGTGGGTGTGCAGAGCATTTCATTTCATTTGATCAATTTTCAGCCCAACTGGTTTAAACTCTACTGTCTATCTGAAGTTCAGTCTACAGCATTAGCATCAGCTTTAATAATCAGCTGTAATATTGCCGGTTATTCCTTTGCCTACTCTGGTCTTGTTGCTACATTACTCGGGTGTTTATTGTATAACCAGCTGTATAATCTTGTAGTGTTTTCTGAAGTTGCAGCAAACACAGGGAACCTGCTCAGGCCGCACAGTGATCCATTGTCTCTGCTGCTGAAGTTCTCCACACTGTGACCTGAGGTGCTGCCGCCACCCTTTCTGAGGTCACAGGAGGTGCAGTGTGCAGCAGGAGAACAGCAACCTCTACTGGTAGGCAATGAAAGGGATGAGTGATTATATGCCGGTGTGTGTGTGTGTGTGTGTGTGTGTGTGTGCATATACAAGCCTGTAAGTAAAGCTAGTGATTCCCACTAATGCAGTCATAACTGATGTTTTACATGCTCAACCTGTGATGTGCTGCTCATGCTCATTATTATTTAATGTTCAGTGTTTGTGGATGCAAACAAAAAGATATATACTGGTAGTTCATTTATCACCACTGTATGTAAATACAAGAACAGCTCATTGCTTAAGTTGAAAATCTAAATTAATGTCACGATAGAAGGTGCTCATGAACCAAAACTGTATATAAAAATTGAACCAAACAAGTGACGGAAGCCAAGCCAGCAGTAATGGAAAGACACAGTATTTCCAAGGTGAAAAACTTTCTTCTCACAAATATCAACTGTTCAGAAACTAGAAAATCAACCTTGTCTTAGTTAATTGGTTCAGTTTTGGCATAATCCTATAAAAGGCTTTGGAGATGATTTTGAGAGGTGAAATAGCTGTGAAGCTGTGTCTCAGCTCATGCGAGATGCAACGCAAGATTACCAACATGTAGACTAGTTGTAGATTTTCATTGACTTTGTGTTTACATGGTTCATATTCCTGAACAAATGTGTGTACAGTATAATCAAATTGCCTGAAACTAATTGACACATATAAATCCTAGTAGTCAGTACTAGTATGTTTCTTGATGTGTGGGCAAATAATGACACTGCCATGCATAATCTTTGGTTTGCACCATACTTACATTTTTGCCTCCTAACAGGATATTCTGGTGGTTGGATGAAATCCTTATCTGAGAGCATGTATTTATTTATTATTTTATTGTTTATTTAACAGTGGCGATGCACTTTACATTTATTGCACCAGATATTGCCAAACTCTGATTTCCATGTGAAGTCCCTTGGCGGATGTCACCAGGTTGACTATGTTAAACAGTCAGTTGTGGTGAATTAAAACATTACAGTTTGAAAACAGACACAATAAAACATCACTATTACAGTTAGAAACACAGACACACTAGTTCCCAACTAGAGAGTATACCATAAGAAATCTAAACATCATTAAAAAAAAAAAGGTTTAGAGCATTAATCACCAAAAGATTGACGGAGATACAAGGTTTTCACCTGACAGCAATGATGTATTAGTTACTTAAATAATTATGTGAGGTCCCAAACACAGCTACAGATGGCTGTGAAGAGCTACAAAATGTTCCTCCACAACCGGGACTCCACTTCTTTTATTGTTTGTTTTTACTTGTTTTACTTGCTGCTCTGATTGAGCTGAAATTCCTCACTCCCCTCAGTTTACATCCCAGATTGTTTTCTACTGAAGGCATGTTTGAAATTCAGATGTTTGCTTGACATTTATCTCCCTACAAATAAATAGCGTGTCTCCCCAGCAGCTCTGGAGTCAAGGGTTATTGCTGCTCGGTGTCAGTCATATTTAGCTCTTGCCCAATAGGAATCCGGTGACCTCTGCATATTTTGCACTCAGTGGGGTCATCGGCTGCGCCTCCAGGGAGCTGTTCTGCTCTCTGTCTCCTCTCACGCTGGGAAGTGGAGTTCCCAAGCATTTCCCCCAACTGTGGTCCAGAACAATCCCATGTCGTCGCCCAATCAGGAGACTGGCTTCAGCCACCCGCTCTGTGTGGACATGACGCATGGCCGGGACAATAGGAGGATACAGAGGCATGCTGTATGGGTGCAAATACCCCCCTTTGTCATGACGACAGGGTTAGATAGGTTGTTATACAGTGTAGTGTCGATTTCCTGAATTTTATGTTGTGACACTTTAGGCCAGCTGTTTTGCCTTGTTAAAAAGTGACGACCCATGCTGCATAAAAGAAACCCAAATAAGGAGCTCTAACCCTGATGATAATATATAAAATGTGTTGCCTGTGGATGAGAGCCATGGAGAGTCACGCTAGAAACTGACCAGAGCCGAGCGTTTCTGTTGCCTGTGTGTCGTGACATCTGTTGAAATCATAGCCCCGTTTTCAGCAGGACCCTGTCCCGTCCTGTTTGCAGTTGCTGTGGCGACAGGGTAGTGTGCAGGAGGCAGAGCAGGGTTTGGTCCAAGCTCGCTGGGACTGAGGAGGAGGCGGTGGTTTGGACGGGATGGACTGCATTCAGTTCCAGGGCTTTCCAGAACCTCCCAGGGGCTTCATTAAAACAAAAGGAGGAGGAGGAGGAGGAGGTGGGACTTCCTGTTGGAATGTTTCAGACCAACCATGACCCCATAGGAACTGCAACTTTTAATGTGGACAGAAGGTCTGTAGTAACACTATAGTAATATCATATGTATCTATTACAGAAGTTCTCCATATTGCAACAGTGCTGTAACAGCCTCTGTCATCTATTCTGTGCAGTTTATTGCAACACAAACCTGCTGTCAGAAGGTTGCCAGATTATCAACCACTCAAGTAATGACCATTACGATATTTACTGGTGATCAACAGGAACTGCAACAACATTTATTTAATTTATTTTGTTTTTGTGTGGCACCAAGCCTCGCCCACCATGTCCCATTGGCCGGGTTTCCATCCAAATGTAGTGCAAATTTTTACCGAATTTCCAGAAAATTGTCAAAAGAAAATGCAAATTATGTGCGTTTCCATGTACTATTGTTATGTAAATACTAGGAGTTGGTTCATCGAGATAAACAGCTTATGGCGCTAATTCTCCAGTCGGGTGCCATTAAGCCATTGCAGAAGAAGAGGGCGCAACTAGATGATGTGATTAAAAGACCACCAGTCAAACCTCAAACGGTGGACAACCATGTAGAAAACATGATGGAAATATGACATTATGTTTGTTTCGTGTATTAATTTGAGGAATGTTACAGTCTCCTCATCACTCCACACAGATCTGTCCTGACTTTCATCTCTTCAGTGGAGCAGAAGCTTCAGTGGACATTTAAGTCACAAAGTCACAAGTTACACGATACACCAACTTTTCCACTTCAGCCAAGCGTTAAAACTTCTTTTGCGATAATTCGATTTTGATTCGAATTTCTGGGCATTTCCACTCAGGTGCTTGATTGACAGGTCTGACAGTCACACTCAGCTGTGGTGGATGCTGCTGACTTGTCTCACCCAGATTTGGAGTGATTTGGAAGATGGTGAACCCAAGTAAACCCAAAATTATGCTGTGCTTTATTGCAAGTTTAAAACCTGGATTTCACACTTCCTGCTGGAAAAAACAGCCCTTAAAGGGTTTTTATTTTTGTTTCTTTGCCACTCAGGGGCAGCGGAACAGCTTGCTTATTCATACATCCAGCAGACATGGAGCAACTTTATCATTCAGTTGGAGTCGTGTCTCCGGCCATCTGATGAATGCAAATCAATGTTCAGATTTCTTTTATCTCTGGTTTTCTCTCGACCAACTCCTTAGAAAAATATCTTTAGCTGCTAAATGCTCCACTATGTTCAGCATCTAGTCACTAACTACGTCTTTCTGCTCTTTGGTGCTGAGCAGGTAATGTAGAGAGGATTTAGCAGAGTTTTTAGCGGAAACAGTTGCCTGCTGCAGCTGGAAAGGACATTGATGAGAGCGACGAGAGCAAACCAAAACAGTAAAGTTGTGGGCCGTAAAACCAAAACAATGAGCTGAAAGGCGCTAAAATGCTCCATAGAGCTGAGAGGAACTGTGGGTTCTCTTACTGTAAGTTTGATTTTCAGTGTGGCATGTTTATATTAGCTTATATTAAATGTTTCTCCCACTTGTGGACAACCAGAGACACTCTTTACCGCAGGCGTCCATGTTTTGATGTCACAGTGACATCACAGTTGCTATGTGCAAATATTTCTACAATCGGTTGCAACACTGGTTGCGTATTTGTAGTCATTCAATATTGAGCACGACAACTGGATAATGAGTAGCTTGTGGGGGAATTGGAAAGCATCTTGATACTGCTTTGTTCCAAAACAGAGAACAGGCCAGAAAGTGACAGCCAGAAATATCAGCAATTTAGGAGTGACCACGTGAAACGACTGAGTATTAAGATACAAAGGGTGAAGAAGAGCGCAACACCTGGGGTCTGACTGTTGCATTAGTGCAGTTCATCATTCAGCAGGAAACAATGGGGATGTTGTCAGTATGAAGCAACAGACTCACTCAGGAACCAGCGTGGGACGACTGCCACTTGGATCAGAGGTAGTTTTCCATAAAACTGATTTACATTCACATTATATATGTTTAGCTTCATAATTAAAAGCAGCAGGTGTTACAGTCGAGTTTTCGGCCACTATGACCTGATAATGAAAGACAGAAATGACAGGAAAAGCAATCAAATAAGAGATAAAGAAAGTGAATGCTTTCACTGACATACAGAGATCGTTGTAGGAATCATATGGTATATTCATGATTTTGAATTTTAGCTACAACACTGTCAGATTACACCACATATGGAATCATTCTCTGGTGTTCAAATGGGTAAATCTTCAACAAGCATATGTATATATACATATATATAATTTCAAAGAGAGATTCCATATACGATTCTGAAAATCTACAAAGCAGTAACTGTTATTTTTTACTTATAATACACAAGTAAGGAAACTGGAATTAATAAGATATCAGCTGTAAAATCGTTGTTTTTAAGAAAATATTGCACCTTTGGAAAAAGAGTATTGTTGAACAAAAGCTTGTGTTATTGTGATCTTGGCTTCGTTATCAATGTCCTGTGAGCTGAATGAATAAACTCTAAATAAATAATCCTGTGGTTTAAATTTCCTTTTTTGTTCTGGCTGGATATTTCCCAGCTATTTGCCAAGTACACAAACAACAGCTGCAGCTGTTTATTGTTATTGTTAATCAATTATAGAACTTTCCGGGCAATTTGTCCAAAACCCCACTACGTTGTACAGACACTAAATACTTAGAATGAAAATACAGAGAAGAGTTAAACACTACATGTTGGTGCACATGACACAGATACAGTGCAAGATATAATAAGTTTTTTTCTGACATTGAGAACATGGTGATAAACTGTCACTGAAAAGGAAATACGGTGATACAGGTAATATTTTACAATCCAGTATCATTGTAGAATTAATTGTGGATATCTTGCTATAATTACGAAACACCAGAAAGCTGTGACAGTGAGCCAGCATGCACAATACCAGGAACAATCAGTCACTGATATTATTATTTGCCCCTGTGCTTTTATCACTGTGATATGTCAAAATGTCTTCTGTAAGCAAGAAATACTCAAATTATATATATATATAAATTTATAAATTAATTAATTATATATATAATTTGAGTATTTCTTGCTCACAGAAGACATTTAGACATATATAAAATGCCTGTAAGGTCATAATATTGAACTATTGAATTTATGTAACACCTTGTTTACATGAGATGAGTTATTATATGATGTGTTGTTGAAGGCTCCAAAAAAACTAATAAGTGGACCTTGAGTTGAGATTATTTTGTCATGTTTATTTACTTTGGATGGACTGCAAAATAGCCCATTTTATTCTTAAATAATGCTTTCATTGTATTTGTGTTTTGAATCATTAAGTTATTATTGATGATCAGAATCAGCTTTATTACCAAGTAGGTTTACCAAGTAGATTTACTCATACAAGGAATTTGCTTTGGTATTTTGGTCCAAAACAATAAACATAGTAGAAATATAAAAGCAAGTACTGCAGGTCAAGAATCATAAATATAAAATTGACAATAAGATATTAAAGAATGTTAAAAAAAATATTATAAGAAAATAATAAAGAATATGTACAATAGATGTTATTTAAATGACAGTGACAAACGACAGGGGAGTCACACAGGGTGATGGGGGTGGGTGGGGGTGGGCTCTTTCTGTAATCCACAACCATCTCCACTATCTTGAAAGCACTGAGCTCCAGGTTGTTCTGACTGCACCAGGTCACCAGGAGCTCCCACCTCTAGACAGACTCATCCCCATCAGAGATGAGCCCAATCAGGGTGGTGTCATCCGCAAACTTCAGAAGCTTGACGGACTGGTGACTGGAGGTGCAGCCTTGGCCGGGACCTGGTGCTGATGGTCCGGGAGTCCGAGACATGTTTTCCCAGCCTCACATGCTGCCTCCTGTCAGACTTAATCTGTGATCCATCTGCAGGTGGAATCAGGCATGCTCAGCTGGGAGAGCTTGTCCTGCAGGATAATTATGATTTATTACAAGTTGAGTCTTATTTTTGTAGTTTTTGACCATCATTCCTATTCAGTTAACATGGTGACATCACTACAAAGAAGTCAGATGGGGGAAGAAACATGAGCAGTCAGACGATCAGACAGGTTGTAGATGTTATCCTTATTAGACTTATTTGAAGGCAAAAACAGTAGAACATTGAAGTTGATACTCGAACTGTTTCCCTGTGCTATGAGTGATTATTACCAGTATTTTCTCAACATTTTGTTAATGTGGTTTAAAAAGTAGTTCAGGCTAATAGTTCAATCTGGCTAAACTGTATGCTTGTTTACAACCTGTCTGATAGTTGACTGCCTGTGTTTCTTGCCCTGCCAGACTATGTTGCCAAAACTATAAAAATAAGACCCAATTTTAATAAACCAAACTTATCCTTTAAGACAATCCATTTGGAAAATTGCTTAAAGGGACAGTTCGCCCCCAAATCAAAAATACATATTTTTCCTCTTACCTGTAGTGCTGTTTATCCATCTAGATTGTTTTGGTGTGAGTTGCCGAGTTTTGGAGATATCGGCCATACTCGGCTTGTGGTGCTCAAACTACACCCACCAACCGCATCACCGCACAGAAGGAAGCATGCAACAATAACAAATAGCAACAATAATATTCTAACTAATAGTTCGATACTGCTGGCTCACCTAGCACCACTGAGTTAGCTAATGTTACAGCTCAGCCGAGGAGGACACCATTAACATTAACATCCTGCACTGTCACGAGTATGAGCCTCTCGTCCATGAGGAGATGCACGCTTCCTTCTGATACGGTTAGTTCGGTAGAAAGAAAAGAGTTCCTACATGAAACTGCTCACAAAAAGGTCTGTGGATTATCTTGAGTAACCGGATCAGGATTTCTGGAAAGAGACATTGCTGTTGAGGTTTTCAGACGTATTTTTTTCACTCTTTGAGCACCACAAGCCGAGTGCCATCTAGTTCCATTTAGAGGGTGACACAGGAGTGGATTTCACTCCTGTCCCATCCCACTCCCACTCCCACAAAAATACTCCTATCCTGTCTCAATCCCAGAAGAATGACTCCCATCCCATCCCATTCCCGATTAAAAAATCAGAAAATAGCGTTCATTCATATTAGAACTGCATATTTATATGTAAACACTGACCTATGATTCCTATCCCGGCCACTCCCGTTTACTTTTTGTCCTGTCTCGTCTCAGTCCTGTGATGAATAGTCAAATTGACTCCCATTCCATGGGAATCCCAGAAGAATCCTGAATAATGGCAGCCTCTAGTTCTATTATTTTTTAAAAATGCCGCCATCTCTACGGCCAATATCGCCAGAACTCGGCAACTCACACCAAAACAATCTAGATGGATAAATGGCACTACAGGTAAGAGGGAAAATGTGTATTTTTGATTTAGGGTTTAACTGTCACCTTTCAAATTTGCATCCTCAAAGAATGTAAAAGTAGAATGATCTTTAATCCCAACATTAGAAGTATTAAAAAGTGCAGACGTTAGTGTAAATACTTTAACCATGTTCTGCAATCACACAGTTCCATTTTCCTTCTTAATGGAGTGTGTTACACAACCAGGCCATGTTTATTTTCCACCTGATTGATCCTTTATAAGGCGCTGATTACAACCAACTAATTACACAACGCTGAGGGGGAGGGTACGCATACACAAACTTGCAGGAACACACACAGAGTTAAAAGACCCCACAATTAAGAAGAACAAGAGGACACACCAGGATGCACAAACACACATTTATGCACACATGTACCATAATAACTTAATAAATTAACACGCACAAATAAGCTTGCAAAATACTTGAACACACAAAAAACACATTCACATACTGTACACACACAGTATCTACAATCATACAAAGATATACACACACACACCCACACACACTCAAGCATGGGCATACAGTAAATATACAGATTCCCTGCCTCGTTCTCACACCCACACAAACACTAACACACACATTCCTGGATTCCAGCTCGTGTCGGGTGTGTTTACATGCCGCCATCACTTCGTGGTCTGGCTTGAGGCATCGAAAGTGATCAGAAATCGGACCAACAAAAGGCCGGGCCAAGCCGGAGAGTAAATAAGTAATAAATCTATCCCACATCAGCGGAACATTTCACTGTAAACACGCTCTTAAAAACGAGTGTGTTGTGGCGTCCCGTGCGGATGGGAAGATGGCTGACATTCCTGCTGCTCTCCACAAGAAAGAGTGGCGATAGAAAAAGAGCTGTGAGTTTACGGGGTTTTGGCCAGTTTCTCCAGAGCATCTGGTGACTTTAATCACAACAAAGCAGAATTAGTCAACATCAGAGAGACAGAGAGGAGGCGAGATGGAGGGTTTTGTGAGGGACTTACAACATATGAGAAAGAGCGGGGGTTGTGCCAGAATTTGTATCATGCTAAAAATGTGTTTCCCTTGGGCCCTGTAGAATGAAATTATAATAAGGGAAATTTGCTCAGTAAATGACAAGTACATTAATATTCAAACCACTGACAACTTCTTCACAGAATCAACGGCTGTGTCTTGTTTATAATAATAACATCTGAAACATCATGTTGTGAAAAATCTAGGAGTCACCTTAGTCACTTAAAAGTTTGTGAAATGTTTTTTTTCCCCATGGTGAGGTGGAGATCAATGAAGGCTAGAGGAAGCATGTTAGGGGAAACAACTGTTTATCAATATGCGATTTTTTTCTTTTTTTATGCAACTGATTTACATGAAATTGAGATTTGGAAAAAAAATGCAACTGGATGCAGTTGACCATAACAAAAGAAAAACATACGCAAATATATTATATTGATATCAAAGCTGTATTAATTAATTTTGTCACTTGGGGGCAGCAGAAGCAAGCTGAAAAGATCAAATCTGACATATACTTAATCATCTTATGAAGCTATATTAGAAAAAAGTTGCCTATTCACAGCCATCAGACACAGAGCAACAATAGCATTTTATTTATTTATTACATTTTTTGAAGGGCCATGTACAATATTAAACATAAATGTGACAAATAGTCACTCTCCTTTTGGCTCTGGTTTGGTCTCCACCAGCTCCTGAGGGAAATATCTGTCTCTTTAGCTGCTAAACGCTCTACAAAGTTCACCGGCTAATCACTAACTGTGTCTGTCTGCCGTTTATGGCTGAGCAGGTAGTGTACAGTGGGTTGATCAGAGCTTGTTTTAGCTGAAAACAGCAGCCTGCTGTGGCTGGAAAGTAGTTGATAAAAGCAGAGTTTGCAGGCTGGAAAATCAAAACAAAGTCGGGTGATAATCCTCTGTGGTTTTGACATTATGAGAAACACCTTCTGCATAACACATAGCCATTTGATCCATTGTTAATAAAGAAAATCTATTGATAAGTGCAGCTTTAATATATACTAACAAATAAATCTCAAATTTCTTATTTCCTGGATTGTGCACTTTACTAAATTATTATTATTATTAATTGATGGCTACTTACAGTGTCATCATAGTTTGGAAACATTCATTCCAAACCAAATCACTAAATGTCATTCACCAATTTCCACATTCAATAATTTCCTTGTAAAATTATGCAAAATAATGTATTTTGTGACCTGGAAGGACCACTGTATTCACAGTGAGTCCTGAACTTTATAAAAGCCTCCCGCAAAGACTGAGAGAAGAATTTTTAAAAGTGCCTTAAGACTCCTTTGTTCCCTTTTTTTCACGGTCTTCTAACTTTAACTATTTTGTGGTTTGTGCATTTTGTGTTCATGATTTAATATAATGTCTTGTTTCACTCTTATAATTTCTCTCTTTCTTTACTTCCTTCTGTCGAGCACTCTGTAAATATTGTTTTGAAAAATGCTATATAAATGAAGTTCACTTCATACTTCAAAATAACACACACATTTTGCCTCTGTGTGTCCCCCCAGCAGATTCAAGAGGTCACCCATAAGCATAGCGACCATTTTACTGGTCAACATCAGGTCTATTTAATAGAGATGGAAAGAAGCTGGGATTTCTGGGGGAGTTTGAAACTGATCCCTCGCTCCCTTGTAAAAGTTGCACACTTAACTGGACGCATGCGAGGAGGTGAAATTGATCGTAGCAGAGTGGGTGTGAAATATACGCACAGGCCACGGCCACCTGGAGGTGCATGTATGTGTGTGTGTGTGTGGTATGTGTGTGTATGTGTGATATCTAAGACACCATGCAGGTCCCACGCACCACTGAGAGCTTGAGGTAAAGTGAGGAGCAATAACCCCAATAACTTCTACGGCTCAAATTAGCTGTGCTTTTTTAAAGAGGCCTCCCACACAGCTATCACCACGTTCACCGCCGAAGACCCTAATTATCAGCTCCGAAAGCCCCGAGTTCACTCCAAAGACTGAACCTCATATGTCATCGATAGAGAGACGGCCACGCCTCCCTCTTAAGAATGGGAACACTATCATAAAAGGCCTTAATGACATAAAACAAAGCGATTGGCTTTGACATGGGAGGAGATTTGAGCTCATTTGGGGTTTTACAAAAAAGGGAACCAGTTCTGAATTGATCCTGTGCTTTATGGCCTGCTTCCCCCTCTGCGCTAGGTCGCTGGATTTATTTCTGCGTCGGCACAGCAGGACATAAATTATCCTTGGACTCTCTTTCTTCTGCTCCCTCTTTCTTTTTCTGCCCCCCTCTTTCCTCTTTTTCTCTCCCTCTGAAGCGAGGGATGTGGCTGTCTGCAGGACAGAGTCCGGCTCTCTCCCCTCCGGAAGAATTAGGCCTGCAGACATTACCACATTGTATTTTGCGGTGCATAGTTTTTCAAAAGGGGGAACCAGTCCTGGCTCCAACACAGTCCCAATCCTGCGGGCCCCTTGGGCCTCTTTCCCTCACTCTCTAATTAGATTAGCCGGGTCCCCAATCTGGCAACCCAGGGCTCCAATCTGGCAATCCGGCTACCTTTGCGGCAGCGCAATATCTGGTCTTAAGAAGCGGAAATGATCTAAATGTTGGTCAGTATGGTATTCTTTTACGCTCAATGGTGTGCTGACAAAACGACTTGGGTAATGAAGACGTTAAAGGCGAAGGAGAGAGACAGGAAAAGAAAAAGAGGATTTACAGCCGAGCTCTGAAAAGTGCTGGGCCAACAGAAGGCTTGTGGTCGGGGCAGCCATTTTGGGAGGAGAGCTGGCAGCTGAAGGAGCCATCGCAGGTCGGGTCAGTTCCAAAACAGCCAATTAGGCACTCAGGGGCTGTTGCATATCAATAAATATCACCCGAGCATGTCGCTACTTGGAGGCCTACAGTTAATTTGCAATAAAAAGCAAAAGTGGATCTTTCAGTCAGGATGAATGCTGAAGTCACTAAAATATTACCGGCCACTTTCTGTCTCTCTCTTCTGCCTGCTCTTGTTGCAAGTGCAAGTGTTTCAGCATCTTCAAGTGTCTGAGCAGAAGGCTGTAAAATATCACAGCGGCATCGGAAAGGAAGTCGTCAAGCCAACTGATGAAGCCAAACTTTTGGTCCAAAGGTTTGGACAATTTAGGAGCCTGAGAGTCTTACAGGACACTGTATTTCTGTCAGTACGAATGCTTAACTGACTGCCAAAAAGATGATTAAGAAATACAAAGAAAACACAAAGTGAGTCTGTGCGTAAAAAGAAAAAAAAAGCAGTTAAAACTGAACAAGGACGGTCATACGGTACAGAACTTCCCGCAGCGAAACATATGTGCAGACAAGACTAATCCAGCCGTGTACTAAATTCCACAGCCAGCCATCTAGATGGGACGTGACAGTATAAAACAGAGGAGGACGTCTGGAGATTTCACTGACAGGAAGTGAGTGCTGTGAATGATTCGGCCTCATAAATCATTTTTCCGGGGAGAGATGCAGGGAGCTTCCAAACCCGGAGTCTTTTTCATGCACAACTGATGAGTTGATCTCTCAAAGGGTGCTGCTGAAAACACTGGTGTGTGTGTGTATCACAGCTACCACGCCATAACACAAATCAAGATGTTATGGCAGGTCGCGATGACTAACTTGCTGTTGTTGTGTTTGAGGTTTCGTTGCGGAGAAAATAGTTACAATCCTTCACCGTGGTCCGGAGGGAGCTGAGGCTTCGAGCTCGGGCCTGGTGAAGGGGGAGAGTCCTGAGTCAGGGAGACATGTTCATGGGAAAGATCAACTGGGGATTTGTCTCTACGGTGTACTCAGTCTGTGAATGTGTGTATATGTGTGTGTGTGTGTGTGTGAAAGAGGCAGCTGAGTTTGAGCCCATATTCACAGTAACTCAGATACATTTGTTTTGGCATTCACATTCACACTGAGCTTCCGTTTTTCTCCCTCCATGAACTGATTTGAAAAATTCTCTCTCTAAAGAAGTTAGTCTCATGTTGAGTTTTTTTTTTTTTTTTAACGCTGATATTTGTCAATCTTCCCAGTCAAGAACTTTCATGTGGGAGGTGTTGGCTGGATTCCCTGAAAAGCTAAAAGACAATCTAAATGGACCAGGCACCAGTGAACACAACAGCTGCACACATACAGTCACCAAACTTATGGCTATTCTCTATGATACTCAAGGAAAACACACTGTAGATTGAATCATATCATCACAGAGCTACTTGTAACCCAACTGGGTGTAATGTTGATTGGTACTAAACTGACTAGGTTATTTAAAATTGTAAGTCATAACATAATACACTTGCAGGTGAAGCTTGTGAGCCCTTGGCACCCTTAATGCAGCAGCACTATTTTTGTATCTGTGACCCTCAACTTGTTGTTTTTATCTCTGAGATACAATGCGTTAATTAGTGAGGTTTAGAGGTGCTGGGTAAGTGTGTTTTTGGACTTTGGACAGAGCCAGGAGAGCTGTTTCCTCCTTGACCACTCAGTGTAAATCGGTGGAGCTTTGACAGTCACATTTATAGTCCTTTCAGAGAGTCACTGTGAAGCAGCTCTACTACCAGAGGCTTAGTGCCAGTACATAGTCGCAGCCCTGCTGTTATAGTGGTTTAGTTATCATTACTGTTCATCAGGTCTGAATATGTAGAGAAGCTGAATACAGCACTGCTATCCGCGGGCCCTTGTGTTGCGTTTACTGCCACAGAAGAGAAATTCATCTCTCGTTCATGTTCGATGGCATCTGTCCACCAGCGTCCGTGAAACGTTACCCAGCCAGGATAAATTAGTTTAGAGGTATTCTAACACAGTTCAGAGCCGCAGCTCCAATAAAGTAACAATGCAAAAGCCACTCAAAACTGATAAATATGAATATAAATGAATGGAAAACACTGGTTATTAAAACTATTGGCTATAGATCAACTCTCCTGCTCAAAATCTGATCTCAGTGGGACATTGTGACAAAGGAGAGCGGATCATGATCTTGCAGAGTGCTTGTCCACACCTTCACCAATCTTTTTTTTTTCACTGATGACGTGTTTTTGGAAAGTAAATACTTCTACTGGTACGACTGTTGACAAAACTAGACTGTCCACCGCTGACAGAGAATGGCTAATCAGACATTTATTAATATGGAAATGCTGTAGGTAGGTAAAAGTGGAACAGGAGTGTGTGTTCACATGTGCGTGTCTGTGTTGAAGCTGTTGAAGTTGTGAGCTGTAATGGATGGACGTCCTGTCTCGCCTGCTGGAGGTGGGCTTGATTGAACGGCGCCAGAGGAGTTGAGGAGCAAAGAAAGCAGCCAGGATGGATGCAGAGAGGAGACGCCGAGCTCTGCTGATATTTCATCGTCTGAATCACGAACAGAGCTGCAACATGGCTGTCAGCATGATGGAGATCCTATCGAGGAGGGGGGTGAGCTCGCCAGACCAACGGCCAAATCCACAGCTGCTTCCAACTAACTTCTCTACTCTCTCTCTCAGTTTTAGCTCAATTCAATTAACTTTATTGGCATTAAAGTAAAGAGACATTTTTCACAATTCAAGATAAGACATCAGTGTTTTTCTACTAAATCTCATTCCCCTCTTCTATTAGCGAGTGCTGCAGCTGCTGAACGCTGCAGTATCTTCTCTCTTTCTTTCATTCTTCCATTTCTTTCCTGTTTCCTTCTATCACACTTTCTTTTCATGTCTTGCTTGTTTGCTCCATCCAACCTTCTTTCTTTTTCTCTTTTCATTTCTTTCTTTTCTATTTTCTATTTTCTATTTTTATGCTTCTTTCCTTCTTTCCGTCTTTGTTTTTTCCATTTTTGCTCTGTTCATTTCTCTGTTTGTTTCCTTCCTCCTTTCTTTCTGCCCATTTCTCGCTTCTTCTTTGTTGTCTTTCTTTCTTTCGTTCTCTTTCCTCATCTTATTTCCATCCGTCCATCCCTCACTTCCATTATATTAATCCTTCTTCATTTTCTAATGTCTCCCCTCTTGTTTCTCCACAGGTTATTATAGTTAATGTAAATAAATGTTTTTCACATTCTTTCTTCACTTCACCATAATGCGAACACTTCAACGCTCCATACTTTCCCATATTATGTGCTCACGTTTTGGGACGTCCTCATTTATAAAGACTATTACAGCAAAAACACAAGAAAACTCAAAGAGATACAGACACACATTCACTTGCACAGCAGATGAGTCATTCCCTCCTGTTCTCCTCCGATGATGGAGCACCTATTAACCCACAGCACCCAGCCGCCTCCAAACACAAATAATCAGTGCTGATGTGCCATCGAGTCCTCCCACCGCCATAATTGTAGAAAATTGTTGGACCTAATTTGGACCAATTCACCCTATTACTAAACTCCCTCTTACATCTAATCCACCCCTTTGGCACTGGTAATGTAGACAAGGTTTGGATCTCAGTCCTGCTGAGTGAAGGAGTCCACAAAGATCACAAGACCAGAAAGCTCTTTAGCTTCTGATCTTAGACCTTGTGTGTGGAGGCGAAAAGTATTTAGGTACATTATTCAGGTGTATTTAAAAAAACATTATTTAGTATATTATATTAAAGGGGCAGTCCACCCCAAAATTCTCAAAAATACATATTTCCCCTCTTACCTGTACTGCTATTTATCCATCGGGATTGTTTTGGTGTGAGTTGCAGAGATTTGGAGATATCGGCCGTAGATGTCTGCATATTTTGAACATAATGGGACTATATGGCACTCGGCTTGTGGAGCTCAAAGCGCCAAAAAATACATTTGAAAAACTCAACATGTCTTTCCAGAAATCTGTTATATTTCTAATATCTTTCCTTCCTGTCTTGTTTTCTTTCCAATGTCTCTTCTTTTTCTTCCTTCTTACATTCTTCACCTGATCTGGAAGAATTAAAGTTCCCCAAAGTGGACATAAGATTTTAGATAAAAGTAACTCTTCTCCAAACTTTTACTGTTGATTTTTCATTACATTACACATTATGGTAAATCCTCCAACCTATTTTGGATCTTTCTTTCTTTACTATCTGAGTCTTGCTGCTGCTCACTCACAGGCATTACCTCTGTAAAGAAAAACCTTTATTTTAGACTACTGGTTGAAACTCTGCCCTCATCTGCAGTTAGCTGTGGCATATCTTCACAACATTTCCACTCAACAGGTTGCTCACCATACGGTTGTGGTTCACCAGAGCATTGCCGTGGGCCCTGGGGCCTGTTCACATATGCTGAGGCTGTAGCGGGCAGATGAAGCTTCTGACTGGCTGACTGACTGACTGAATCTCCATTTCCAGCAGGTTGTTTCAGACGTAGCTGTCAGCGAGAGATCCCACATCCTGCTGAGTCTCATTTATAAGGCGAGCCTCAGCTGTGTGTGGACCAGTGACAGCTCAGGAGGGGAGAAATGTGGAATTCATTTGGCCCTCAGGAGCGGTCAGCTCGTGGGGATGGAGGAAATATGTGGGAGTGGGTACGGGGGCTGGAGAAGACAGAACAATAAAAAAATATAACAGAGTGGAATCTGCCAATTTCTACAGTTGTATGGTATTTGAACACCACCACACAAGACTGAATGAAAGTTATTCCCCACCAGCGTTGTCATCTTTTCTAAAGCTGGGTTTATCCAGTAACATTTGTAATGTTTGTTTTCCACTCAGTGTTTTTCTGTTGCCTTCAAGTGCTGTGGGAAATTCTACAATTGTACAATGAAAGCACATTAAAGATACACTCCTGGATTTTGTTACAGTGGCCAAAAATGCCATCAAATCCCCAAATTTCCCTCTAGCTCATATATTGACACTCAGCTGTGGAGACAATTTGGGATTTTGGGACAAAATGATGCAGCGTACATGGAAGCTACATCAACAATTAGAACTAAAGAAATAACAATACATTAGTATCAGTAGTATTATATACTGTTGTATATTTCTATTTGTTGCTGCCATTGCCATTTGATTTTTGCTTTTAGTAAAAAAAAAAATCAAAAGTTTGTTTTGTTTTTTTACAATGAGACACTGCTGTTGTACTGAAACATCTACTGATGCTCAGCTAGGGCACACCATCAGTGATGTACCCTGAGGTCACCAGGTGTTTCGGGTCTTTCGAACATCAGACACCCTCACTCAGGCGACCCAGCTGAGGTTGATCAAGCCTCGGCTTGTACTCTAGCTGCACTCACAGATCCGCTCTCTTGATCCAGAGCCACCTGGAGGCTTTCTCAGCAGCAGTTGTTGAATATGGCCCTCTTCCTCCTCCTCCTCCTCCTCCTCTCGCCTGTGATGCCGAGCGCAGTGTGAGCCCTACAGAGGGACTTACCTGCAAAGCCTCTGCACCCACAGACAAGCACCTTGCCTTCCAGCCTTGTCTCTGGCAGTCGTTGCCTAGGCCCTCATATCTCGTATTGTTTCTGATACCAGAACAACGCCAGATCTGAGGACAGTCTTGGCAACATGCTGGGGGAACTTAAGTTGCCTACCCAAATTCACTGTCAGCTGCCAGTCCTGTGCAGTGTTGAGAAGTCCTGATGTTGCCCTAGGTGTTACTCTTGGCTTCTCTCTGGCTCTGACGAAGCTGATGGTTTGCTTTGTGGGTTTTGACCTCTGACAGCTGGTGATGCCACTTTATTTCAGTCAAATGATAATTTTGGTTTCATAGTAAATTTCCTAATTATTTCCAACACAACCACTTTTATCTTTAATACCTAATAAATTCAAAAACACTGGGTGTAGACAAAACAATGTACACTTTGAAAAAAGAGTTTAAATGTGAAGTAACTTCATCACAATTCCACAATTGTCCTGTGACAACCACATATCTCTAAAAAGTCAACTTTTCAGCTTTGTGATGATGTGTTTTCCAGCTGATCCAAGGAGGGTTTAAATAGTTTATTTAGTTTAAGAAACTAAATAAACCCATAAAGGAACACTTCATGCTTCAGTTTATCAGAAAAATTAAAATTCACCAAATTTGGAGATACATGGTTTTCACTGGACAGAGAGGGGATGAAAAGAAACTAAAGCTGTCAGACAAACGTAGTGCTGTAAAAAGTACAATATTTGTCTTTGAGATGTACTGGAGTAGAAGTACCTCGAAGTACAGTACTTGAGCAAGTGTGCTTAGTTACATTACACCACTGGTAACACCTGTCCCAGTTTGTATAAATGCCAGTCAGGTGACTGCTGTATTTAATTCAGAAGAAGGCAGTGTAATTGATCTTTATTAGTTGAAATAAATGCATCAGAGTGTGCAGCTTTCCCATTCTTTCTTTTCTCTCAGCTTTATAGTATTAACCACATGGGATATGATAGACATAAACATTACATAATGGGTGCACAAATGTTGTTAATTTGCACACAGCCTAATATGATCAGAAAAGTCCTTATGAAAATTCATTTTGCATGTAGTGTTCACATTTTTCTCACACCAGGATGTTACAGGAAGCACATGTAAAACCTTATCTGATCAGTAAAGTCACCCATCTGTCACAGACTGACCACTGAGGTTCTTCACTTTCACTTTTCAGCAATTCATAGTGTGGGATGCTCAGCAAGAGAAGCATGTGTCATTAAATTTCCTCCTCTTGGATTTTCCCAGCCTGACTTGGTCTCTAAACCTCCTCCAGACCACGAAAATCACAGCGTAACACCCCAAATTCTGTATAAACTCATTTCTCCACACACTTACATCACTCCCAACATGTTTACACTGCAGCTCCTCTGCAATGTGAGCTCACAACAATCGTTTCAACATCTGTTGCTGTAGTTTGATGAATCTTTAGGGGAAGCTTAATATGAATTTTACAGCACCTTCCATTGCAGTCAATTGTGGCTGTATGAGACAGCAAACTTGCATACAGTTGTGTGTATTTGGTGGTTAGACTGTTGAGTATTTGTATTAAATCCACCATGACATTCAAAAGTTGTCTCCACCAGATGGCACTATAGTCCACAGATGTTCCTCTGAATTCAGGTGCCATTTGTTGGGCGCTTTAATCTGAAGAGACTTTCAGTGCTGCAAACATTTATGTTACATTCATGTTTATATTGTTAGCATTGGTGGGAATCCATGGAAATCCAACCCTGACAACATTTGTTTTATGGTTTTAACTACAGTGACACAAACAGGCGCTGAATCCCACTGAACAAATCAGAGTGAGTTTCAGGCTACCAGACGTTGTGGGTTTGCAATGACTTCATGAGGTCAAATTCCTGAACACCTTCCCTCCTGTATTCATGGCTGCGTTATTGTACTTGGCATCCCACCTCACGGAGCTTCCTGACCCGTCCAAAGTCCTCATATTCTTAGTCTGCTCTTTTGACCCCCTCGCTGTATTTGTTTTGTAGTCTCCAGGAAGAAGTGCTTTCTTGTGGTTTCTCTCCGTGTGCCCTTATGTTAGGCGTTGCTGGGATGGACGTGTCGCTTTTATTGTGATCCAGATTTGGGAATCCTTCTGCCAGGATGAACTCGGACACGTGAATCTTAATTTAGACACACATAGAAAACCTACAGTGAATGTGCTTGTATGGACAGGCACACACACCTAGTTGTGAGCACAGGGCCCAGGCTCTATTACAAAACCAAGACCGTAATCAGAGCTGTGGTTGGCTGGTCGGGGTGACGACGTGCTCTCCGAGCCTGGCAGACCTACAAACAGTCAAACTGTGGCATCTGGCTTCAGTCTCCCTCCCTGCAGCACCAGCAGTGGCGCTATCTAAACAGGGCCTGGTCTGGGGTATCAGCCCATGGCTCTGGTTAGCATTAAGCTAGCTTGGCTCAGACAGAATCCATTACAGCAGCTACAACAACCAGGACTGAACCATCTGGCAGCACCTACAACCACAGCATTAGGGGTTAATCACAGGCTTAGGAAATTAAAAGGAGGTGGATTTTTTTCTTGTCAATCTTAAAAGTTTCCAAGGAAGAAATTGTTGCTGACCAACTTTGTCTTTGAAGGATGATAATCATAAGTCAGAGGATTTTTGTATGCCTTTATTAGAGATTTGACAGTAGAGGGATGACAGAGATGGGCAACAACATGCAACCATGCAAGTCTCCATCCAGACTCAAACTGCGGACATTGCGGTTCATGGTCAGTGCCGTAAACCCCTAGGCAACTGGGGTAACCCATGTCAGATTACCTGTTTTAAGTCAAGTCAAGTCAGTTTTATTAATATAACACAATATCACAAATCACAATTTGCCTCAAGGGGCTTTACAATCTGTACAGCATACAACACCCTCTGTCCTTAGACCCTCGATTCGAATTAGGGGAAAAAAACTCCCCAAAAAAACCCTTTTACACGGAAAAAATGGAAGAATCCTCAGGAAGAGAAACAGAAGAGGGGTTCACACAGAGAGGGGAAACAAACAAGCACACCTAAATCCAAGGCTTATCTTTCCTATTCACTTGGGAGAATGTCATCATTCATATCCAGGACTCAAACACCCAATCAGAGAGGCAAACGCAACTGAAACTTTTAAACTCGAGACTGAAAACCCTCTCTTACAATGAAACACTATAATTCCTACCTTGTTCTGGTTTTTGTTCCTTATGTACAGCCTTTTCTGTTAATAAGCAATAAAATGAAACTTAATTGTTTGAACTTGTATTTTTGTTTTTATATATTCTACATTATTATTTCTCTTTCTGTAATTGTCCCATCTTTTATTGTAAAGTGTATTGAAACATTCTTACTTACAAAATAGAATAGATGAAGCCTATGGTTCACTCCACTCTCCAAAAGAAGTATTTAAAAGGCAGTTGATGTACTTGATGTAGGTGTGATCACCTTCAGACCCAATAAGGTCCAATCCTTTCAGAAATACCATAATCAGAGTATTTACACCACATTTCACACCAACTCTGTTGCAGCACCATAAAAACCTTATTTATTTAATGTAGGTTTGAACTTTACCAAAGCATGATCCGAAATATGCCAAAGCAGCAGGTACACTTGCAAAGTCCTTGTATAGACAAGTCCAATATGGCCCCCTAGTGGACAAAGAATGTCTAACAATCACACCAAACCAGGCGTATTAACCATAATATCCACCAGGTGTCACATTACTCAAAGAAATGCATAAAGTACCCATCTTCACCAAGCCTTCATCACCACAGCCTGACATCTGATCACTTGTCCAGGCACGTTAATAGTATTTATAATGTCCTTCAATCCATCCAGACTTGACTTTTCTTTTCTCTTCCCTCAGTGGAGGGACAGTAACAAATTTTGTACTAAACAGACGGTAACTTTGCAAGATATCCACTTTATGTGACTAACTCAGACTGCTGAAGCCTCATATACATAACTTCAGATAAACAAGCAGGACTTCAGGAAGGGATCTCCTTATGGCCAGTATGAACAGGAGGGATGATTACAACAACCAAAAACTGTTTCAATGTTCATTTGGTGTCTGACTATTGTTTTGAACTATCTGTTAACAATATCACCAAAGACGTGGATGGCGTCAGGTCTACACACACAGCCAAACAAGTATCACTGATATGCAAACTACGGCGGGGGGGCTTTCTGGAAAAGTAATTATAGTATTAGCAATAATTTGTGTAAATATTCTTCTGTTGTTAGAGGAATCAGAAAATGCTTCTCTGAAGGTTTTTAACTAATCATGCAGGCATGAGTTCTGTCTTTTAAAATACATATTTTTCCACCAAAACTATTTCCATATGAGTTTGATGTAAGACCAAAACAGCATTACTGGTACATAGAATACAACTAATGTTTTTTGTTTTTTTTAAAAAGAAAAGACAAATCATTGCATGCAGACAATATTTTATATTTTTCTTGCTGTCAACAGAAACCTGACATATCTTTTTCCTCTGTGCCATAGAGCTCCACTGTCGTCCAAAAAGTATAAGAAAAACATCAGTGAGCCACACTGTTGCACTGGGTCACATGTTCCTTCGTTACCATGAACACACACAATGTAGTTTATTCTGACTGAGTCCCACATACACCGTCCTGCTGCCCCAAATACTCACTAGAGCAGCAGATGTGGATTAATCCGCTGCTGAAAATAGTCCCCAACAAATGCACTATTTCCTCCTGTTAGATTAACGTTTGCTAAAAACTACAGTGTACAGCTGTTGAAGGAAATTACAATCTGCAGAGAAATCTCTAAAATATAAGCATATGTTGTGAGGAGTTCATTACAGGAATCTGAATCTGTAGACGGAGCCCGAGGCGGCTCTCTCTCAACAGATGGAATTCCACTGAGCTACAGAGGACGGAGAAATGCAGGAAACTGGAGATGCCCTGGAAGTGTGAGAGGCGTACACAAAGCGACGAGGCCTTTGTGGCAATCTTAGGAATGTTCTGGCACTTTTAACCTTTAAAGACTCTTTGATGTGCAACGCTCTTTTCCCCTCCTGTGACAAATACATGATCCCAAGGACGGCTGCAGCCACCTGTAAAGCAAACCTCAAACATACCAACAAAAAGTTTCATGTTCCTTAATTTATATTTTGTTACGCTTCACCAGAGATGGAACATAACAAAGTGCATTTCCTCAATTAAGGTCAGTTTTGTAGAAATTTCCTTTCTGGTGCAAAATATTGCACTTTTTACTCCACTACATCTCTCTGATAGCTGTAATCACTACTCATTCTGCATATCAAGATTTTCCCTTCAACATGAGATGAGAAGGAGCCAAATCCAAGAAGATTTCTATAAGTAGATGTCACTTGATACAGAGTGACATAAGTGTACAGTGTAGTCTGTGTTTCAAAGGTCACGTAACTCAAATTGGGGGAAGCACTATGACAGCTTGGTAACATAAAACAATCTGGCCAAGCGTGACTGAGCGCTGCCCTCTGTTTATATGTAATGAGACTGATTGAGGAAATGAGGGTCAGCTGTGCAGACAGGTGAGTGGTCAGGTGATCTCCAGAGGAGGGAATGACTGGAAAAGTCCAGGGTCTTGTTTCCCAAAAGCATCTTAAGGCTAAGATGCTCGTAGAATCCATTTTAATAAAGTTCTTAAGCTTAAGAGGTAGATATCGAGCCCAGAGCACGAACATAAAAAAAAGGTTGTGAAAAAACGATGAATTTTGAAAACGACAAAATGTTTATGTCAGACTGAAACAGCAATCACATTTTTTAATATTAGAAGCTGTAACAAGGAAATGCTTGTCATTTGACTTGTGTGACGGCCCTCTGGCCTGTTTGGTTGTGCATTGTTTGTTCTTCTCTTGCAGCTTCATGTAATTGGTAGACAGGGTCGTCCACTTGGGCTGACTGGGAGCACCCGGGCCAAATGCTCCCAGTTACTGTAAAAGCTGCCACCGTAGTCCTCTCAGAGAGACTCTCTCCATGTGCACTGTTTGGGTCCTCTTAACATTTTCCCCACCAACACACTGCATACCATATTTTATTTTTACCAGTTAATACATTTATTAGTGAACCGTAAGTCCTAATTCTAAGTTTCTGGAAACAGCAAAAGACTTTCTGAACTAAAATACATCTCAGCATTGTGTTCGATATAAAAAAAACAAGTGATATCTTCACACCAGAGATGTCAAATCAAAAAGTGAGAATCTTTTATCACTTTAAGAGGAGGGATAAACTGTGCCCCTGAACCTCCTTATATTCAAGCCTCATGTGACTGAGCATCTCTATGTATTTGACAGTTGGAGCTTCATATTTTAACTTGTGGAATAAAAGCACGACACACATCTACCTGGAAGACGTCATCGCTTTCTCTCCCCATCATCGGCCTCGGCACAGTACAAATGCCGCAGGGTCTGGTGGTGGAAACAGGAGACTCCTCTGTACGAAGCTGCTTCATTAAGGGCTTCGCTGATGCATGAGGTCGCAGACAGACAACCAGACCTGCATCTAAACGTCAGGAACTTTACAGCACTTCAGTCACATTTTTTCTGAAAACAGCTTGATTAGGGATCGTTTACTTCCAAGACACCTGAATGTACGGTGTGTTCGCAGAACCAGGAGGCAGCTGAAGTGCCCATGAGCAAGACACTGCACATCTATTGCTGCTGTTGGCGGTCTAATCTGTGACTTTTGAAAAAAACATTTTCTGAAATCAGCACTTGTACAGAGGAATATGAAAAACATCTTTAATATGCCATATTTATTGTTTTAAATAAGCAGTTTTAATGGAGTACAAAAAAATAAACACCCTCTTATTTCATATTAGTGTTTCAGTCACTTTTTCGTGGTAAAAGCAGTGGTTATGACACAATACAGCAGGTTAACTGTTCTCAATAGCACCCAAAATGCTCCTCAATCACGAAGTCATATGGACTGACAGTTTTGGCGACCGTCATCCTGCGATCATCAGTGATACTTCAGTGAAATCAAAGTCTGGTGACTGACAGCAGGTCATGCTGCCCTTTACTGCTTCTCATATGTATATTTTATGTTTCCTGGTGTTCACAAAGCACACATGAAGAAATAACTGATGAACAACTCAACCTCATTTTATGCATAATATTGACCAGGTAGAAACAGGATGAAATATGGGAAATAGTTACTGTGTGGTCCTTACGTTTTACTTACTTTTTCATGATGAACTCTCAGAAATATATGGAGTGGGACACAAGCGGGGAATATCAGGGGAAATCCCTGCACTGCACATATGTGTTACCGTAGTTACCGAATGATTAGGATAAATATATATTTGTTGCTTATACAGATCGCTTCCTTGACAGTTCACGATCAGCAGATGGTTGATTTAACAGTAGTTTGGCTTTTGAATTGAAGCTAAAATCACATATGTACTATCATTAAATTCTGTGGTTGGTCTGCTTTGCTATCACACCACAAAAACTAGAGTCACTCCACCCTCTCTGTTTCAGTCCGGTTGTTTGATCCAGAGTTCGATTGACAGCCTTCACACCAGTCCAATCTAACCGCAACTAAATGGCCAAACGCAGCAGAGTTGGACTGAAACGAACCAAATGGGTTTGGTGTGAAAACGCCCTAAATACTAATACTACTATCCAGCTGTCTGTTTACATATACCCAGTTGTTGTTGTAATACATAATGTAATTCAAATTCCCACAGTAATACGTTAATGTAGTGATATGGCCTGTTAATGGAGTTTGGCAATCATTTGTTATGTGAATACTGTACATGCATTTGGGGCCCTGTCTCTCTTTCCAAACATCAATATTTTGTCAAAGTACTTCTATGATACTTCTGGTAAACAAATTAGACCAATGGCTGGATGACTGGTAGCCTCAAACGTACAGCAGTGATAGTGTCAGCACAAAATATACACATAATAATTCACATAAATTATTATCCTCCCTGTTCTTTTGTGCTTTAGTGAAGAGGACAAACACACTGGAAGGATTTTTTTTGTGACCATGAAACATTCAAAAACTCAAGAAACTCTGAAAGCTTTAATTTGTCCCTTTTCTTTACATTGTAAATCAATGCCTCTTGAGTCCAGTACAGGACTAACAATTTGTTTACAGCCATATTAAAACCCCTATGTGTTGAATTTAGACATGATTGTTGTTGTGGTGGGCATTGCTGTTGCTCTTTATTAATACTACCACTTGGAGTCTCCAGCTGCAAGAAACTTTGAATTCCAATGCATTGGGGTTTTAATTTCTGAAAAATACAGCTGTACTAATTTTATGGAACAAAACATACAAAAAAACAAAACAAAAATAACAAAGCGACAACAAACCAAAAACCTGTAGCAGCTTTAAAATGTGTTCAGTCGACATGTGAAAATGTGTTACATATTTTTCTGTTTTAATATCTCATACAAGTCACAATCAGTGACATGACTGCAGAAGTTGGGGAAGTTTCTGTAACTAATGTGAACAGGAGATGTAACTTTCTCTTTCATTTGCTACTGGTGCAACCCAAAAAATACCAGCCACTTTACCAACCACTCACTTAGAATACACCACATCCTCCGATTTGTGGTTGATTATAGTTAAGACTAGCTCATATTTTTAGCCGAAACCCTGCGCTAGAATGGAATAAAAATGGGCCATTGAGTTTGAAAGATGTGGGCGTTTACCAGGGAGGATTCAATGAAATGAGCTAATGAGTTGCATTATGGGAAGTGTAGGATTCTGGGTTTGTGGCGCTTGATGCAGTCTTAGTGCTAAAAGACAGGATCACTCAGCCTCTGCTGCTTCAGGTCTTTGTTTTAAGTTAATCATGAAAGTCCCCAAACTTTATGGAAGGGCAATTCTTATTCATGGGAGTATCCCTTGAACTTTGATGTAACTGATAAAGATGGAATTAGAGCAGGAAAAACATAACTGTCTCATCCCTGCAGCGTTCATGAGTCATGTAGAAGGGATTTTCTGTTGGTGCTGCTTCCCTTCACGCCTGCAGAAGCTGTCCCACCAGAGCAGGGCTCCTCTCCCGGATCAAAGCAGACATGATCTCAACGACCTTCAACACTGACCTCTCCCAACGCTCAGTGTCCTGAGAGAGAGAGGAGGAGAAGGACGACGAGAGACAGGGAGGTCATCTGTTAAAGAACATAAAATTACAGACAGACACGCTAGCAACACGCCACCTCGCACATTACGTGAGCTTAGTAGTAAGATCCTGCAATAACAAACTAAGACATCCCCCTGCAGATTCACATTTGTTCATGTTTATCTTTTCTCTCAATAGTCACGACTCCGTTTGAGTCATCCAAATGTTTGTACACCAGCGTTTCAGTTTATGGGACTGCCAGCAGCATCCAGTTAGCATTAGCAGCCGGTTCAAACAAGCGGGAAACAAAGTTAAACCATACCCATGTTGTTCCACTTGGAGTCAAAGTAAAAGTAAGAAACAGACCTGTCAGGAAGGAGTTACAACATTGATGGTTTAACAAATGGTAAAAGTCGGGAAGGTTCCAAATTTAGCATCAGCTGCCATTTTTCATAAAAATTACGACACTCATAAAAATACCCTGGATTAATACCCTGGAACTTCCCACAAGGATGCAGATGAATAATCGTGCTCTACTTTCCTGTTCGAGTCAGCTCTGAGGTCAAATAAACACAGAATACACTGAGTGGCAATCTGAATTCACCACATTTAATTTGATTGAAAAAAAAAATCACAAAATCTGGTGGAGGATTTTCGTGTCTCCCATGTTGTGTTATGGATTGCTCAATCAACAGACGGAAGCAATTTTCCAAAGGAGGGGGAAGAAAAATGCCGCAGAATTAAGGCACTTTAATTTTTTTTTTTTTCACAAATCTGTATTAATGTCAAGTCCTCTGAAGCTTGTGAACCAATAAGGCCTACTTTGAGATTTATGGTGCATGATATTGGACAGATCTAGACTAAACCACACGTAAGACAAAAGGAGACCATACATTCTCTTATTCACTCAGTCTGTTTTTTTTTTAAAGGCGACCTCCACTGTTGTGGTTGTTTTGCTTTCGTGATTCCTCTTGAGTATCTCTTTCTTCTTCTTTTTTTCTCTGCAGACTGCCTGCACAATACACTTTTAATGGTTTTCACTCCCCTGACTCCATTCCTTAGGCTACAGCGACTCCCTACTTTGATTTAGTTCCTTGATGAGGCCTAAAAATGACCTGTTTTCCATCTTTCAAAGGGGCTGCAGTTCAAGGAGCTTTACTTTGTTTTAACCACAGGCTTGTTCCTCATATAGATTTATGCTTCATGCTCTACCTGGACTTTTTCATAAATGGATCATGGACTCTAATAAGGCTTTTGATGTAGCAGCATGCATGAGGGAGAAAATATGAAAAAGATTTGAATTTCTTGAAACTTTTAAAGATACAATATAACCACTGAGAACACAAAAAAGGATTTATTCTACGGAGAAGATTAAAAAGAAAGGCCTGGGATAGATTTTGGTTTCTTCAATGAGCAAATTGTTTCATATACCTTAGCTCTGCATTCAAATACCTAAAACATAACACTTACATGTTAAGTTAAAGGACAAATCTGTTTTTTTACCTCTTGGATCTTATTTTCACAGTTTTGGCCATCATTTCTTTTGGTTATAATACCTTTAACTCAGCGTAGTACTCCCCTTAGTTACTGAGGTTAAAGCTACATGTTCCAGGAAAAGATGTAAGATCAGAACATTTTCTTATTTTCAAAGAGTATGTTTTCACTTTTAACGTTATAAGAGAAAAAACTTTTAAGATGAGGACAAACTGAGGTGTTTGGCAAATGTAATGCTATCTGTTGTAATGTTGGCTGGGGCTGCTGGAGTGTAAACTTCCCCAAATCCAATTGAGAGCAGAACAGGGCTGCTAACATTACCCTAAAACTTACACACTGGGCAAATACTACACAACAAAAAAAGTTGTGAAGGGGACGTTTTTTAACATAACCTGTAACCCCTTCAACTAATGTAGTTAGTTAATTATGTGTTCCTTGGCATTGGAAGTAATGCTAGGTTACTCTTGTGGGCAGTAAGCTAGTTAGCCAGACATGCTAATGATTGTAGACACACTGTTTAATCCATTCCTTACTCTTTTTTTCTTGCGTCTTTGGTTTTGGAAAGGTGATAAAACCCTCCAAACTTAAAATGCAGAGTATCTCTCTTACTACAGCCCCATGCACATTGCTTGCAGCTTGACAGGCCTGCTGTGCCTTGCTACAGTTGCTAAGCTATGACTGCTGTCTGGGGGAAGGATTTAGCGAACGGTCCATTGTGAAGATCTGAGAACACGGTGGGAGACAGCACAAGAAACTCTTGGAGGTAAAACCAAAGTGAGTAATTAATCCGTTATTGCACAGCCAAACTGCACATACAACTATGGTAAGTACGATAAGTCAAAGTTGATGTAGGAAGGACTGTGATGGATGTTTTCAATGGGCAGTTAATACCGTTCAACATTTTTTACTCTTTGTTTGAAAGCTGTTTGACGATCTGTCTGCTTGTGTGTCTGGACTTCTTTTTAGCAATGTCACCATGCTCTCAGATCTCAGCAACAGACCTTTCTCACAACGGTCCCTTTGACATGTTATAGCAGGAAAATCACAGGTGTAACTAATGACATGAACCACAATTGACAACACTAGGGGCACCACCTAATTAAAATTCAGCCTTTATTAACGTTACTTAGTTCTGCTTGTGCTTTTCCTGCTATGAGATGTCAAAACGTCTGCCGTGAAAAAGGCAAGTACAATGTTATCAAAACAATTTCCAAACCTACGTAATAAACCACAGTTATCTTTTAAAACAGGATTGGATCTGACTTATCTGACAGAAAAACACCAACCAATCTGACACTTCCTCGTCTGGGTCTATAACCAATTTTATCAGCCAGCTCTCAAAAGGCAGGTTTAGTTAGAGTGAAATAAAATAATTGAAGAAAGCTTTTCACAAAGCTTTTAATGTTCTAACATCCATAGAGAGGAATATTAAAAATATATCCCACTCAGATGACAAAACAACGATGATTTGTGATCTGGAACATCCTATTTAACATATCTTCAGATCTAGCTTCCAAATGGATTTTGCATTACAACTATGTGTCAGCAGTTTAGCCCATTTGGAGCCGAGTGTATGATCAACAGGAGAAAAATAAGCTTTCTTTCACTCTGTCCTTTCTCGATCTTATAGCCTAACTTCACCGGCCAGCTCCTAACAGCACAGTTTGTGCAGCGACTGGACAGGAATGTGACGAGGTGTGAGAGCGATGAGCGTGGAATCGGGCCTGACCATGGTTAATGGGAGAGAGAGACCCGGGATCCAGATGTCTCGGAGCACTCCTCCCTAATCAGAACCAGTGGAGGGAGTCAGATGACATGGATTTTCCACACCAACCTACTGAAGGGGTAACTGAGGCACTGGAGTACAGATCAGCGACTCCAGCCTCTTATTGATTAAAGCAACACGGGGGTTATGAAAAAAAAAAGATGGAATCAAAATATGATAGCTTTGAATGGGCTCCAGAAGCATTCTGTGTCAGCATCTACAGTCTTTTCTTAATGTGCTTGTAGATTTACAATCGGCTAGACCTTTGGAGAATCAAAGGAAATGGGGTGAATGAAAAACAGTGAGTATTTCCTGTTTTTCTTTACGATGTACCCAAGTCATTGTTCTGTGGCTTAATCACTAGTGAGGAGATGGGCCAGTACATCTGTAAGCAGTCAACAATTGCAGCTGATACCACAACGTTGTCCACATATCCTCAGGAATATGCATTGGTTCATCAGTGATCACTCAGGAGCTCCGAGCGAGAAATCAAAGTGTTCTAGTAAAATCTGATTGCATCTTATCATTGTTTACACCAAAAGCAATCAGATCAAGTCATTCCTCTGATTGTTATCTAAAAGCAATTACATCTTCACACGGAAAGTATTTCAGATGTTACATGTGTTTGATGGAGCAAAAAGGCCACAGGGATGATAAATGTGATGAGCACGATCATTGGCCGATTACCACCCAAGTGCATTGATGAGGACCATGGGAAAGTCACGAGAACTCCGGGTGTCTCGGGCATATTGAAGACAGCTAAAGCCATCAAACCACAGCTAATGACTCTATTATAGAGGTCTGTTTTCTTATATGCAGAACAAAAAAACACTTAAGTTTGCACACGAGAAAATAAGAAAAAGCTTAAGGCAAGTCAAGATCACCAAGGAGGATCAAAGTTTTAAGCCTGTCTAAGCCCTAGCGCTGAATTATTTCCACTTCAGATATGCGGCCTTTGAAATATGAATCACGCTTCATAAAACAGCATTATTAAATCAAGTAGTTGCTTGCACAGTGGAACACAAATACGACTTGCTATTCATTGACTCGTGGAAAAGCTTCAAGTAGTCACAACTGCCACTCAGGCTTCAAATGTGGTTGAGAAAAAAGCACGACAAAAGGGTAGAATTACTTAACAGCAACAAACTCCGAGGCTTCAGAGACATTTGCATATCTAACTGCTTTCAGACTGAAATCTATATGACTTGAGCGTGAGGAACATGTGAACTGCTTGATCGCCACTCAGGGAAGAGCCGTAGTTCACTCCACAGTAAGGGTATGGTCTTGACAGACAAGAGCTGGTACCTCTCCTGACCCGGGCTTCGCTGACGGTGGCGGCGCTCTGTTCAGCTCGTGTCTCCTCTTTCCACTGAGGACCATCCAGGATGAATAAAGCAGCTTGCTAATGAGCAGCTCACTGGCTCATTGTTATGGGCACGCAAACATCCATGAGAGGGAATACATGTGTTGGGACACACAAAATAGCATGCACGCATATGAAAGACAACACATGCACAGACATAGATCGACTTCTTCGTGCATATGCATGTCTTCATACTCGTACATGTGCACCCTCACACACACAAGCGCAAAGAGGTGGGATGTGATCCTGGAGGGATTTGCATGTCTCCAGATCTTCATCATCATCAGAACCTATGTCCTTCAGCATTGACTAAGATGATTTTCCACTGTCTCTGTCCCAGTGTCTCTTCCAGCAGAATATGAAGATAGAGAAACTGGTTAGCGAGCACTCGAGGCTGAATATTTCTCACTAAGGCAGCGCTGAGATATACAGAACTGGAGGTATTTGGACAGACATGAGATAAAACCTAAAGCGAAGGTGTAACTGAGCCTTTGAGATGAAAAGTGGATTAGTCTGATTGATGAGCTATTTGAGTTAATAGGCACTTCTCACCTGTTTACAGTGTGGAATTAATCTTCATATGTTCCAAAGACAGAAATTTCTTCATAAGCCAAAGTCTAAGTGCAGTCAGCAGGATGGTATTTTATTTTATTGTATTTTAAAAGTGCTCGGTTTTACGAGATTCACTTTACTATTATTAGATGTGAGGGAACCTCACTTTCCACTTCATAATGATTAACTGCCACAAATCCTCACTTAAAGGATTTCCCAGCCAAAAGTATCATAATTTATTCACATTAGTGGAAGGACTGTCACCAGTAACGTATGCCATATTAAATGGACAAAACATTTACATTTTGAAACGCAACACTTTTTTTCCACTGACAGCAGAGCCTCTGCTACATCGATTACTGACGCATCCAATCCCTTGGTGGCCTAGATGGCATTTAAATTGTTTCTCTTGACAGATTTCACATTTAAAAATAGAGACTGTTAGCAAACAATATATGAACTGGTGTCAAGGGAAAAATACCACTGTAGAGGAGTCATAGATGGAGAGAGTTCTGGGGACTTTAGGGCTGTTCAGTTTTTTTATTTGTACTTCATGCACCAAGAACCTAGATTCCAGTCCAAGAGACAACTCATATTACGAAATTAATTCACAGCATTGTTTTAATATATAAACAATGCAATACATAATCATTTGTCTGGGCAGTAACTAAAAGTAAAATGTTCCCAATCACTCCCATGTGTATGAATGTACAAACACATGCAACAGCCTTGTTATTCCAAACTGCGACCGCAAGTTTATGGAATGGAACTTCAATCATTAGCTTCTATTTTTGCTTACCGTTTAAAGGGAGGATTTTGACAAGCCGTGAGGCGACAGGTCTTTGAAACACAGAGCAAAGCGGGAACGGGGGAGGAAAGCATCAGCGGACCACACAATAAGCAATCCTCAAACTCTCTCTACTCTTAAATGCCACAGTTGCAATCAACCTTTCCATCTAATAGGAGCGCGCAGCAGCACTTCTGCCACACAAGAAGAGCCTGCTTTGAAGCTTGAAGGTTTCAGCAATTAGGACCTTTAACTGTGACAATTTGTATGCCTCTGTCATTCTCCCGAGATCCCCAGCCCTGAGGACTGCTGCTGCTGAGGGCTTCCACTTCTGTTCCCTTCATGAAATGCCAAGAGAGCTGGGTCCTAATTGAAAAACAACTTATGGAAAAGCTTGGCGCAGAGCCCGAGCCAAGAAAACTGGAAAGAGTTGTTAGAGTCACACCAGCTACCATAACCAAAAGAACATTTAGAAAGTTTTTATGGCCTCTTTGCTTCATCCTAACGTTTTACTGTCACTGTATTTTTGCCTGTGACATAAGGGTGCTACAGTAATAATAGTTGGAGCATCCACTTGAGGGCAGTATCATTACTAGAATTAAGGCCAGACAGCATTCTCCACTCTGGGAATCTTAAAAGCTAAAACCACCACTGAACTTCACTGAGCATTTCTCTGACTTCTGCTCTTTAATAGATGAAGTAATTTCTCAGAAGAACTCTCCCCAAATGACCTATGTGTTGAATCTCAGTGTGACAATACTGCTAAAAACACCCAGTGCTTTGGTCTGAGAGAGGATAGTGTTTCAGGGCTTCTGACAGCTCGTCCCAGAGTGGGTATTATGGTCCTGCTGCCCTTACTCCCCTCCGTGTATCATTGAAGACAGGCAGTAGCTTGCGGCTAAACTGCGAATAGAGAAGGGGGTAATAGGTCCAATTACTGGCCAGTCCAAAAGTCTGATTAGAGCCCCAAATTTTACACAACTACGGCCCTGTAGAGCCTCATTTAAATTAGTGAAGAATGGTGGCAAAATGACTCAAATCCTTAAGTAAACATAGAAATACCATAGGGGAAAAATACACCATTAAAAATAAAAGTCCTGCATTTAAATCTGTAACATCCAATGCCCCTTGAGCAGCTTCAAGGTTAGAAAAATCAGGGTTGGTCATTCCAGTCTGTCTGACAGTATCATATAGATTCTTTACCAGCTTCTGTTCCGCTTTTCATTGAAGGTATACGAGGGAAATATTCAAACCCAAGACCCAAGAGTGTTTTTATGGCTGGAAGTATTCTGCATCACTTTATACACATTTTCCAAAAAATTCAGTCTGACATGTTATCTTTGGAAACGCTGGGTTCTCCACTAAAATTTGAAATGACGATCCGTGGGTTTGAATAATATTTGGCTGCACAGCATGAGTTTGTAATGACTGAGCCACCAGTAGGTCAATGTGATTTATTTTTAAAGTAGAAGTAAACAAGCATTAGCAGCAAAATATCACAAGTAAAAGTACAAATTGTGAAGTGTTAAAGCTGTCATGTTAGGTGAAAACCTTTATTTATTTATAGTTTGGGGGATTTTAATGGTCAATTCAAGGGAAAGACAAAATAATACCTCAAAACTGCACTTATTTGCTGTACTATTTCTTAGTATTTATTTTAAATATTAAAAGTACTCATTATGCAGAAATGTTAAAATTTAGTTTTGCTGCTTGGTGAAAATCTTTAAAATATTTTTTTCTAGCTTTAGAAACTCATAGACTCGGCTGTTAAAATGAAGAATGGTGAAGAAGAACTAAAATCCATTAATAAAAGTAGAAAAATTTGACAAGGCAAAACGCTCTCATGTGAACAATGGCTTTGGCTGCACAGCATGAGTTTGTAATAACTGACCCACCAGTAAACAAGTATAAGCAGCAAATTATATCCTATATATGCTTTCAGATGAGTTGAAAATGAAAGGAAAGGAAAAAAGCCACAAGGAAAGAAGAAAATAAGTATTGATATAAAGGATAGTTCAAAATTATACTTAAGTAAAGGACTTCAGTAAACCTACTTGTTTACTTTCCACCTATGACAATGAGCCAGATACTAACTGGAGAACAGTATAAAACAAAGGGACAGAGGATCAATGATTAGAACCCCGCCAAACTTTACTCAGGCACTTGAGGTAAATTAAAGTCCACAGAGATGAGAGAAACGTCCACGCGCTTAGATCCAACCGGTTTTAATATTTACTGCTGAGCTTTGGATCTAAACAACCTTCAGAGTACACGTCATGCTTTTACCGAAAGTTCAGCCATAAAATAAAAATTTGCTTGGATCTGAGCTGAAAGACTGAGAGCTGAAGTTCACAGAGATAACAGAGAAATAAGTATCATTTCATACTTCGTACAGATGAAGCATCTCCAGGGAATGTGTTTTATTGAATTTCACTGAGGTATTTAGTGTCGTTGCCTCAGTGTCTGCATTTTAGATACCCGTGTCATTCCCACTTTGCCTCACTTCATCTGAAAAGGATTGTAATGTAGGAAAATGAATAAGTCTGTATCCCACCCTACTTTTGTGCGGCTGTGAGTTCCCTCAGACTTTCCAGTCATAGAAAAAGCAAACTTTTGTATTGATAACTGCTTTTCAGACCCCATTGAGAGAACAATTGCTGCCACACAACCCTTTCACGGTACACTGGTAAAGCTCTTTCAACACAGGTTTCCAAAATATCCTGTCTAGGGGCATCCATTGGGCAAACAGCAGTTTGTTAGTCACGTCTAATGTATGACTTCTCTTTCTGTGTACCCTCTTCAGAGAAGGCAAACCCTGCAAAGAATGGGACATTGAGGGGGGTCTGTATTTCCACTGGATCCCCTCAGTGTGAACTTTTTCAACAAGCTCTGGTGAGAGACGACTTTGTTTGAATTCAACTCACCGAAAGACATACCTCAACACAGTATGCAGAACAATGGATCTTTAATTGGGGAGGTATGAAAGCATGAAGGCATGGCTGGGATTTATGAACTGGGACATGCCAAATCCCACATGCAGTGAGAGAGCCCCAAAAACACACACACCCTCCTCATTTACTTACCACACTGTATCACTTACACCAAACCAGGGAAGCCAAATACGGTCTATATCCCAGGGCATCTGAGGTCAGGTGCAGGTGCAGGAATATTTCACAAAACAAGACATTTATTACAACCTGGGTTTTCAGCAGCACACATCCTGGCCAAGGCTTAGTGCCCTCACTTCCATCCTTAATACAAGCATGAGATTGTAATCGCAGTGGGCCGTAAGCCAAACATACAAACATAGGTGCAACACTGTGTTATTGTACTGCTGTCAAAATATCGGTGTACCACAGACTAAACATCAGGGGGATACAGCCGGCTGTGTGGCTTGACAGATGTAGTGTGAAAACAAGAAGGGATCGCTACAAGCAACTGTTAAGGAAAATCATTTTCACATGACACTTCATGAGAAAACTCCGGGACTGTGAGATTCATTTGAGGACATTAAATACAAGAACAGAGTTCTTGAATCCTACCTTGAAATCTGGTTATTTATAACTTTATAAACTTCCAATTGGGGTTTCCATCATAGCAGGAAATTAGATTTTAGCATTGGGGCCCAAATCCCTAAACTCACCAGCCCACTGAACCTTCCAACTGCTGGGGAGGACCTCCAGACAACTTGGTTGGTCATTACCTCCACTTAAGCTTTCAGTCTGATTCAGTCTGGTTTAGTTTTCCAAAAATTTGTGGAAAGTTAGGCCATGAGCCAACAAATAAAAGCTTGATTTATGGTTGTGTATTAAGTGGCTTCAGCGTAGCTACAGCGACTACATGCTCTGAAGCTACACCGCAGGCTATACTGTAGCTGATGTTCACTTCCTCAAAAATGTAACTACACGTAAAAGCAACAGCGGCTACAGAGATACCACATGCAGACCACAAGAACAGTGATTGGCTGCTTGTGTTTTCTCCTACAGGTTTCTGATGCTGTTGGAGATTGTTGAGAGTGAAGACAACAATAAGGAAGTTGACGAAAGGCTCAGTTATCGTCTCCTTTTGAGTTGATTCATCTGCACTGCAAACCCTCTGCTCACTGCGATCGCTGCTCTTCGTCAAGGTGAATGAATGAATGTAAACACAGCGATTGGACGTCAGCAGTCTCCTATTCAGTAATGAGACAAAGTGAAATAGAAGCTACCTGGATGTAACTCCAGTTACAGTATATAAGTACGTGTGTAGCCCACCATCGCTCTATATCTATAAGTGAAGTGAAACACTGTGGGGAATTTAATTAAAGCAGGAAATGGCGTAAGATACATCCGTCTAGTGTTGCAGGGGTCGTGTCAGTGGTTATTGAACTATAAATCAAAACCTCTGCCATAGGTATCTACAGTGGTTTAACCCCTTGCATCAAGCATAAAATCTGACTAAATGATTACGGTTTGGTGAGGATTTGGAACCAATAGTTCCATCATATGACCACTTTATATTTTGGTTTGTAATGTTTGAAACATGCAAATTTCATCCAATCAGATTTGGTAGACAACATATTTTTGGTGAGTTCTTGTTGGCGTGGCACTGTCAAATTGCAATGAAGGTTTGATGTCACATGCACATATCAAGGGTGAGCTATTCTGCAATTTTGATGTCACTTGATTTATGGGTTGGTCTACAGCAACATGACAAATTAAATTGGCCATATGTCTGGTCATGGTCATCATTTGAAATTTTGCACAAGTTGTACTTATACAAAGCTCTAATATTCGCCTAAAGTATTTAGGTAGTCTCCATAAATTATAGCCATAGGCAGCCTGCTGATCAGCATGATCGTCTATTACCATGTCTATGTTGACGCAGATGTGGATCCAAATGCAGATGTTCATTTTAATTTTTAATTATTAAAATATTTTTTATTGTTTAGCCTTGGCATAGATACATGCCTTCTAAGTGCTTTTCTAGTTTGCCGAAGTGTATGGAGGAGCAGATCAATTTACCAGCCTTAGCTAAAGTTTTACCAGCATTTTGGGGCATCTGGTGGTATTTCCCCTGGTCTGAATACACTGTGTGCTATTCCTCAACTATTTTCCACCACACCCAACCAGACAAGCATGTGCTCCGAGAGATGTGCTACAAATAAAAGCAAAAGCAGAGCAGGAAAGTGAATGCCACAAAAACAATCTTTGAAGAGGCCTGTTAAATGAAAGCATTATCCCAGCAGAGCCATGCTTACCCACGAACTCAAACCAGGACTACTGTGGGTGGTCAGAAACAACTCAAAACCAAGTGGCAAAACCAACATACACGTATGTTTTGCCCTTACTCTGAGTGATTGAATGTTTACAAACTAATTGTGAGGAGCTGGCTCACATTAATCTTCCATAAGAACATTATGTCTGTTTGTAACAGTAATTCTTTTGGAATGTCATTTCCAAATTGTCTGTAAGAGTCTGCGTCAAGTCACATCAGCCCAAACAGCACGATTGCTGGTCTTTTTAATCTAAGAAATCAAAGCTGAGTAAACACCGCTTTGGTATGTCTAATTCCTTGAGCCAAACTCCAGTGGTCAAGTTTCACACATACCAACACATCTGGAGCACTCTTGGCATGGAAGATCAAGCTTGATATCCTGCACATGTTGCGGCAGTGCGAGTCTCTCCCAAGGTTCTGACCCTAACACTCTACAAATACATCACTGCGGAGGGGAGCGATCACAGGGCTTCTGTCTGTGTTGAGACATCAGGATTCCACCAAGGGTGCCAAGTGCTCTCATCCATATTTCCAAGGGGATCTTAGATAAAGTTTAAAGACATAATTGTCAGAACAAAGATGAGTACTTAGGCAAACAGCAGGGGAAAAAACTGCGTGAAGGGGCAGGGTGGATATTGGACTTTTATTCTTATGTTAAGTGCAGTAGATCAGCAAGAAGACTCGCCAAATCTGTCAGCTCTCCCAGAGATGTTGTTGGGGTAACCAAAAACAGCCTTACGAAATGCCACCTAATTTCTTATCTGCTTTCAGTAAAGTTTTGATGAACTTATCTAATGCTCGCTCAGTTAAGCATCACTTCTAAAACAGCAACTCAATATCAAGAGTGCTTTTTTTCTCCTTACATTTCTCCACAGCTGTCAATCGCCCTAGACCAGCCAAAGAGGATAATGCATGCAATTTTTGTCACTGCATCTGTCTCGTATGGAGACAGCCTCCTCATTTTGAAAAACTAGGATGACAATATTCTCTCAGAGTACATTAAAGGTTCCAACGCTCTTTCATCACATAAAATATAACACCAGTCCTTATACTTCTGAGGACAATTGTTGGATTTACTCAGAGAAAGGCCGGGAGTGTGCTGAGACAGCAAAGACGGCAGCCATCCCTGATCTCCCTTGACCCCGCCAGGCTGCAAATACATAGGTGTCACAGCAAGAGCCTCAGTTGCTTGTGTAGGGTTTCACCTGTCTGCCTTGTAGCACCTAAACAGGATTAGCTGCGTATGTCGCCTGACAGATGTAGTGTGAGAAAAAGTGCGGACAAAGACCTCTGGAGAAATAATTTTCCCTTGGCGCTTCATTTAGAAAATTCCCCAGGAGTGTGTAATTCATTTTAAGGAAATTAACTAAAAGACCAGATTTAAGTTATGGAACTTTGCTGTGAAACCTAATTGTTTATGACTTTATAAACTCTGGCTCACTTTAAGGCTCTTTTTAGCCATGATAGTTCTAGCTCTAGGGATGGCAATGTCAGTCAGTCTGTCGGTAGGTCCATCCCTTTGGTGCCAACTGAAATATCTCAACAACTATTCCATGGATTGCTATGAAATGTTGTACATACATTCATGGTCCTCAAAGGATGAATTCTGCTGACTTTGGTAATCCCCAGACTTCATCTAGCATCACCAGCAGGTCAGTTTTCACTTACGCAGTGAAATGTCTCCAATCAAATCTACTAAAAGGATTGGCACAAAGTTTGGTACAGACATTCATGGTTTATGACTTTGGTGATTTGCTGTGCTTTTTCTTTAATGCCACCATGAGGTTGACATTTGTGAGTAAAATGTCTCGACAGTTAATGAAATTTGGCTCAAAAAATTCCTGTCCCCCTCAGGAAGAATTGCACTAACTTTGGTGATTCCCTAACATGCCTTCTAGCACCATCATCAGGTCAAAAATTTTATTAGTCCAATACTTTGTTTTATGAACAAATATCTGCAAAACTAATGACATTCGCTTCAGCCTCAACAGTACTTGTTTTAGTGCTAATTAGCAACTATTAGCATGCTAACATAGCTAACAATATAGCTGCTTAACATCAGCATGTTGACATGTCATTGTAAGCATGTTAGCATCCTGATGTTAGCATTTTGCTCAAAGCACCATTCTGCCTAAGTAGTGCCTCAGAAGCTAGCGAGTCTTAGTCTTTTTTAAACAGATAATTATATTATTTAAATCAGTGGGAGTTTTTTGGCTTGTGATGCCTTAAAATTAATCAGTGTCAGATGAATCAGATAAACTCATCTGCCACAGCTTTTTGTACAACTTCACCAACCTCTGGTTTCCTTTCATGCAATGCTGTGTCTCCCCATAAAGACCACTCGTTTATTCAGGAAAGGGCAACTGCTGGATTTAGCCTGAGAAAAGTCGGGAGTGTGTTGAAATCACAGAGACGACAGTTTTCCCTGATCTCCCTTGACCCCGGCGTGGGTACAATTCCACGAGTTTCACGGTGTGGGTACAACTCAGCGAGTGAAGCAAGAGCTTCACTGGGTCGTGTACAGTTTCACCTGTCTGCCTTTCAGACCTAGATCTGAACAGGTAGAGGAGAATAGAGTCGGTAGAGTCGTCTCCTTTTCTTCCTCCCTCCCCTCCCCTCCCCTCCCTCTTCTCCTTTCTCTGTCTCTCTTTTCTTCCCAGCCGGCTAATCTCTTCTCAGGTTTAGGATTCCCAGTCCGGGCTCTTTGAGGAGGAGGAAATATGGGGTTGGGTAAACATCAGGGCTCTCACTGCAGGGATTACAACACCCATATATCATCGTGACAACTCCCTTTTCAGCGGATGACAAGTCACCAGGACCCTGTGCAAGGAGGGATCCAATGACACTTCCTATCGCCACTGCAGACACTGATAGCGTATACCGTCACCATTTTCACAACATCGTGTCAGTTTATGAGGATCTGGTGTCTGCATATTCTCAGCCAACATCTTTAGATCGGTTTGAGGTTTTCACACATTATTGCACGTGATGTTTGGCTTGTGGGCATCTTCAGAGAGGTAACCACACAAACGGAAAATGACTCTAGAGAAGTGCTTTGATCACACGTCCTTACAGAGAGACTGCTGTTTATTGTCTGTGACTCCATTTCACTCTCTCCTCTTGACGAAGCGAAGTGGCACGCATAGCGACACACTGCTGGATCCATTGTGCATCAGCGGTTAGGTGTTACTCTGAATAATGTGAAACCATAGTCAGGTCTTGTTTGAGAAAATCCACTTTTTATCCAAAAAGACACAACTGAAAGGTCAATGAGGTGGATCATATTCCCAACCTCTCTGGGATGAACACAATTCCATGCGCTCATGCATTTTAACTGTCAAAGGTTAAAATTCAATTAGCCAATGGCCATACTTTTCCGAAAGGGGTGGGTGCCTCCAATTAATCGTCAGAGTGATACATAATGAGAGGCAAGGGACACTTAAATGTTCTCCACGGTTGTTCTTCTCACTGGTGTGCAGTTGACAACAACCAGTCATGTCAGAGCAGAGAATGAAATCATTTAGGGAGGAAAAAAGGGACTGAGAGTTTATGGTGGATTATCTTTGACAAGGTTTTGTATAAAAATTTGGAAAATACACCAAGTATTAATGTCATAACTTGTTTTACGGTCGATGGAAAATTGAAAGCATCAGAAAATGTCAAAACTTTGGCTTATAATTAAAACAAGTTTTCGTCTAGTTTATAAGAACTGCTAAAAACCCTAGTCTAGTTGCATTCAAAAATCTAATCACATTTAGACTCTTGCCTGAAAAAATACACAAAGAGGCACAGGAAGAGTATTGCTTTAGCATATGTACAACATTTTTATTCGGAAAAATCAAAAGAATCAAAATATTTCCAGTGACATGCAGCTCTGATTATAATTTTCAAGTATTGTATACTGGCAGCATGTCTCAGTAATACTACTCTAAACTGTGCAGTTAAATCCAGAAAAATAGGCTTCTCTGACTGCACAAATATTATTCTTAGCTTTCATAAGATACTCCCTGACACTAATACCATGTTAAAACTGAGCACATTTCTCATAATATTTACCGGGTTCACTTTTTCTACATTGGCGGCCTGATATTTAACAACTAATTTTTTTTTTATTTATCAGCATCAGTATTTGATGTATTACTATTGCGAGTAGTGATTATATTATGTCAGACACTGTGATGACTTTACCCTTTAAACCCAATGTCAGAAAGTGCAGCATACACACATTGTAATTAAATATGATCCTATAAATTATGTTCACATGCAGCTGTTCTGCTTTTGTGATCTAGCAAAGTTCAGTGCAAATGCAGGAAACACTATTATGTCCACAAATTGTGGTCAGGCCACAACCCAGACTACCAAGTTGTCATGTCTTACACTTGTCGACTTTTTCATTATGACCATGTTCCTTTCCTAACCTTAACCAAATGGTTTTAGTTGTCAAACTTGAAAGGAGTGGAAATACACTAATTTGTTTTCTAAACGGGAGTTAGATGAGAACATAATTACCACTGTCCTGACTGTGTGTTAGGTATGGAGCTGGAGCTAGGACTTGATTAGCTTAGCTTACTTAAGGCACATAAATCCCCGCAAAACCACAACTTGTTGTTTTTATGTTTTTGCTTGTGGATGGATTAAACAAACGAGATACATCGTGCAATTAGTGAGCTTTAGAGGTGTTGGTAGGTGCATTTTTTAACTTTGAACAGAGTCAGGCTAGCTGTTTTCCCCTGGTTCCAGTCTTTATGCAAGCTATGCTAATTGACTCCTGGCTCCAGCTTCAAACTTAACGCACAAACATAAGAATGGTGTTGATCTTCTCATCCAACACTTGGCAAGAAAACAAATAAGCCTATTTCCAGAAATGTATACTTTTGTTGGTATTTGTGGATAATCTATCGTTAAACAATTACACTTTAAAAGTTCAAAAACATTGCCGACCAGGGTCACAGAGCACCAGCGTTTCTTCGCAGGAATTCCCTGCTGCATGCAGTTCCACACACTCGCACCTTGGAAGCTGCCCGGTACAACCACAGTCTGATCTGTTGGCCATTGAACAGCTACACTGGAGCAGTTGGGGGTTAAGTACCTTCCTTTAGGGCATCTCAGCGGTGGTAATGAGAGAATACATTTAGTAATTTGTACACACAGTAACAGTAGTCACAATTCAGATGTTCAGATTATGGCTCTGGATTGTACGTTGTTTTTTTGTTTGACCTGCAGTTGTTGTTTCCAGTGAGAAAGACCTCAGCCATTCAATCATACAAACAATATTCACAGAACTGGTCCTAACAAAAATACTCTTAATTTAGCTTAAACTGGAGTAGCACTCAAGACTGTATCTATGCAACTGAGGTGACTGCAGTCAGTTTGGTCTAAGTCTGTCCCTGAATTTGGATTTTCATAGTCCTCTCATAAGTGGATGTCTTTTCTTCAACACACCGTACCCACAAACATGAAAAATATATATTTCACCTGTCCAGTCAGTGTCAGTTCAGCGCACACCAAACTCCTATATCAGCCTACATTAGTCTCAGATTTCCACACAGTCAGAGAAAGTAAAAGTGTGCATCCTGGTCATAGTTCAGTTATAAAATCCTCGCGAACCAAGGAGCGTCTCTCCTGCTGGGCTACTGACAGCGCTGTCAGCCGACAAATCTGGTTCTCTTCGTTGCGCTGCTCTCCGTTTCCATTACCTTCCATCACAGTTAGTTTTGTGGTTAGGTAATTTTACGACATGTTTCTGTAAAGTTTACAGCCTGCCATGCTGTTGCTCCTCTGTGCACAATGATGCAGCTAAAAAGAAGTCGACTGCGAGTTGACTCTGGGTCTTCTTGACGGATGACAAGAATCACAGATTTTTAGGGGGCAGCCCTAGCTTAGTCAATGTTTGACAACATGATAAACTCTCTCCAAAAGTCATAAACCACAACATTGTATTGATGTGGACCATGGAGCTGCTTTTTAAACTCAGTCACAGATTGAGTTACGGCTTTTTTCATTTAATTCTCAGTGGTGCTGAAGCCGCTACACACACATAAGCGCATTAACTGTCAAAAGTCACAGGAAGAACATATGTTTAAAAATGTGGACAGCAGCAGTTTCCCGTACGAAGATATTTCGTTATTTTTGATATTTGAGACTTCCAAACAGGACAACTTGACCTTGCTTTGCAGGGAAAAGAAAATGTAATCCAGGCTGTTTTGTCATGGGGAAAACACAACATGCCAGCCTTCTTACGACCAAGCTGAAAATCATCCTCTGAATGTTGAAAATGCTGAATTTCATGGCAAAGGATCCTGAGTTTTGCCTGGTGCTCAGTTATATCATCACTCACATAATCACAGTGCCATTTCAGATGTTTATGCTTTTCATATGGCAGTTTTTCATGTTTTAATTAAAGCAACAAACACAAAACAAGAAAAACTGCATTTTTAAGCACAAAAAGCCCTCTGCACAGATTTAATGCATCTTTCACCAATCAGACTGATTGCCTGAAAATGTTCACTATGTGTGCATTATTGCCTGCTGTCAGATCTTTTTATTAAAGCCAAAGATATAAAACAAACTTAGAATTTGTGAGCAATATTCATATATACTGTACAGCTGACAGAGGAAGTGTTGGCAGCCATCTCGACAAGTATGAATAAGGCCATCTGGGAAGAATTATCCTCATTATAACAAAAAGCTAACAGTGATTTATACAAGGCTGTATTCTGCTGTTCCACTATCTCATAACGATAAGCATTTTATCATGGTGAAACACGCATTATCTCCATCCACTCCCTTCCCCTTTTCTCTGTTTTCTCTTAGAGGAGTTGAAGCAGGATGACTAATTAACAGCCTTAGTCTCCATAATTCAGAGGAAAATCATGATGTCCAACATCCGATAGCCGAATCAAACTCATATGTGGACCAGCAGCGTATTGCATGTCTCACTATCAAGAAAACATCTTGTTTTTATTAAGCGGCACTGTGACGTCAAGGCTCGACGCATGATGCCGAATCACTGACCACTGAAGACCGGGCCTCTTCCTTCAGCTCATTCACGTTTTCTTCTTCAGGAGTAAATAAACCCAACCTGCTCAAACATCCCCTCGCCTGAGTTACAGAGGCTTTTACAATTGATTTGTGAAGTGATGCGGCTGCCAAGAAACCTCATTTATCACCCTGCTGCAGTCAGTCATGAACACAAATCACGATGGATGTCATATTTAAGGCCAACAACGGCATGAATATTCAGCATTCAATAAGGTTTGCCCTGCACATCAGGCCCAAATCTTGTGATTCGACTTGACGGCTTTGGTAGCATAAATCCTGACATTTCTCACTGTGCTGGATGAATAATTCCACCTTACATAATCCTGTAATTACTGAGCAGTCAGTTATGGATTTCAGGTCAACCGCATCCACCCTGATGACTCCAGTGCACACTTGGCAGGCCTTGCAGCGGATTCCCCTGACAGACAGCTCAACCGTGGAGGTTTGGTCTACATGTGCGGTGGTTGAGCTGCTTTAGACCTAAAGCACCTCTGCATCCTTTTCATCCCTCTGGCATTCAGTTGAAACAATACTACACAACACATATGGCGGAAGGTGAAAAGTTGACATCCTGCCCTCTCAATCACACTAACGGGCACACATTTATTCCCACTCGCACATAAAAAAAGACACACCCGTCCAAGTCTGCGCACACACTCACACATAAAGATGTGTGATAAAAGACAGCAACCTTGCCTGAAGCATAAAAAGCATGACAAGAGATTGGAACAAGACACTTAAAAGACCTTTTCCATTCTGTTTTTTTTGGCCTCTCTTGTAATATGCATATACAGCACAGGAAGAAATAAAAGAAAAAAATGAAAAAGATGGGGACTAAGACTTACCTTTGACTGATGAAGCTTGATGCCGTAGAGGAGAATATTTCGGAGCTTGGCTGCTGAGGCCAGGTTCATGAAAGCTGCTGGCTCTACCATTCTCCCGCTGATGGACAGCTCATCTGAACCACTCAAATGCACCTATCAAAACAAGGCCACTGCGCACAATCAGAAAACGCTTGCCAATAGAGAGGATCTCTTTTCTGGAGCAATTACAGCAAGCGCTTGTTTAAACATGTTGCAACTCAACAGGCCTGTTTATTTAAGTTTGTGTTCAGAGGAGATGAGCTCTGCTGTGCTGAGAATAAACAGAGGTTGGTTGATACACAGTCCTGTCTGAGGATATAATGAGTCTGTAATTCAGTTGTAAATCTTTAGGGCCTATGGGGTTTATTTTCTCCAATTAGGTAAGCGTAATCCAGACACATTGGTTCACATTACTGTGTCATCCTTAAGAATATCCAAAGCTTAGCCGATTTCCATAACCGTCCTACTGACAGAAACTTAACTCAAGATTTATTCACCGCAATTATTTTGTCATATCTCTTTAAAAACCGTGCAGTGAGACGCAATCGTCAGGAGAATCGTTTCAAATGTGGCAAGACATCTGCTCAAAACGTGCAATTATTACACTTATACTTGAATATCAATCAGATGTTCGCTGTCATCAGGTTCAATTTAAAGACTGATTATTCAGCACATTAGCCGGTGTTAAACCTCCAGGCCATTAGTTCATATGAGTCTACTGAAACACTAATGCCACAGTGACATTTGTGTAGACAATATCCAAAATACAATCTAACACAAATGCACAAGGAATTAATTAAATAATCAAAAAATGTGTCATTCTTTTGTTGTGGTAACCTTCTTAAAGCCAACAAGGTTAAGCTCATTTCATTTGCACTTCAAATTCATTGAGTTACACACGTTAACATGTTAGAACTGCCCACTAAAACCACTAATGTCTACCTTTGGCCACTGGGCAGGTCGATTGGAAAGGTTAAAGGAGAGATATATTCTGAAAAACTATTAAAAATAGCTTCTGGGGAGGTACAGTACTTTACACAGTGTATTTTTGGCAATTTACAAGACATCACGTCAAGATATTTATACAGCAACCACTACAGCGCATCATAACAGAAAATGTTTTGAGTGATCTAAAACATCAGCAGTCAATTTGTGGTGTCAATTCTTCATAATGGAAGAGTGATGGCTTTTTTACAGCCTCACCAGAAATCCACCGTAGAAGACAAAAGATAAACTTTCCTCCATCAGTAGCCTCAAAAGACCAGAATGAAATGCATCCACAAGACATGTTCTGCTCTTTGATTAGAGGTGTGGCTGCTATCATGCACACACAGATTTTTACAAAGAGGTTGCTGCTATAGGTAGCTAGCAGGTGATGCCTACAAACTGAATAAAAGCAATGTTGTTAACCATTTTATGTTATTCTTGGAACTCACTAACTTAGAAGAAGGCCAAGCAGGAAAATGGGTACCCTAAAAAAGAAAGCAATGAACAAGGTGGAGGCAAAGAAAGTTTCTCTGACTAAGTTCACTATTGCACTTATACAATGACCAGTTACCAATGAAAGTAAAGGGTGGCTGTGTTTAAAATGTCATTCATTTAGTTTCTTTCATTAATTTAGTTTATTTGTTAGTTTAACTGTTTCACCAGTGAATTAAATGGTATTGTAGTATGAAATGTATTGTTGTTTGATACATTTGATTGATTAGTTTGATACACCTCATGCAATGGCCGGTGGTTAAACTGTAACTGGAAATATGTTTGAGGTGTCCCAACATGATTTTAACCTGCCATTTTCTGTGGCGATTATATAATAAAAAAATAACCACTGGACATCAATCACAGATTTATGATACCTAACAACATAAGACATGAGGTGGTAATATCAACAACATGGGGTTCTCTCTTTGAATACTTTGCTCAAGGCCATGGCACCTCGTTTTCACAGTATGAAACAGTGATCTTCATCGACCGGTCTGCTTTTCTGCCCTCGAGGCAACCACCTACTCTTCAAACTCAATTATCCCTCCACTGATCACTACCATGTGATCAAACTTGTGATAAATAACGAGGAATGTGTGCAATCTAACAGCCCCCTGAAAAAAAAAGGGAAGAAAAAAAACTTTGGTGCTGAACTAAGCCTCATCACTTACAACCGTGAAACTCAGAGGCTGCTTCACGTTTCTCGTAGTCACAACTTACTGAGTTCACACAGATTTTAACGTGGCCATGAAATCAGGTTAGACGGGAGGGGAAAATAAAAGTGATCTGTTTAAGTACTGGATTGTTTTCCTTCTTTAAAATGCACTTTGGCTTACACTTTATGGACACAGTAGCTTTTAATATAGTCTTACAGTCTTGTCTGATATATAATCTACGTCATGTAATGTAGAAATTTGTAGGGCTGCAACTAATTCATATTTTTTAGTCTATAAAATGTTGGTCAACCAACAGTCCAAGACCCAATAGTGCTCAATTTACAAAGAGAAGCAGCAAAACCTCATATTTGAGAATCTGGAAACAGCAACTTTTTAGCATTTTTGATAAATGACTGATTATCACAATTCCAATTCAATCAAAATGGTTGTTGATTAATTTTATGTTGATTGAGTAATAGATTAATCAAATAATTATTTCTTGTGGTTTGTTTTAACTTAAATTGGTGTACAGGAATTAATATAGTTGAGTAGAACAGAACAGAATAGAACAGAAACGAATAGAGTAAAAAGGAATAGAGTAGAATAGAATAGAGTACAATGAAGTAGAATAAATAGACTAGAACAGAACAAAACAAAATGGAACAACAGAATAGAGTGCAGTAGAGTAGAACAGAATAGAATAGTCAAAAGTCAATTTGTACTTAGATGCTTTGGCAAAATTGTTTTTCAAAACTTTCATGCCAATAAAGGCTTTGAATTGAATTGAAGAATAGAACTGAGTAGAGTGGAGTAGAACAGAACAGAATAGAGTGCAGTAGAGTAGAACTGAACTGAACAAAACAGAATAGAAATGAGTAGAATAGAGTGGAGCAGAATATAACATAACAGAACAAAACAAAATAGAACAGAGTAAAGTAGAATAGAACAGACTGAAGTGGATAATATAATAGAAATATAAAAGAACAAAATGGAATAGAGTAGAACATAAGGGAATGGAATAGAGAAGAATAGAAACATGTTTGAAGTGGGAGTTGTGGGAACCTGGTTTTGTTCTGGTGTGGCAGGGGGTTGATCCCACTAAACCCAGCTTCAGACTGTGTGTTTATATATATATATGTGTGTGTGTGTTCCAATTTTTATTGAAAACGTTGTACAACTCACACAAATAAGAGCAGGAGCTTCAGTGAGGTAATGTTGCGTGACATCTGCAGTGAATCAGGTTTATTTTTTTTTCATATTATCTGGACTTGTTTTGGCACTTGCTCTGCGTGTTAGTTGAAGAGGTAAATTTTCCAAATTAAAAGAGGTAAACAGGACTTTTTTGCAAATGTTTGAGCAGATTTGATCAGTTAGTTTTAGGTTTTTCTCTCTGTGAGCTCCCAGGTCAGCGTTACTCTGTTAGTGGTGGACGTTGGTGTTTGAAGCCGGGCGAACAGTGAGCGAGGCCGAGCTGCAGCGCTCTCCGGGGAGGTGTAGGGTTTCCAAAGAGCTACAGAGCTCATCAAGTGACCTGAGGTGGACTACAGGTGACGTTTTTACAAGCGGAAAAAAAGAACAAGTTTGGCTCACTGTGTAGTACATGTACCTCAAAGAAACTGAATCTGTTCTGTGCCAGATGTCTGTATTCACGAACGTGCAACGAAAAGTTCATTCAAAGTGTGGGAAATGATACTGAGGCATGCTTAAATCTGCCGGAGTCAACCTCCAGAACACACAGACCTACAGTAGCTCTTTATACACTTACTGACTTTTCAGTAGATTTTCAAGGAGACACAAGGTCTGATAAACCTTTAGGAGGCTTCCCTGACATGTTTGCACAAAGATAATTGATAGTAAAAAAGAATTTAACCCTTGAAAGTTAATAACGGCTTATTCTTATAGTTTTATTAAGTATAATCACTCATTATGTGTAGAGAAAAGAAGGCAACACCTCTAATAAGTGCAGATTCTTAACTTAAAAAAGCTTAGAAATAGAAACTATTATTATTATTATAAGCTATTACCTCTCAGAAATTTTATTTATATCTTCAAAATTTATAAAATATAAATATACACTATTATAAACTAATGTAAAATTATTGGAATCTATATGTTTTACCAGATATTGCTGCAGACCTTAAAAGAAAATGATGAAGCTGGTGCTTTTTCCCCCCCCTCTTTCCCACATTAAGAGTTTTTTATCCGACACACCTATCTATAAGACTTAGTGGTGTACAAGACCTTGGCAGTAGTAGTAGCACTAAATTATTGCTGAATTTGTGCTGGATAAAAAAGGCAAGGCATCAGTGCCAAAAATATTTTGTTTTGTTGTTAAATAAATGTCAAACCCAATCACTTGTAGACAGACATCCTCAAAAAGCCATTAAATCTATGAAACTTTAGTCAATATTTTGCATGTTCCATCTTCTTCGTTTTAAACACTGTACAGCTCTTCCCATTTTAAAACAGATATATTTTCCATATCTTTTATTGTAAATTTCTAAACCTGTTTTTGTGTCTGAATTTCAGTCCATTTAATCTTAACTGTTAATGTAATGGCAGCTTAAAGTACTATTAGCAAGATTTAGCACTTGAATTGTTTTACCCCTTATAGTTACATATTTCATGCACATTCAGCCTTAAAGAGGAACTCCACATTGAACAATGTTTTATGCGCTGTGCACATAATCACACAGATTGTTGGTGTTTTATGTTAATACAGGGGATATACACACATTGTGTGTTAAAACCACTTGTTCTGCTCAAAACTAGCTTATGTGTGTCTTCTAAGAGTTGAAAGTTAAGGCTAAATTCTCTGGCCCCTCCTCTACCGTGATGATTGACCCTCCCAATAGTGATAGCACCTGCTGTGCCAAATATAAAAAGCAGAACGTTGGTTTACCTGCTCTTTTACACGGAGAATATAATGACATCATTATTGACATTATACCACGTCATCAGGGTAACTAATACCGAATTATTTTTGGAGTTGAATTGAAAATATATATGCTAGGAGGAACGGCCCTAGCAGAATTTCAGTGTGTACTTACTCTTTAAGTTTGAGGGTCTTTCAGTGCATAAAATTAAGGGTGGTCATACCTCCTCTTTTCCAAACACGCTTACCAGAGATCGGCTGCTAATCAAGCACTGTGGGCAGGACCAGGTACACCTCTTTTCTTTGTCTGTTCATGGTAGTAATTGCTCATACTACCGCGTACTAATGAATCCCTGCTGTGTTGTATATATTGGTGATTATACTGAAGCAAAACAGTCATAAACTTCTATGAAAAATTCATAGAGGAACAAGTGAGGAATAAAAAGTACTGAGCGTAAGATTTACACAGATGCTTTTGTTCTGGCGTGACAGAGACAAGTCGATCCTGTACTAATGAAACCTGCTGTGTGTGGACTTGCAGCTTTATTGAAAGGCCAGCGTACCTCACACAAATCAAGGCAGTGGTTTAGTGGAGTAATGCTGTGTGACATTTGCACTTATTAAATTGGATATGTCTGTTTTTTTGTTTTGGTTTGTTTTGGTAAAAAATCACAGAATCGAGAGCAAGGCTTTCCAAGTTCTGTTGGCTTCATTATGAAGCTTTATTTTGGCACTGGTCCATGTTAAAAAGTTAAGATCGGCTTTTACAAATTCAAGAAATTAGTTTTCTCCCTGTAACTTTGCATGCCAGAGTTGCTGTGCAGTTGATATGGGATAGCTCCTGTAACTCCCAACATCTATGCATTCATTCTTCTTCACTGGTTTACAAATCTGTCCTTCAGACAACAACAAGAACAGCCAACTCACAGCATGGAATGGAAACAGGAGGGACATTTGGTACAGATATTCATGTTTCCCTCAGGATGAATTGTAATCACTTTGGTGATCCCTTAACTTTTCTTCCATCATCAAGCCAAATTTTTCATTTGTCCAATACCTCATACCTCCAGCAATACAACACTAATGACATTCCCGTCAGCCTCAGCTCTACTTTGTGTTTAGTGCTAATTAGCAAATGTAAGCATGCTAACGTGCTAAACTAAGATTGTTAATATAGTAAACATTATACTTGCATTACATCAGCATGTTAGCATTGTCATTGTGAGCATGTTAGCACGCTGATATTTAGCTCAAAGTACTCACAGAGCCGTTAGCATGCCTGTACAGTCTTAGTCTTTATTGTAAATCCATAGCTGCAGTATCCGTGTGTGAACTCACCCAAATGACGATCAGCGGGTGGAGAAGAGCCCGATTTGCTGCCTCCAAATCCGTCAGTATGGCCTCCACTTCAGACAGGCAAGAACGATTGACCTGGAGACCAAGGAAATCTAAAACTAGATAAGAACTTATTTGCTTCAAGCAAATAAGTTTTTCTCTATGATGACCTGCAGGATAAGAAGTATGCTAGAAGCTTTTAGAAATTCTAGACACTCCTGCAGCCAGAACAGATCATGAATATTTACACGGACATGTTTTCATTTCTCAGAAAAGTTGTGCTTAAAATGGAAACTTACAGAAACCTGGATGAAGTTCCACTCTTTTAATAGATACCTGGCGTTTTCTCCCATCAGATCTGGGATGACATCCAGCTCCTGTAACATGGAGATACACTGATGTTAAATATTCAGTTCTGCTTGTTACAAGATCCAGAGGGATGTTTTGAGCAAGTGCTGCAATACCAGGGTCCTAATGCATCTGATGTCGAGTGACTGATTGAGTTCAGTGCTCAAAGGTCAAGAGACTTCTGGTTTTTGTTTCAGCCACATCTTCAATCATTTAGTGTGAGAGTACACCCACCTGTTTTCCTGCCATGAATGATTTCATGATTAGAGAAAAGGGATAAAAAAAAAAATCTATACATTACATACACTCAGGGAGTACATTAACTGAGTGGCTTATTTCCATCAACTGTAATCAGAAGCTTATTAGAACAAATGGAAGAGATAAAAAAAGAAACTGTTTCTGGGCTCCTTTATACTTCTGAACTGGCAGGAAAATTCTGTCATATGCAAAAGCCGGGGACAGCGATCAGACACAAGCCAACTTAAATTTCATTACGCTACAAATTGAGTCAAAGGCCGACATGAAGCCAAAAATCGTAAAAGCTTTTTTGCTCAAAGACCCAGGGCATTTAAGTCCTGAACTTTCCATTCAGTTTCGGCATTGGCTTACGAGTGACATGAGGCAATCGGATAGCACGCCGTGTCCACCATGTCCGTTTTACATTCATCTTTGTTGTTGTTCCTCTAATTACAGCCTGGTACTACAATTTCACACACGCAGGAAATAAACACAGAAATAAACATCCAGAGTCTGGCATTGAGATACAGTTGTTCTACCCATTAAAATAACAGAAAGCAATTGGAAATGTGAAATGGATATGGGAAACATATGTCGGAGAGTTAATTGGTCTTGAAAGATAACTGCCCATGGCTTCAGGAGGAAAATCATTTCAGTCCGAAATGTAGATTTGCAGGGTTTAAAAAATTTGACCTGATCTAAACCAGGTTGGGCATGAAATCCCAGAGTAGGAATGTTTATTTAAATTTAGGCATGGCCTGGAGAGCCAACAAGCCACAGAGGCTTGAAGACCAAACCACTCTGAGGACACAAGGAAAACAAAGTGTCAGAGCTCAGCACAGCAATGAGCTACCTGCTGCAATGAATTTTAAACGTATTCAGGACGAGACCAAATTTTAGTCGTTAAGTAGTAGTAGTGAGGATGGGTCGAATTCAAAACAATGCAGTGTTTAAACATTAAAAAATAATACTTATAGCTGTAATATTTGGGTATTTTTGGTTACGTAGGGGCAGTTTAAATATGCTGTAACTCAAGACTGACATATTATCATTTATAAAGTTGTTATGGCTGCGAACAGGGTGCAAAAGACAGCATTGCTCTCGGTGACACTTTCCTGGCTAAATAAATGTAAAAAAAACAAACAACCAAAAAGCTCTCAAAGAAAAAAACTGCTTTCTCCTGGAATGTGGTATTTTCAGGAGTTAACTTCATTTTTCTATAAATATTATATCAAGTGACAACTTTTCCTCTTTCTCTATAAGCCTGGATTTAAACTGCATCAAAAATATCTGTCAGATAACATCCTGCTGAGGGAATCCCTTAATCACATTCTTTACTGTGACTGTCTTCCTCTTACTTACAAATGCTGCCAAATCCTCCACCTGCACACACACACATACACACACACACACACACTATACTGTCAGTTTTCAGCTGAGCTTGGGCAAACCAACCTTGCTTATCCCTGTATTAGATTCACGTGATGGCACTGGGACAATGGTAATTCTTCATCTTCCGCTTACCTTTCATCTCCCCCTCCATTCTTACTCCCTACCAAACTCCCTGAAAAGGATGTATCTGGTTCCAAACACGCGCACCGGAAAAACACAGCCCCACTGGCCACCTGAGCACAGACGGGAATGGCTCCAATCAGCTGATCCAAAGAGGCCGACACCGACCCCAATCCGTCTCTGGGGCCCGGTCCAGCACTGGACAGCAAGATCCGCCCGTTTGACACTGGCTGATGAAGGACTTGGACTGAGTTTAAAGGAGGATGGACTGTTTGGATCACGGTGGAACATTGAAACACATAATGCATAATGCTCTGCCGCCCCCTTCCACTGTCAACAGCTACACCCAGGGAATATATATATACACATCAGGATGATCCAGGAAACACGTTTCTTTACATGAAGCCATATGTGGGTGATTTCTCAGCCTGGATGATGATTTGAATGACATAGGGCCCCGGGTTGGAATGGAACCCAGGCCACTGCGGTAAGGACTCAGTCTTAATGGTACACCCCTATATCGTTATTATATTGTATTTTTTCCCCCCATATACTTAACATACAGGAGTGGGAAAAACAACATGAACCCCTTTCAGTCAAGGGCGTAAGTTTGGTTTTAGAATTAAGTCAGAGGTTCTGTAACCAGAAAATAAAAATATCTTGCATTTTTATACATTTATATTAATCTCAAACTGATACTTAATGACTACTTTGCATTTCCATCTTTATCACCAGGAGCACTACGTTATCTTGGACTGATGCTCAATTCTATCACATTTCTAGGATAATATTAAATATAAATAAAAAACAGCTTTTTGTTTTGCCTGAAAAACATGCACATGAGGTTGTAGTGTTTTTTTCCAGCCCTGAGTAGTGCCTTCATCTTAGGCTACATATATGGACCCAACAACCTCCAGCAATAAAATAGGGTAACCTGTACAATAAGTTGCCTGATAGGCGAACCCAGGGCAAAGAAAGTCCACAAATAACTTGCTGCTGCTTGTAGGGCTTAATTACTGTGAGCTGACAATATAATTGAAGGTGACTTGGATACGTGTATCAATATTTTTATCAACTCCTCTCTTCTCTCATCTGAATTTTAGCAGCTAAACAGTAAAAATAAAATTTTAGAGAAACAAGCTCAAAGTGTAAAAGGGGGTGGGGGGTGGGTAGGATTTTGAAAAGTGAGGGGAACATGTCTCCATGTCCCTGGTGAAAATTACACCCTTGGAAAAAAAAAAACGTCCAGAGAGAAACGCATCAAAATGTCGATAGAAGCTTCTCATACCACTCTTGCAGCTTAATCCATTTCTCCGCCATTGAACCGCATGTTCAGTATCCAGACAATCCTCACCTCACCTCATTTAAATAAGACTGAACAGGCATCCATAATAGTATGTCCAAGCCCCTTAGCTGAATGAGCTCAGGTGGCACAACACACCCTCTTGCAGCCACACACCTTTCAGAAAGTTAATTTGTTTGTCTCAAAGCCAATTTTTCAACTTATACATAGACTAATTTTGCATTGCGACCATCATAACTTGTCTGTAGCTGGTGATCATCACTTTCTTGTTCTAAACACAGTTTTGCACAAAAGTTATTTTTTCTGACAGACCCAAAACTTGTAGTCACATGTCCACTTGTAGTCACAAAGCTTATTTTTGTGACATCCATTCTTCTTCCTTCTTTTTAAAAGAAAGATGAAAGGTTGCTTGAGTTAGTGGTTACGTGGCTTGCTCAAGGGAAACCCAACAGTTGTTGAGGTAAAGGAGAGCATTTCACATGTGGAACCTCTATGTGGTCTGTGCTGTCTGACTGAATATCTCAGACTGTCAATCTTTACTGTTTTGCATATGGATACTGTTTTCCATTGTCTATTAGGAACAATTATACTAATTAAATTGAGGATGTTTGCAACATTTGATGTGCCCAAAAAAAGATTAAGAGTGAAAGGGAGGGATATGAACTATGGTGGAAACTGGGAGCTTGTCAAGTCTGACTGAGCAGAGGTGGTAGGAGAATGAGGAGGAGGGGGTAAGAACTCATCACTAAACAGTCAATTAATCAAGCAAACTCCCACGGTACAGGAAATATGACTGCCATCTGCTCTCCTGCATGCAGGGGAGTGAGAGGTGGAGGTCAGGGATGGAGGGAGAAAATGAGGAGGAGGAAAGTTGCAGAGTGTGGATGTCCCAGACAAGCTCCATTAGAGGTCTGACCGCAGATGGCAAGTCTCACCACCGGGCCACCCAAGTGGAACTCACATGGACGAGAAGATAGAGGAAAATAAAAATGGTAAACTCATGGGGATCTTCTGCAATGCTATCATCAATATAACCAACATTTTAATCAGCTGTGACTATCACACTCTTACCATGTTGAGAGCTCCAACAGCCTTCTGGATTGCATCAGCCAGTGTCCCAGCTTGTGCGGATCCATCTGTGATAACACACGCCGATCGCGATAGAGTTTCTGAAAGAGAAAGATATGTAACTGGTTGAAAACTCCTGTGATAATTGCCCTATCAACAGTGAGAGCATTCATTTGCATGATATAAACTGGTTAAACTTGGCATTACAATTCTTCTAGCAGTTAGTCTGGTGCCATCAGTAGAGGTCCATTGGAGAAGCTATACACAAATAATTAACTGAATACATTTTACCCACCAGTGTCGTCTCCTAGAAGCTTCTCATATTTAAAACATACAATAAGTATCAAAACATATCAAAGAGGGATGGTGCACAACATTAGCCTGCTTTGAGTCAGTTCACCTAAACCTGTTTGGATTAATCATTCACCTCAATGGAGAACAAATTAGAAGCCAGTGGTGGTCTGACTCGCACAGCGATGCGACGAACAGACCAGTTGTCTCTATGGACTTAACTTGTAAACAAAAGCTATAGAGTTGTGAAGTAGGAAGAGCCATTGGTTCCAGAAGTATTTCTCCCCACTGTAAATTCCCATTTCAAGATTTTCCTTTTATTATCCTCAATGTTCCTCAACACAAAAACTCCTCCTAGATAATTTAAGGTTGTTATAGGTTTATGCTGACCATAAGTTTGAATTATTTCAACTTTATTTCAGAGGAAATTGTCTCTGATTTTGGCATGATAGATGGCTCTAAATGCTACAAAACCCATGAGCCTCAGCAGCCATTGACATGGAGAAGAAGCCAGTTAGAGGCATGAATCAGGGCGATAGTGGATTCAGACTGCTTCGTTGTTGAATTTGGGAACAATCCAAGATTGACCCAGAATCTGAAGCAAATTGATTTAAGTTGCAGATTGTATTGTCAGTACCTTTGAAGTGAATTTAAAGCTTGGTGACTGGATGTTTCTTGCTGAAATGCACCTTGGGAGTCGTAGGTAAAATATACCTCAAAGTCCACGGTCTTGTACCTTCGACTTTTTATGAATGAACCAGATATTTTCTAACACAGTTGTTAATCTTTTGTACAGACGATTTAACCGGGAGAGATCAATGCCGATCCAAGCCATAGAAGTTCTCCAACTGTCACGTAACATTGTCTCTGGGACAAATGAATGGGACTTTTATTTATGGAACCAGGGGCGCCAGAAATAGCTTCTCCCACTTAGCAACTCTATGGCGAAATTCTATGGCGAAAAGTTCAAGGTCAGAAACAGAACATAAGTTAACCATTTCTATAACATTAAGTTAAGATGGCCAACTTGTACGTTGTGAAACAACATCAACTCGTAACAGCCACTGCTGCAAAATACTGAGGACCTCTAATACGACTGCCTCACTTAAAGCCATCTATTGAGAAAACAGTTCAAGTGTTCACACAAACGCACACTTCTAACCAGGATACACACAGCTACGTGTAGGCCTGCAAACACAAACACACACAGTGGTGCGTATGCAAGTATGTGTGAGCACACAGAAACACAAACACACCAACTGAAACACTCGACAGTTTCTCATAATGACAGATGTGAGAACGTTCTTCCACGTCTTCTCTAAAAAACACACAATGAATTCATTCACATCAGAGGCTCTGGGAATAATCACTGTGCACCTTATGTCATATCAAACAGGTAATTGCTGGTCCAGGTGCTGGTCGGGGTGAAATGGCTGTGTTTATTTCCATTTCTCTGATTGTGATAATCTCCCTTGTCCTGACTTGCTCTTTGTAGGATTCACAGACTGCTTACAGCCTCCCTGTTCCAACTAAGCTAAACAATGCTACAAAGAATTTCTCCAGAGTAGAGTGAGGGGCTATTCAACTGTAACTCTAAAGTGCCACACAAAAAGACACAAAAACTCTCACATCGTTCATTTCTGACCATTTAACCTGTCTGAGAAGACCTACTGCCTTCACCCTTTCATCTATCCATGTCTACATGGATACTTCATGTGTATATAATAAGGGAAGAAGAAGAAAAAGTCCACTGTACACAGTACATACAGGAAATTATGTAGTGGATAAAGAAGGTAACTCACCTTTGATAATGGACTCTGCAGCAGCTAAATCCCGTTTGTAGGTTACCTGGAGGACAAAATAACTTGGGTTTAAAGAATCAGTTCACCCAAATTAGAAAAGAATACATTTTTATCTATAGAGGTGTCTGGTCATGCAGATAATTTTGGTTTTATGTGCCAAGATTTTGAGATACCTGCCTCTGAAAAATAACCCACTACTCCATCCAGCTACACTTAAGCTGGATGGAATTTCATTTGGGTTCCTCAATCACGTGGCATGTTTGTGTCAATTGCGTCTGAAACACAGCCGTGGTTTTTTAATCCATTAATGGACTAATTTGGCTAATCACGGTTCCTCAGAAGCAGCAAACTCATACAGGAGTGCACAAAGGGGAGAGTTAGTTTGTGATTTAGTTCCCGTGGCTACATAGATGCTGGAACTATTGGTCGGAAGGGAAAATTATTCAGTTGAGCTGCTCAAAACTCATAGACATAGAACCTGTGGCATGGGGTCATGCCACTGTTTTTATCACAAGCAAAAGGTTGGGAACCAACCGCTCTGAATTATCCAGCATAACAGGGGCATTGTTTTGGAAAGACAAGTTGCTCTTTAAATGTCATTTAAATATTCACAGTGCTTCGAGCACCACAAACAAAATTCTGTCCACATCCATTATATTGGTGTGGAGACAGAAATCTTGAAACCTCATCACATAAAACCAAAACTATCTTCATGGCTAGATAACAATAAGTCTAACTAGAAAAATGTATTTCTGTAATTTGGGTGAACAAACAGTTTAAGGCAAGAAGTTACATGATCTGATAGAGGGTTAAGTACAGAACATTTACATTTAAACTAATTTCTACATGCTAATCCTGGATGTCACATTCAATATATTAGTGCTTCCTCTTTTGCCAGCGCCATCAGTTCATGAGCTTTGTTTCTGCCCATATGATAAATCAGCAGCGGGCATACAGCTGTGTTTGCCAAAATGTCACTGAATCCACAATCCACATCCCAAACCAGGCCCCTGGCGAGCTCACCTTCCACAGTGTTGGCGGACCCTGGATGAGCTTGGCATTGGTGCCACAGTACTGCAGAGCCAGATGGAGACACTCTGTGCCAAACTCAAAGTCTGACTCACTGCACTGCAGAGGGGACAAAACAGAGAAGGGCGGCTGTGGACAATTGTTGACAACAATCTATTTCCATCACACTCAGTGGAACTGTGGTACAGTCTGTTGTTCCACTGCAGTGCTGGAACTGCACCAGTTGCTGCAACCAACTGGATGCCCTGTTACTGACGGATTTATGTAGTGATAATCTGCAATACACTGTGTATTTAAGAATAGATGTCAAAATTGTACACATACTTGGAAATTTCCTAGATTTTACTGTCATTTTACAGTCCATCACATAAACTTCATTTAAAAATGGTGTACGGTCAAATTGAACTAAATATAAACAAGACTAATAGTCTACAGCCATTCTAGCGGCTCTGTGAGGCTATACTTGGGAACAGCAGTGCTTTGAGCTAAATGCTAACATCAGCATGCTAACACGCTCAGAATGACAATGCTAACATGCTGATCTTTAGAAGGTATAATATTTATCACGTTCATCAACTTAGTTTAGTGTATTACCATTCTAAAATTTGCTAATTAGCACTAATCAGTACAGGTGCGACTGTTGGGAAATGTAATGCAATTATGACCTAAAAATGCTACTAGAGAAAAAGTTAGGGGATCAAAAAAGTTATTACAATTCATCCTGAGGAGACCATGAATGTCTGTACCAAAGTTCATGGCAATCCATCCAACAGTTGTCGAGACATTTCACTCAAAACCACACATGTCAAACACATGGTGGCTCTAGAGGAAAAGTCGGTGGATCGTCAAAGTCAGTAGGATTTATCCTCTGCGGACCATGAATGTCTGTAAAAAATGTCATGACAATCCATCAGTAGTTGTTGAGATATTCAGTCTGGAAGTGGTGGGCAGACCGACCAACCAGACAGACTGACATTTCAATCCCTAGAGCCATACAACTAGCATGGTTAAAATTCCTACTTCTTTCAAGTAATGAAGTATCCTTGGGAACTTGAATGTGCTGCTAACATTTCATGGCAAGCCGATTATGAGATATATTGTGTGCAAATTTGAGATTTTAGTCTGAGGGTCCTGCAAGGGAAAACCATAAGAGTCCATAATGGAAAGGGTTCATCCTCTGGAGACCATGAATATGCTCAGCAAATTTCACATCAGTCTGCAATTTGGGTTTTGAAATTTGTTGTGTAAAATTTTGGATTCAGGCATTGACGTAAAAGTCAGAGGGGTCACTAAAAACTTTACAATTCATCCTCCTAGGATCATCAATATTAAAAAAAATAAATAAATCGGAATCAAGATAGATACATCAGATACATTGTCATGGGCCAAAGTGCTGTCCAAGGGGGAATTCTGGCCAGACAATGATAGATTAAAAGTCAGGGGGTCACTACATTCATAAGGAATCATCCTCTAGGGATCATGAATATCGAAACCAAATTTCATGGCAATTTGGCCAATGGTTGTCAAGATATCTTGCTCTGCACCAAAGCCTTCAGTGGACCAACCAACATTGCCATCCTAAGGCCCATCTCCAAGTGGCCAAAATATCTAATTAAAAAAAATATTATACTAAGACTTTTTGTTTCAAAATCAGCAATTTGTATCAGTAGACTGAAGCATGCTCAATCTACTTAATACACCTGCATTTAAGAATTGCCTCACATCATTATTTTCAGAAGAGTTCAGGCTCAGTCAAACTGCAATATGACCTGCTATGTAGTCTCTGATATACCACTTGTTCGAGAAGGCTCTTCTTTTGTCCAGGCACTAAGATAATTTGGTTCTGTGCAACATATGGTCGTCTCCTTGAGAGATGAAATTCTTCTTTAACTTGAACTTTCTGCACATATTTCACCAAAATATCTGAAGCCTTTCATATACTGTCTGTATCGTGATTAGAGCAACAGATTCATAACACGATGCTGCCGTCACTACATTTTTCAGGAGACACTTCAGAGGATACTGTTTTCTTTGGCTGATGGATTGTTGGCCCTGTAACACTCTTATCTTTTATCTCTAAGAACTTTGGTGTCATCAGGTCATAAGACACTTTCCCACATTGTTCTCCAAGATGTGAGTGCTTTTTTGTATAACTGTGGATAATACACAAATGGTTGTTTCTGCACATGCGATAAATGACAAAACTTTATCTTAGAGCCTGGTGGTTAAGGTGGTGTACGGTTGCTTCATGTTTACTTTCAAAAATTGCTCATCTGGGTAGGTGATCTATTTCAGGATCCTGTAGTGTTCCCCTGCTTCTTCTGAAATCTTCTTACATCCTACTCTCAATCTAAACACTTTAATAACAGTGTTACCCACAGAAATGTATGTGTGTTGAATGACCAAAAAACAGAAACAAATTTTCAAACGTACAGTATAGCGCTTTAACTCATTTTATGATAAATGTTTAAGCAGTAACTAACAAAAGGGTCTTTTACTTTACTAACAGAGATTGTTTGTTCCAGTACTTTATTTTTCCTCGGTTTTTTTTAAGTAACAGTTCCAAGGCTCATTAGCAGGTAAAAACATGTGGTTCTAGTATATTTCATTGGAAGGAAATGCTACGCAAATTTGATGCTTTTATCGACTTTGAAAAACAGATTAAATAAATGTGTTACCTGTTACACAAAAACATGCGTGACTGTGGCTGCAAATGGGGGAAAGGGAAGAGGGGCAGGTCTATCATAATCAGCTGAATGTCACTTTAGAAAAGCAAAAAATAACATCAGTACATAGCTACAGAGTCTAGTGATAATTCTCTGTGACCCCTTTTGATTTGCACAAAGTCATTTGATCCTTTGTTAATATAAAAATATTAACCAGAGCAGCTTTAAACTAATGTATTGAACTAAGTATCCTTTTAGTATGGGTAGTATTGAAAAACATTTGTCTTCCTGCACTAATCTTAATTATGATTAGTTCATATACTTTATTGTATCAATGAACATTTTATTTGTGCTTTGACTCACAGCTGGGAAAACTCAGTAGCCATGTAGATCACATGGAAGTTTGGATTGAGGCGATGAGGAGGACTGCAAAGACAAATCCATGCTACCTAATATTATACCTTGGTAATATTTTATCAAGCTATAAAGAAGAGAAGGGTCTTTTATTCCAGGGACCCTGGAACTGAAGAGAGAAATTACAGAAGGAAACGCTCTCAGTCTTGAGGTAATTCAACCTTCAGAATTTTCTCCCGGTACAAAAGCTGTCATGAGGGACTGGATAAAGTGTCTCCCCCTTTGTCTTTTCAGCCCTAAGTTCTTCTACTCTCAATGGATGTCAAGCTACAAATGTGCAGCTCTCAGAGATTTTTCATGAACATGTCCTACAGTCCTAACCTGACACTTTCCCTATCTTTTGAAAGGTTGAAGAGGAGGAGAACAACAGGAGGAGAGAGGGGGGACACACTCTAAATCAACCCCGACCTTCTCTTCCTCCAGCGACCTCCCCAGTTCGTCTTAATGTTTGCAACTTGACTGGCCTTGACACTGCAGCATAAATGTGAGCTCATTTTCTGAAAAGGCCATCGCCAAAGCCAGCAGGGCTCTCAAACCAATCTAAAGATCCATATGTGCCAGGAATAAAAATAACTGCAGACAAATGGGGCTCTAATTGGAGGCATACTTTTGCTCTTAGCTCAAAGTTCGCTGCGTCCTTCAAAAACGTGGCTATCGGAAGAACCATCTAATGGAGTCAAGGTTGAAGTAGCAAACTATTTTTCAGACATTAAAAATAAATAAGGTCAACTTCTGCAACTCAAGTTTCACATTAAGTTGGCTTGGATTAGCCTGCCTAGTGTTAATAATAATGATAATAAGCCCCTGCTTTCAGAGAAGAATCAACACATTTATGGCTTACGTCAGTGGATAAATTCTTTCCATTTTTCAGGTACACACATTAAAACGCACTCAACTGTTGAGACTATTAAGCCGAATCCACCTAAATGTGGCATGTAATTTCAGTGCTCTTTCACCATTTTTCCAACTAAGCCTTTGTTCACTTTTGTTCCACAGACTAATCTGCTGCAGTGTGGCAGAATATATTAACGTGTCATTTCTTTCCCAGATGCAGCAGAGGCCAAGTGAAAATGATAGCACCCACGCCACAAGCCCTTAAGAGTGAAACCCTGCAGGTTCTGGCACATCAGCTGAACAATGAAGGACTGTAAAGGCCTGTTATGATGTATGAGAATCATAAAGTCCTTTGTCATCTAAGTGGTGTAATTTTGAGAGCATAAATCTCACCTGACTGTCTTTTTATAAGGTTTGAGAGACTTTTTTGTGCAATTATTCTACACCAGGAGTAAGCGGCACAGGCCTGCAGGACTTGATTTGTCCGTCCTGTGATATTATGAGCTGTTTTCCAAAATGTAGCTGTTGTAGAAATAACACTTTTGGTTGCATGTGCTCTGGACAAATCCTGGATTGCTGCTTAACCTCTTGAGTTGCACAGAATGATCTGATGGCCAGCGACAATTTTACAGTACAACACTCTTCCAATGTGTTTCTGTCACTTTTATTTTAAATGTTCTTATTTTAAATATCTGTGAATGTTTAACTTTCGAGCCATAATTTACTAGCTAACTAAGGGGCAAAGGCTTATTTGAGTTACCTGGGATGAGAGAGGTAAACAGAGATCACGCCTAAATCAAAACAGCCAGGATTTTTTAAACCCACATGTGAACCTGCAAGCAGATTGCATTTTACAATGTGCTTCACTGTGTCATTAATTACATTTGAGGAAACAGGACAAAGAGACTACTCTAATTACCAGGTTGTCACAAAGAGATGACACAAGAGTTGTGCAACTTTTAAAACTTTGTGTTACTTTTCAATTACACTGACGTAGCTCTCCCTGCAGCCACTGACTTCTTACTCTCTGATTGATTCTGGCTATGTTCACAGTGAGCGTAACCTTGCATGGCTCAACGCTTCCTTGCCCAGTGATTAACAGAACTCACAAAACATCACTTGCTGCTATGTCAACATTTTTTGTAATTTGTAACTATGGAGTTGGGACTTTAGCTGCAAAACTTTCGACATATTAAATGCCCCACCATCGAAGCGCAACATTATATCATGTACACACTGATTGTTGTTTCAAAGCCATACCACACTCCAGGGACAGTCATTATCACCCTCGTACACACATTAACAACATAGGAACGCCCGCTTGTGTGTTAAAGGTAAATTAAAGAACACACTCTACCCTCTGATAGGCTTGATAGATGACATCATATGTGAATCCCTGAGGCATCTCGCTCGCTCTGTACTTGGCTCGCTCCAGAGAATGATCCAGGTAGCCCTCTGATGTGGTGGCTATCACCGTGGAAACAAGCGGTCGGATGGCTCCGGCTGCCTGGGTGGAAAAGAAAAAAGAAGGTTCAGTTTTTATTATTTGTTTTGAACACAATAATAGAGTTTAAGTTTTAAGAGAGAAATTAAACCCTTAGACAAGCTCTGTAAAGGGTAAAATTAGTCTCAAAGCTGCTCTCAAAAAGAAGCAAAACGTGAAATAATCTTGTGAAATCATGTACCATGATTTTAGCATTCTTTAAAAAATATTGATATTTTGGCTGTAATGATACAGTCAGCTCATAGTTGATTAACAATACATACAGTTTGATGTCCTCACAATATTTTTAATAAAGTTTGACAGTAAACAAACTATGAAAGTAGAAAATTCCTTCTCTATTACTCCTTTGGCATATTGTGTGTTTTCAAATTTCCCCTGTCTTAGTTACTTCTAATAGTTTTTGTGACACAGTTTAGTGAAAAATGTAAAAAACAGAATCTATTACATAAAAACATAAATGAGCTTGTTTTACAAGCAGATTCGTATGTAAAAATACACAGAAGAACAAAAATGGCTAGACAGGAAAATCCTCAGTAAGACAAAAATCAAATGCCTGAACAAGGACTAATATTTTCCAAACACCTTAACTGGGCACAAACCCTAATTTCTAAAGCGAATGTGGTGAATGCTGCTGTTCAGTTGTGTTTTAGTGACATTTAGAGGTGGAACACATTCAAAGGATTCAAAGGATAGACACAAATCGAGGTGAACAGACATAGATCCACACTGGGCGGCATGAAATGTGGTCGATCGAATCCATTTGAAAACGCATCAATTTGACCAAAAGTTTGTGGTGATCATAAACTGCATGACTACAAAAATGTACAGTACAGAGAGAGGAACAGAAAGGAAAACATTTGGAGGCAAATCAGAGAAACTGGAGCTCCTGGTAAGTTCTGAAATCAGCCTGTCACATACAGAGTCGCTGTTTGTTGTTACAGCAAACATCTGTACTTGTCCATTGGCCGACACCAAAACCACTACATGCCTAATGCTGACACTTCTTTTCACTTTGGATGTCCACTGTTGATGAAAATGATCAAAATGTTGACATAAGACGTAAAATGTGCAGTGTTTTTGGCTTAAATCACGATTTAGAACTTTTATCACAACATCAAGCAACATAATCAAGCTGTTGAAAGCTGGAAAAAGCTAATAAGTGGACTTTGAGTTGATGCTGCTGTTCAGCCATAACTGCACATTTCAAAGAGAGAATATTTCCCTGATCATACTTTGAGTCAGCCATATTGCAAAGTAACAATAAATCCATCTTAACCAGCACAGCTGGAGCCCGCACTGCTTGTATTTGCTCCCTTGGAAATTCAAAATAATCAACATTTCTGAGATAATATTTCATCTCGATATAGCATGATTGAAGGCAGTTTCCAGGAGTAGACAGGCGGCGAGTGTGTGCGAGAGAAATGTCTTGCAAATGAAAGGAAAGCAAACATGTGTTCCGCATGTTACACATGCTGTTAAAATCAAAATTAATCTGCAGCTTTTTAGTGGAGACAGGCTTTCTGACATGAGCGTGGATACCGGCAAGATAATGCAGACCAGACCGCCTGCTGTGAAAGTTCATCGCAAAGCACACACACAATAAATGTCAGGGAGCGCTTGCTTTTTTCACAACCTGTGTGACCTGCATTCAACAAAGTCTTCTCTCAGCTGCTGAGTTTCAGCCATGAGAGCCAATTATGAGACTAATCTGCAAGTGTGTTCGTCACAGCGGCCGTGACTTTGGCTCAAATGTTTTCCATCTATCGCTGATGAAATAAATGCTACCACCAGGAGCGACGGATGTGTCAGTCTGACAAACAGTTTATGAAAAGATGGAAAGGCCTTGTTTGCAAAGGGGCAAGTTCAAGGTGTGATCACAAGAACTGTTTGTCTTCTTTGGTCTGAATCCAACAAAGTCAAAAGTCAAACTTGACTTTGTTGCATTTTAGTGTTTGGTTTGTTTGTGTTCACACTGCACGGTGAAAAATGAAATGCAGGGCGCACAAACAAACGTCACGTGTCACTTTTGGTAGCCTGTCATCCCACCAGGTGAAAGGTTTGATTCCAGCTGCTGTAACTGCAGCTAACCATGATGGATTTGTTTAAATTCCACGCTGTAATGGACTTTCTCTGGTTTTCAGCTAAAATCACATGAAGAAATGAAGTATGAGCTACAGTCCAGATCTAATTAGCTGTATTACGCTTTCCAAGCATGAGGAACTACTGGCATTTTGGGGTTGTTTTCTCTATTTGTAGAGGGATTATGATCTGTCTCTGAACTGCTGTTCTCTTGGAAATAGACACATCCTGCCTTTATGTGCTACTGGAAAAGGTTACACATCTTCAAGTCATATTTATAATTTGGAGCTTTGCAGATAACTTTAATTATGATCATTTCCAAGTTGCGACATTTACTGAGCTTTGAACGTTTCCTCATGGCAGAATGACCATTTGCCTACAAATTGAATGCTTGCAGTGTGCAAAGGCCATTTTCCACTGATTTTTAACAGAATCATCTCTTACATTATATATTTATTTTGTTGCAAAAAGTTATTTCTATATCCTCCAGATATCTGCAAGGTTTCCAGTTTTGATAGTTTAACATCACAGTCACGACTTGACAAGTGGGAAATCTGGGCTTCTAATGAGCATGTGTTTTAGGGCTGAAACTAACGAAAATCCAGTCCAAAAATAGTCACAAATGCCCATTTTCCCAGGATTTACTGAGATTATTTTGTCTTATATAGGGCTGCTAACACTGATTATTTTCATTAGCTATTAATCTGCCAATTATTTTCTTGATTAATCAATTGTTTGGTCAATAAAAGATCTGAAAAAAGTGAAAAATGTACATCCCAGTTTCCCAGAGTCCAAGGTGACGTCTTGTCTTCAAATGCCCTGTTTTGTCTGACCAACAGTGAAAAACCAAAGATATTCAGTGTAACATTATATAAGACTAGAGCTGCAAGGATAAGTCGATTAATCGATTAGTCGATCGGGAGAAAAATCATTGTCAACTATTTTGAAAGTCAATTAACCTTGTGAGTCCCCTTTAAAGCAAAAATGCCAAACACTTGATGGTTCTAGCTTATTAAATGTGAAGATTTACTGCTTTTACTTGACTTACATTGTAGTAAATGTAATATTATTGGGTATTAGACTGTCGGGCAGGCAAAATGAGACATTTGAGGACGTGAACTTGGACTCCGGGAAACTGGGATGGGCATTTTTCACTATTTATGGATGCTTTATAGACCAATTCATCAATTACGAGAAAAGTAATCCATAATGAAAATAATTGTTAGTTGCAGCCCCATATCAGACAACATTGCTGCAAATCCTCACATTTGAGGAGCTGGAACCAGAGAATATTGAAAAATTGTTTATCAGAGCAGCAACTATTCTGATAATACGATCGACTAATAAATCATTTCGTCTCTCATGTGTTTGGTACCAAAGTTTTCATTAAACCAATATAAATGAGGAAACAGTTCATATAAACTAATTTAAAAAAAACACCCTTGATGTAGATGAGAAAAAGCAGCAGGTGTAACATGTTGGAGGCATTTCAGCTTGCAAAAGACGAAGTTCCTATCCCTCCAAATCCCCAGGTGTTTCAGTTAAAATAGCTTTTATCATACTGACCCCCTGTTCCTTGGCAGCCATGGCTATCTTGTACAGAAAGTCCTCCTCTACAAAAGGCCGCACTGCATCGTGGATGATGACCACCTTTGGTCTGTCCGCCGCCGGCCTCTCCTCCTCCCCCTCGCCCAGAGCCAGGACTCCGTTACATATCGACCGGTGACGAGTCGAGCCACCTGGCACCACTCGAACCTTCCTGTGCTGGAAGCGCTGGATGATGTCCGTCATCAGGTCCATGTTTTCTTTGGCAACAACGACCACAATGCTCTGGATCCATGACACCCTGCAAGAAAACACCGGCCGCTCAGCAACGTCTGTTTTGTCAGGTGAGAAATCAGAAAGACCAGGAAAGATAGGCAGAACACAACACTCACACAGAGCTTCTTAAGTTTAGGAATCAGGGCTGCGACTAATCTATTTATTATTTTTTGCTTTTTTAATCTGAAGAAAGTCAAAACATTCTTGTTTAAAGTTCCCAGAGCCCAAAGTGATGTCTTTTTTGTTTGTACTGACTGACCAACAGTCCAAACCTCGAAGATATTCGGCAACATAAAACAAAGAAAAGCAAAGAAAATCCTCACATTTTAGAAGATACAACTAACAAATGTACAATACAAAAATCAAAGTGTTAAAACGACAAGTTATTGTTGAATAATCGTCTAATGTTTGGGAAACGACTGCTTTAAAACGAGTGTTACTGATATCACAACTGATATCAAAGTTGTGCAAAATAAAGTTCCACCAACACGATAATGCATCTGCACAAATTTTAAAGACCATGTATCCCTACTGATGAGTGACCAGGCTTGGATTATGGATCTTCAACACTGACGACCTATCACCCTCCTCTACTGGGAGCCTCTCTGTAATCACCGGGGCCACACAGGGAGCCTCTCCCTCTGCTCTCTAGTCCCAGGATGTTGCTGCATTCATTTCCTGACAACATGTAAACACTGACAACAAGCTAAGAGGAGACAGATCTGATTATAAACCCCCGGTTGTTATTGCATTGTTGTAATGAAGGTCAGGCAGTGATCACAACACAGTGTAAACATCCACCTTCTCTTCACAGTTATGGAGCCTGAAATCTGAACAAAATATCACTGGCTGTCCTCCAGTGGTGGAAGAAATGCTCAAATCCTTTGGCAGTACCAAAATGTGATAAAAAGAATACCTGCATTCGAAATTTAGGAAAAATGAGTAAGCACACTTGATTTCCATAGCACCTCACAAAACCAGAGTTACAAGGTGCTTTAGAGGAATTAAAGTTTCCTTTCACCAACATTACGAAAAAACAATTTTCTCATTTACCTCCAGTCACATCTAGCCATGAAGATAGTTTTGGTTTAACATTGCTCACTTTTTAAGATATTTGTGCCTGAGATTTCTGCATTCATCTGCAGTTGGGCGATATGTCAACATATGCCGCAAGATGACGATATCAATGAGCGTAGCAATCGTTTTAATGTCTCTGGGTGTATCAGGCCGTTGTGGACACTGTTGCAAATCAATGAGCAAGACTGATTTGTGGAAATTTTGAATTTTTATATGGTTGATTTGACAGGTATTAATTTGCTGGATCAGCCAAAGAGGTTATTTTATCCATGAAGAGTTACTTAATTGATTTTTCAGATAATGTACTGTATCACGACACGTGTATTGATGTAAACATTACTTAATTATGAATTATTCCACACTCCTACCTCCACCCCAAGACAATGGAGGTGAATTAAATGATGTTTGTGGTGCTCACAGCATTGAAGAATTACATTTAAAAAAAATTTCAACAGCATGATAATGTCTTGATAAGCCACAGCACTCACTATGGACAGTTTTCATTGGAACTACTTTCTACCCAAGATACAGTCCCTTCGAACACTGTTTGCAATGTTTACTGTGAGTGAGTTAGAGCATCAATATGCTTCAGGCGAAGTGTTTGGCAGATCAGTGAACAGCGTCTGAAACCTCAAAAATGAGACCATATCTGCCTGGTTAGATACCATTAGGGGTAAGTATATTTTTCTTTAATTTAGATGAACTGACCCTTTAATGCACAGCAATAATAAGAGGTCAGATAAATGTAGAGAAGTAAAGAGTACCTCAGTGGTGGAAGAAGTACTCAGATCTTGTACTTGAGTAAAAGTAGCAATACCACAGTGTAGAATTACTCTGTTAGTAAAGGTCATGCATTCAAATTTTTACTTAAATAAAAGTACAAAAGTATTGGAATCAAAATATACTGAAAGTACCAAAAGCAAAAATACTCATTATGCAGAATGGCATTGTTACATAACTGGATTATAATTATTGATGCATTAACGTGTTCATCACTTTAATGTTGGTGCTAATTATAATTAATTTATATACTTTATCTGCTGGGTAGCTTGTGAATTTCCCCCTGGGGCTCAATAATCTTAATCCATAATATTACATCATAATTTATTTGTTGGTTATATTGTGTATTATTAATCTGAATCTGCAAAGTATCTAGTAACTAAAGGTATCAGATAAATGTAGTGGTGTAAAAAGTACAATATTTCCCTCTGAATTTTACTGGAGTTGAAGTATAAAGTAGCAAAAATACTCAAGTAAAGTACAGGTACCTCAAAATTGTACTTAAATACAGTACTTGAGTAAATGTACTTAGTTACTTTCCACCTCTGGAGTAGCTACAATATTTCCTCCTGAAAAAGTAGTGGAGGAAAAGTGGAAAGATTCCCAAAATGAAAATACTAAAGTATAGAGTAGGTAATTAGTACTACCTGTGTAATCTGCAATCAAAATATACATGCTTAAATCTATGAGCAGCATGCACAGACACACACGGACCGTTACAGGAAGTCCTGAGTGAGTGAGGCTTGTTTCCATGTCCTGCTGTCACTCTACCTGTACCTGGATATGTTCACAAATTATGACATCTTGGTCCTATCCTCTTTAAAGCTCTTCTTACCTCTCGAAAGCCTGGATAGTGTAGCTTATAAGCGGCCGACCCAGAAACGACCAGAACTGTTTCGGTGTCTGTAGTCCGGTTCTCTCTCCGGTGCCGCCGGCAGGAAGAACCACAGACACCGGGAAGTCCACGCTGCGCTCCGCCGGCTGGTGGTCGCTCTTCCCGGTCTCACGGGTTGGGAAAATCCCTGGATGAGGGGGCCTGTCCGGGTCACAGTTATTATCGCTCTGCATGTTGATGTGGTTAACCTCAGTTCGGGGGAGAGGGGTCACGGAAGGTCATTCCCAAAACAGTCCATTACCAGCGAATGGGCGGGGTGGGAAGATAGCGGCAACGTGGATGGAGATTTGGGAAAACAGCGCTGTTAAGCTAGAACAGTTAAATGGCGTACTTCCGGTGAATGCTTTCAAAGTAAAACCCCCAAGTCTGGGTTAGTTTTCGTAAATGTTTTAGTTAGAAGTATTTAGAAACTTTACTTAAAACGTTCAAAAAGTAATACCACAATTAAAATACGCCATAATAACTAATAGTCCCAGTGTTTCCCTTAAATAAATGTAATTGCAGTAAAATGTATCAAAAGCAATATTATTGTGATGTTATGTATAGGTGGTGCATCATATTTCATGAGCTCTTTGTTTGTTTTGTTTGTAAAAATCTTAACGTGCAAATTCATAGAAACTACAGTTGTCAGATAAAAGGTAGTGGAGTGAAAAGTACAAATGAATGCGAAAATTTATTCTTGACCTTGGAAACAGTATTTTGACAAAAAAAAAGTAGACCTTGAATTAAGATTTTTTTTTGTCAGAATAGTACAATGTTTGAAATGTAGTGGGGGAAAAGTAGGAAGTCTCTAAAAATGGAAATACTTAAGCAAAGTAACAGTTCCTCAGACCGTATTGTACTGAAAATGGAAAGTATAATATTTCTGTGCCGTTCTGACTGCCAAATATATACTGAAACTAAGTCTACAGTTTACAATGACTGCATGAGCAAATTAAAGAAAACATATTTTGAAGTCAGCATAATTTTACAGTCAGTTTTGTTTTTAGTTTAGATTCAACTTTAATTTTTAAGGTAAAATTATTTCATTTCCGGTCAAATTCAAGTAGAAGCTTGACGCATCTTTGGAAAAAAATCGGCAGCTGCCACAGATCTAGGTTCTCGCGTGATTTCAGTCTCATGCTGCATCAAGTAGGTTATTTTAGACAACCTCGCGAGAAAAATAATAAATGAGGCTTTGAATTAGAAAACTGTTCTTGCAGTAAAACAAAATGTTTTTTTTGTTTTTTTTTACTTTTATGCTTATTCAAAAGTGCGCAATACATATTACAGTCTGTAAGAAAAAACTAAGACAAATAATTTTCTACACATACATATTTATGAATTACTTTTAATTATGTTTAATGTTTTTATTTGTAAAAATTGTGACATTTTCTTCCAACTTCCCTCTATTTAGCTACACAATATTATAAATTCTAGGTGAATTTCATCAGTAGCCCATCAGTAGCCATGTCTTAACTAACATTAGGACTTCAATATTGGCCTGATTTAAGTTATAATGTCTGCCCTCCTGTAGATGAACCATCGCTCTGCATGAGTTGTCATGGTAAAGTGTAGTGTCATGCATGGTGAAGTCTTCACTGACAAAAATGCATATGATAAAAAGTGATATTTATTTCATATAAAGTTATTACAAGACTGATTGATGACAAAGCTTTTCCAGATTTCACCCACATGCTGACGCCAAAACATATCATATTATATGTTGCCACAGAAAATATATTACATCATAAATCTTACATAGTAAAATTTTATAGACATGGCCATACATCAAAAGGCAAGTAAGAATTTTATATATGTACAAGTATTTACACAGGATCTTTTGAGATGTTTGGTGTTATTTACTGGTGTTGGTGCCTAAACAATTGACTGCAGATCTCTATCTGCATATAAAATGAATATAGGAGCGCATGCACATGGCTACATCTGGGACAATGTGGGTTGGCTCGGTGCTCCAGAAAGCTCTGCAGACTGTAAACCCCAGTTCCGTTCACATTATCTTTAACCACATGGATTAAAATGTCAAGAAGAGTCCTTAGCATGCCATTTGGAGTTCTCCATCATACGAGGAACCAGCTTCACCTAAATCAAGTCCCAGTCACATCGAGAGATAATCCACAACTGCAAGCTCTGGACGTCCTGTCTCAGTATCACAGAGACAAAACTCCTGTAGGTTTATGTGGAGTCAGAGTCTGCATGCCTGCCGGCTCTCAGGGTTCAGTCTCGTGCCAGTTCTCACGCAGCCGGTTCTTCCCCAGCCTCCTCTTGCTCTTGGACTTGTGCTTGTGCAGGAGCTGCGGCGGCGACAGAGACGGCTCCTCGAACTTGTTGCCTGATTCGTTGTGCTGCCTTGAGTACCTCTTGCACTTGCAGGAGGTGACCACTGTGATTTTGTATGTTCTCGTGCTGCCGTCCTGGCACTGCAGCTGGATGCGCTGGGTGCGGGTCTTGTCGTTGACACACCGCCAGTCCTGGTTGCTGCTCCGGCGACCCCAGAACTTCCTGCTATAGGGGCCGCCGATCCAGTTTTGAAGCATCTGAGCTGGGAGACATTCGCCAGTGCACACCAGCTCCTTGATGGGGTTGATGCTGGTGCAGTGGCCATCAGAGATATACTTAGTGGACCTCAGTTCTCTGCATCCGATTTGGCTTCGTTCTGTGGAAAGACACGATGAGAATTGTGAGAAAGAAGAATCTGGCAGTGTAGTAAATCATGTTAGATAGGGCTGCAACTAACAATTATTTTCATTATCAATTAATGTGCCGATTCTTTTCTCGATTAAGCAATTAATCATTTTGTCTATAAAAAGTTCAGTAAATAGCGAAAAAAGCTTGTTAAAATTTTCACACAGCCAAAAGAAACGTCTTCAAATGTCTTGTTTTGTCTGATCAACAGTTCAAAACCTAAAAATATTCAGTTATGTATCATGTATGAAAAAGAAAAGCAGCAAATAATCACATCTGAGAAGCCGAATTACATATCACAGAAACTCAATGTCATTATTTAACCATGACATTGAAATGATAATACATGATAATAGTGGATTACTGTCCAGCCCTTCATCCTGAGCCCCTTCGTAGCCTCAGGCAAGTCACAGGAACACGGGGAATAAGCACAATAGCATACTGACCATTCTATTTCAAAAAGTTGAGGAATTATAACATGTGAAAAGGAAAAACTTTCCTTTTATCAGTGTGGCAGGGCTTTAACACGAGGATTACCTCTGTGCAGCAGCTACGACTGTCAGTATTATTCTGCTGCAGGCTACAAACACTGTCCCCCCTGCTCTCCCCTCCACCACTGTAACCCAAGCTCAGGTCCATTCATACAGCTTCATACAGCTCACTGACAATGCCCCCCCCCGTGACTGTTTGATGAATGAACCGGGGTGAGGCTCTGTCTCTCTCGCTCTCTTACTCCCCCACAACCCCTCCCCACCTTCACGGTCGGGTGCTCAGAGCCACGATCTGAGGCTTCCTGTTCACGGGAGAACACCTCCATTCAGCTGCACTGACACCCAGTCGGCTGCTCAGCCCGTCTCCTCCCTGCCTGGACGACAGCCAGCCAGGTGTGTGTTACACTGAGTGTTGCCTCAGCTCGCTGTGATGGGCAGTCTCTGCTGGGAGTCACAACTACAGCAGCAGAGCCACTGCATGCTCTCAGTGAGGGTATTATGTTGTGACATGAGCCACTTTTTATAGTATTCCCAAAGTAACCCAACTGTACAATGTCTGTGCAAGACTCTATCGTAAGTTTACAGTGACATTATAGTGATGTTATTTGATATTTATTTACTTTTTGTGATATAGCCTATTTTACTCTTTGCAAATAGCAGCTGTATATTTCAAAGTGTTTTGATGACACATGTCGTCTACAATCCCTTCCAAGAATGTGTAGGCGTGTGTAAATGATGATGGGATTAAGTGCCTGATTAAAAAAGGTCCCTCATTTGGCTCTTTGAGATGTAGATGTAAAAGACAAAGAAAGGGGGAATTTGATTCTTAAACCTGAACTTTATCAAGAGCATTTGGCTGCATGCACCCTTCAGTGAAGAAGAATAAAGAAATCAAATAAAGTAGAAGGTAAAAAAATGGAAATTGGGAAGAGGAACAGCTTGGGGAATTGCATTTTCTGCAAGTTCTGTTTTCTCACCTGTTTCTCATGCTGCTTGGGCTGCATAAACTACTAAAAGTTTGGACTACAGTGATCCATTACCAAATCCTAGAAAGATAATATTCAAATATCATGACTGTTTAACGTCATGCAATATAAAAACTCCAGGAAATAAAAGGAAAACATGTAAAAGTCAAAGCTTCTACGGTGACAGAAAAGTTTCCTAAAAAAGTAGCTTAAAGTACAATAAGGTCCCTGTAACTCAGTCTAGAGTACCACACACACGTTATAGACTGAAATATACATAGAAGCGCATGAGAAACCCTGACAGCATCCTCCGGTCCTCCGCAGCAGGAGGCTTCCTCACTCACCGCCTCTGTCGTGCGCCGCGCTGCCCGCTCCTCTCCCGCCGTTCCGTGCGCGGTTCAGGGTCACGTTGCTCTGGACCTCCAGCACCGGCGCGCTCACATGCGAGAACAGGAGCTCCGTGGCGTCGTTCTTGAGGGCTTGGCAACTCCTCAGGAGGATGCAAAGTACGACCAGGGAATGGCATGACTCGTACGCGGTCAGGTGCATGGTTGCTTCCTAGGAAAGGGGGTGTGGGGAGATGTAGGTCCGACGGGGAGTAGACTGATGCTGGATGAACTACATGTGAGACCCGTGGTTTTATACAGCCGGCCCGCCTCGCGATTTGGCAGCTACTCAGGTGCGTCTCTGTTGCGAGGCTCTGATTGGTCGCCACGCATGCAGGCTCGTGCGATAACCCCGCCCACCGCTTTTATTTTGGAGAGTTTAAAATTTGCTCCTGGATGCTGGAGATGCCTGCATCCATGATGATGATGATGATGAAGCCTGAGTCATTGGCATACTAACAGTGTTTTTTGGTTTGATTCATTAACGACATTCTGATATATTTATAAAATACAACATATCAGATTTTGTCAGGGATAAAATGATAACATTTTGGACTTTTTTCCTTTGTTGCCCCTGGTGTTTTCACAGTCCACCAACCTTTATCAAGATGAAGACAGCCATTCAGTATCTGACATTAAGAAATACTAGAACACAGGAACTTAAAAGTACAAGATTTAATCATATCAACAATCAATAAAAAATGTTCAGGAGGCAGACAAGACACACTTCATCATCCACTGCAGATTAATTCAGTTTCACTTATTTGTCATTGTAATATCTGAATGTATTGAGTGAAATGTGAGAGTGGCAGCATGGAGGAATATCTTCTTCCAGACTGTAAAACAAAAACAAAAAAATAGTATTAAACTGCGGGCTGGTGGAAAGATGGCTACTTTCCAAAGTCAATGAGTCCTGATTAGATCCCAGATAAACTTTAGTTTTTAGTCTATATTAAGGCTGTCTAAATGCAGCCACTTCTACATTTACATGAGACAGAAACAAAACAAGTCAAAATAGATAAAATCACAGGGGGAACATTTTTTTGTAGCTACATAAAGATATTTCCTTGCCTGAGAAATTGCAGCTGAATAACTCTCTTTGTTTGAAAACAACAACAAAGATCTGGATCTAAATTTATCCAGATTTCAAAGATGAACGGCAACTTCCAAAACTGTCCTAAATCAGATTTTTATGCATCTGGGGAGGTTAAATATGCGTCGGCTGTGAAGTAATATTTGCAAAAAACTGTTGTTCTTAAACGTCGGATGCTGTTATGATGCTGTGTGGTTATAAACAGTCTTTGCCTTTAGTGAGTCATGCTGTGAGTTTTGTGGATATTCCTTTTCACCATTAAAAGCAGAGTTTGGTTTGTAGTTTCTTATTCTTCTCATTGTTCTGCTTTTCATATAAAATTTTAAATAATGCTTCATGGCAGTAGCTGAGTTGCTGTGACCAGAATGTTTCTGCTTTGTTTGAGGCCCTGCTTTAATTAGTTCAATTCGAGGGGAAACTAAATGAGGAAATGTTCCCTCCCTCACTGAACTCCAAGTTAAAGCTGCAGCTGCTCGAGCTGTAAGCTCTGAAAGTGTGTGTGAAGTTGTGTGTTTCTTCTGTTCCTCTCGTCAACACTCCTGCAGCACTTTGAAAACCAGTGAGAAGGTTGATAAACCTTCCTATGTGCTTCTTGTGACCCTGGACGATAATTTCACTTTGTACAATGTCATCATTTTAAATTTCAGAAACATTCACATGAGATTTGGCAGCATGCATACCTCCCCGATCACATGCAAAAGAGAGCCAATATTGTCTGGCCAAATGTGCTATAGTTAAAATAAAGGTATCATAGTGTAGTTTCTCTGTCAGGTGAAAACCTTGCACCTCCAGATTTGTTTTCAAATGTTTTCAGATCAGTTGAAGAAGGAAAGTGAGGACACAAGGAGGGAAAGCAAAGAAAAGGACAGAAAACTTTAGATTTGCCCCATATTTCTAGATGAAATTTGTGATTATTTCTCCATCCACACGTTGTTTCTGAAACAGCCGAGAGCAATAAGTGCTCTGCCTGTCTACTGAAAGCTGGACTGAAGTTTTTTTTTGTTCGTGTGGAAAAGACTTTGAAAAGTCTGAGGTCTCTGACATCTGTTGATTGTCCTGTGTGTCAGATCAGTCATAGAAAATTACTGCAAACATTATTTGACCCTGATCCAGTCCACAGCTGCTCATTATTCACCACCGTCTTCAGCAGTGATGGAGCATTAATCACACATGTGTACACAGCTGATGATTTAAGACACCAACTCATGTTTTACCTTCTGGTTAGTTTCTCATATTGGATATTCTCCACGTTGCGACTTGCCTCTCTCAGGCACACGTTTAATTCAAGAATGAAAACTGATATTGTCTGTGTGTAATTTGCTTTCTTTCTATGCCATCCTCCCTCTGCCTACCTCTCAATCTCTGTCAGTTACACGTCTAATGATTCAAGTGCCCAGACTAACTGGAGTCTTTGTGTGTCCGCGGTACGAAACAAGGAGTGATATAATTACTTTTGTGGGGAACATTCAATCCAGGCTTGTCTTACTGATTTGAAAAGGGGCGACATGCAGAGACACTAATTGTTGCTCACGACAATGAAAGCTGATACGCAGATCACTTGCCTGTTTGGTTTTATTATCACACAAGTTTAGGAAAAAGTACACATATATTTGCACCTTTAAGTCACGTATTCAAAGTAGTCATTGTGAAGAAAGGCAGAGGTTAGTTTTGCAGTCAGTTGAAAATGTCACACCTCCAATTTTGGTTATTTTCAGGATTTCAGATCAGGAAGAAAAGAAACAAAGAATTTAGGAAACTAGGAAAGAAATAAAGAAAACATGAAAGTAGGATGAGGAGAAGGAAGGAAGGAAGGATTAAAAAAGAAGAAAGAAAGAAGGAAATAAATAGGAAAAGGGGAAGATGAATGAAAAGCAGGAACAAAGAAAAGAAGAAAATAAAAAAGAGGGAATGTGGGAGGGATAGAAGGAAAGGAGGAAATAAAGATCAATTAGTGATGCCAAAACTACTTGGACACACCTGTCAACTTACATTTGTGTACTTTTGGTTGGGGTATTTTTCGTGGTTTGGGCCCCTTAGTTCCAATGAAGGGAAATCTTAATGCTACAACATACAATGCTTTTAGACATATTTTAGACAATAGTGCTCCTTCGACTTTGTGGGGATCTATTGGCAGAATATGGTAGAAATGGAGATTTGTAAGTATGTTTTCATTAGTGTAAAATCACCTGAAAATAAGAATCGGTGTGTTTTCATTACCTTAGAACAAATCCTTTATATCTACAGAGGGAGCGGGTCCTCTTCCACGGAGTCCGGCATATTGCACCGCCATGTTTCTACAGTAGCCCAGAACGGACAAACCAAACACTGGCTCTAGATAGGGCCTTTTGTGTTTTTCACGAGTTTCGCGGCCACCGGACGTTCTCCTACACGCTTGGAAGGGGAGGGTGAAGAGTTTTCGGTTGGTTGCAATCTGCAACCTCAGATGCCACTAAATCCTACACACTGGACCTTAAAGTCATCAATGGGAGCAAATGCTGGCAGTCAGTTCCAAAACCTTGTAGAAAGCCTGAAACTGGAAGAATGGAGGCTGTTATAACAGCAGATTAATGCCCATTTTGGCCATATAGCGTATTTAATGAGCTCATGTTAAATAAAAAATAACTGTTAGCTAAGCCCCCTCTCCACAGTCTTAGTTACTGCTGCTACCTCTGTCAACCTGTTCTCACACGGCACAAATGCAGTTTGCAATGACAATGGTGGCAGATTTACTATTGAAATTATTAATTAAAATTTTGTAAATAACATCCTTGATTCCAGACAGAAGTAGACAAAAGCATGCTTCTTATTTCTTGCTGGCAGCTGTTGATTTTGCCAAACAAATTACATCTGTGACTGGCAGATTTTACCTATTTAAGCTAACGTTAGCTTCATGAGTTGGTTGAAAACACTGTCCCCAGCTGACTTTTCTGTTACCAGCCGACTTGTTTTAAAACAAGAATCTTGTAACAGCAGTCTTTGTATGCACTTCATGGCTACATACATGATATTGCACTAAAAGACTGAGGCGAAAGCTACACGCCCCAGGCAAAAAAGTCAGCATCCTCACCCGTTGATGATCTATGTAGAAGCATGGAAGTAAAGGAGGTAAGAGACAGCATTGTTTTTGTATTGTAGGGTAGACCATAGACGACCAATAAGGAAAGATATAAGATCAGACCTCAGTTATTCTGTTTGGCTGCTTACATGTTTGTATTTTCAGATATTATGCTTCCCTTTTAATGTTACAAGAGAAAAGGCTTTGAGAATGTCTTTGGCAAATGTGATGCAATGTCAGGTAACGTTGCTGAAATGCAAACTTCCCCAAAAAAGCAGGACAGAGTCGCTAACATTAGCCTAAACTTTGAAAGCATTAGCATTAGCAGTAACACTAACATTTTTAAATGTAACTCATAACCCTACAAAGTTACTTAACGATATCTGGCCTTGGAAGTTCAGTTACTGTAAGTAGTAAGCTAGTTAGCCAGGCATGCTAACAACGATTGCAGCTTATGTTAAAGCAGACAAATACACATTCTTTTGCTCCTATGCTTTTGGTTCTGGAAAGGGAAAAAAAAAAACCCACCACCCTCCAAACTTTTTTAATGCAGAGTACAACCATGTACACCACGTCGGCATCGGGAGAAAGGGAGAAACCCAAAACTGCACAGGCCTGCTGTGTCTACGGTTGCTAAGCTATGATTGGACAATCGCTGTTTGAAGGAGGGCTTTAATGAATGATTCTAAACATCCAAAATAATGAGTAACTACAGTCAAAATGTAGAGTGATACTTAAGGACCAGAGCCTTAAAATGTAATTGTTCCTTCCCGACTCTGGTTTTAAATCTCCTCAACAGGTGAGCCCAGTCTGCCATTAAACTTCACGCTCAGTTTCTGTTATTGTTTCCTCTCTCTTTTGTTCTTCCTCAAACAGGGGCACCAGAGGCTCATTCACTCCACTTCCGAGAGAAAATAAAGGGCAACATGACCAGCTCTTCTCAGAAGACTATTCACACTTCGACGCCCCTCTGAGAGCTTCTTATGGGACTGGGTTAAATGAATGCAGAAAAGTGAATATGATAGGCCCCAGCATTTGTGCTCTCACTATGTAAGGAAACAGAAAGCTTAGAGCTGACTCCATTCGGTGCACAAACGGAGCAGCGGTGAAACTCAGCAGCAGGAATTCGGTTGCCCCTAACCCTCATGGGAAATGAAAGGTGGCTGGGTTAATAGCATATTGACAAGCAGCACGGCGGGAATGTGTGCATGATCAGGAAGCGCCCACATGCAATAATGGGAGGTGTGGCGAGGGCGACCGGAGGGGAACAAAAGGAATGCACAACACCTGGAACAAAGCCAAGGAAGAAAGGTCATTGTGGCAACAGATTTTGGAAAAGATCCCAGCGGAAGACAAACAATGAATGGAGGATGTTATTCACTGAGATTGATCCTATATGACAATCAATCAATTGTACTTTTATTATTAGTATTGTTACAAACTAATATAGTCGGTCTTTCAAGCACTTTGTTTAATTTATTAGCGGGTTGCATACGTACATGGTACCGGTAGACATTGTAATGTCAACTCAAAGTCAACTTACAAGCTTTTTCAGGAGCTTTTTCCACTACATCTCATGGTCTTCATTAGCAAAAAGAACTGGCTCAGGTTCATATCTGACGGCAACGACGTTGTTATCACATGACCAACTTTCCATACTTAAGTCACATGATGACACCTGAATCTTTTCAGTTCGCTGATGAAGACCACTTACTAAAAACTTCCAAAAAAAGCTTATTTTGTAACACATGCTAATTGCAAGTATGAGAATGAACTACAGCACCATGCTCAAATAAACATAGTTTTTCTTTTAAAGATATGTGGTTCTCACAGGACAGCGACGCTACAAACATAGAATAATATAGAATATGATGCATTGCTGTAGATTAAACTACCCAACAGTATATAAAGTAGTTAAAATGAGCTCAACCTTAAACATCTACAGCAGTAAAATGCAACATACATGTTAATGCAGCAGTAATGTTAATCCAGAAACATCAGATAATAATAAGAATAGTAAAACACTGACAGGGAGCATTTTACTGCACAATGAGTACTTCTACTTTTGATACTTTAAGTGAATTTTTCTGATAATACTTAAATACGTTTACTTAACTAAGGTTTTGAATGCAGGAGTTTTGCTTGTAGTGGAGTATTTTCTCTGTGTGCTATTAGGACTTTTACTTAAGCAAAGGATCTGATCTTCCACCACTGGCTACAGCCGGAGTTGCTGCACAGATGTGCTGTGTGTATGGATAAACTGTGGTTCATCTAGAATTTGTTAAAGCACATAATTCCCTCTAAAACCACAAGTTGTTATTTTATTTCTGTTTGTGATAAAACAATCAAGATACAACGTGTTTATTAGTGAAGCGCTGGTAGGCACTTTTTTGAACTTTGGAGAAAGTCAGGCTAGCTGTTTCGCCCTGGTTTAAACTAAGCTAGGCTACTTGCCTCCCCCGTTCTCCATGCACACAGATACGAGAGTGGTATCTTCTCATCTCACTCTTGGAAGGAATGAGATTAAGTGGATTCTAAGTGGAACTATTTCTTTAATCAGAAAAAGTAGTAACATGTAACTACAGCTGTTGGTTGTTGTTGTGGAACAAAAAGTACAATATTTCCCTTCGAAATGTAGCATAAGAAAAGTATTTCTACTTTTCTTATGCTCCCAAATTCAAAATACTCAAATCATCAGCTTAAATTACAGTAAATACAGCATCAGTAAATGTACTAAGTTAATTTCAACCTGTGGAGGCTTCACCTATATGACAACACCTCTGTTGAAAGAGGGCATACAGTAAGGACAGGGATAAAGTGTGGAGGGATTCATTTCAGAGAATCACTGCACCAACTGGTTTTACTGATATTATACTTCTGTCTCTGGTATCAGTGTGTATCAGTGTGGTATAAGTGTGTATCAGCTGACTTGAATGCAAAGATACATTTTTTGGGCCTCCATTGCTCATTATTAGGGACCACAATGTGAATAAACCTGCAAACTAAACTAAATTGACCTTGTTTGCTCATCAATTTTGGTGAAACATTGCCCTCTGCTGGATATTTGCCTTCACTGCAGATGAATGATGCAGATTTCTAATCGCTAATCTGTACCAAATTTAACACAAGAATACCTAAATCTACCACAATCCATGCATGAAAGACAAACCAACATAAAACAAATATAATTGTTTGAATTTGAAGAGAAGAATGATTTTTTTGTTTGTTGTGATTTCAAGCACAACAGGAGTTTCCTGGCAACAGGTGTGGCTGGTGTGAAAATCCAAAGGTGACAGACAATGGAGGTGGCCAAGGTAGACAGCTATATCTCATACACTGACACTACTTTTAAAACTCCAGATTACAAAGGCACATGAATGTAACTTTTGTTACTTTGTATCTGTATTTTCTTCTTCTCTCACCCTAAATACAGGTCATAAAGGACTTTCTTCAGAAGCGTGGAATAAGGAGGGACGTTGATGTTTGCCAACTCTGCCTTGCCACAAAGTAAGTTAAGACAAACTTTTCTTTTGGGATTTAAAGCAAATGTATCTGTGGCTCTCACTGCAGCTGCTGGGGAAATTTGAGATGAGATTCATACAGCTACATAATTTTACAAATAAAACCAAATTTAGACAGAGATTACAATTCTTGCTATTTTACTGAACAGAAAACTCAACAGTGTCCCTGACTTATCAAGATTTCATTTTCTGAGGGAGTTGTGGTTGAATAACAACAAGGTAGGCTTCCGTAAAGCTTTGTGTATTTCAGCAACGAGAGATTTTTTTTTTTAAAGTTTAAAATGTATTTATTTATTTTTATTTTGAATCTTTCAGATCAGAGAGCTCAGCTGTCGTTCCCTCAACTGCTGCTTGACTGAACTTTACCTCCACAATAACAACATCAAGTCTATTTCTGGTGAATTTTTATTTTTCCTCTGAATGTGAAGATAATGTGAAAATGTAAAGTGTGGCAGAAGGTGAAAATAGGTTGCTGGTTTGAACTCCTGACCAGACAAAAATATCAGCTGGGAAAAGGTCATGCTCCACTAACCGTGATTGTATGACCCTTGACTACAGATACATTTTAAGGGTGCTGTTGCAGTCCCTACTTGTTGACAGATTTCAGTAGAAGACGAAGCACTTAATACTCCTTCAACCCACAAACAGTGAGGCTGCTCACTGACTGTGAATATATCTGACAGGTATTAATTTGTGCAGCTGAATGAATGCAAACAGTCCAGTGTTGAGGATGAGTTCCCCACCACATGTGCCCTAGATGAATAAACCTTAAAAAAGAAGACAATAGAATTTATCCTCCCTGGTCTCTCGCACAGGGGCCCTAAATCATCTGACCTGCCTCCGACTTCTTTTTCTTCACAACAACCAGATCAGAGGGCTGGAGGACACGATGCACGAGCTCAGGAGGATGCAGCAGCTCCAAATTGCAAGTGAGTGAGTGACGAATCTCAGTCAGGGCACACCTGCCATACCCATAATAGAGACAGACAGACAGACAGTCCACCAATATCCACAAGATTTACACAGTAGGCTGAGAATATGTCTATAATTTCTTGGATTCTTTTAAGAATGGAGGCTTCTTTGCAGCTTTTTTCCTCAATCCCATCTCCCATGAACCTGGGTATCGCCACCATGTGATCCACCGCTTACCTTCTATCCAGGTTTTAGATGGAAAAGGTAAGATCTATAGACATTCAAAGGGACATGCGTATCTGATCTGCAAAGCATCAAGCCCATCACATTACAAAATACTACTTGTGTGTGGCTTTTATTTTGTTATTCTTCCGTTAACATCTGTCAGTAGTACGATATGGTCTCTATCTGTTGTGTGGTCAGAGGTGAAGTCAGAGGAGAGGAAGAGGGCCTTCCAGATGCACAGCCAGGAGCGTCATCGTGTCCTCCAGTCTGTGGCCTTCTGCAGACGGGCAACGAAGTCCACAAGCAGAGAGGATGTTTGTTATTATCTTGGCAAACAGTCCAGATATAAGTGATGAGCTGGTCACGAACGAGCCGTATCCTTTAAGTGAACGATGGGAGCAGAAATATTTTTTGTTTCATATTATATCATAGAAATTAAACTGAAATATACTGTATGTGTCTGTACAGAGTTGTGTAATTATTAATTAACCATACTATTTTATTAGTAGGGAGTTATTTTTGTTATACAACTAGGATAGTTATTCTTGATATATCCCACTTTTTAACCATCAATATGACAGAATATTTCAATGTATTGCAGATGAAGAATCATCCATATGTATTTCTTGCAACAAATAAGAAAGTAACGTAGGCAGTGACCAGCAGAAGTGGTAATAAATGAAGAGCTGTTTGGGAGCCGAAAGAGCCGGCTCTCGGAAAGGAACGGGAGTCATAAGATCTGGCTCCCTTCATAGAGCCGTGATTCTCGTCGCTACCAGTCAAAACACATTACAGTGCATTTTATTGTCCTGCTTACTTGGGGTAATCCATATAAAGGGGATACAATTTATTTAATTTTCGATCCTGTGATAGAAAAAATTCGAAAAAGTTAATTGAGAATCCTTTACAGATAAAATGACCAGATGGGAATGTCTGTTTTTCACTATTCTAGTGAATTAAAGGGGAACTCCACCATTGTTACACATCAAAGTCTGTTTACAGGTCTTGGGGAGTACTAGGCCTACTGCACGCATATGTGCAAAAAGTTGTATAAAGCCTTTTGTGGCTCCAGAGGGAGCTGCATGAAATCTGATAAACGCTCTTCATCTCTGCTTGAGGCTAGCGGCTGGAGGCTACATTAGCCGCTTCATAACACACCTCCCATCCCCCAAAGCCCCAAAATAATGGAAACTGTACTTCCAAAACTAGGAACATGATTATCCCCCAAATCGAAGCAAGACAAATAATAATAATAATAATAATAATAATAGGAGATACAAAATCCAATAATATGGGGGAGGGGAGTTTGGCGGGCACTGTCACAAAAATAGAACATTACAGACTTCACAAAGAGGACTTGTTGCAGGAATGCTATATTGGATTGCAATAAATTATTCATGTGTACCTAATAAACACGGACCTCTGTGATGCTTTCCAACCCATGTCAGATCATCACTCTAACTCAGGGATAATAAAGATGTGATATGATTGAGATATGTAGAAAAATGAAGAGAAGATAAAATATAAAAATCTACTCCAAAAATCAATATGATCATTGGGCACTTGAATGAAGTTGATCTTTATTTAATGTGATTAAGCTAAATTCGTTTGACATATTGGAGATGATCAGTGTTCAGGACAAACAAAGCCTTGTTGGACCTGTCGTTTGACTTAAACGTCTCTGTCCATTCAGGCTGCACAATAATTTATTTTTGTCCTGGACATGGATCTTGTGCCATGTACAACAATTCTTGATCAACAAATGATGTTGCAAATGAAAAAAACTTTCATTTTGTTACAGTTTGGAATATCCTGAGCATTAACATCATCTTTCACGATACACTAAAAATAAATTCATGTTTATGTTGTTTATATTTAAAAATATACATTTTTGGTCAATATTGTGCAGCCATGCTATCCACTCACAATCCACCATGAGGTTATCAGTACAAAAAAACATCCCAATAACAAGTATATTGCAAACAAACAACAGCTCTGATTGACTACACAGTCACTTCTTTCCTGCACAGGTTGCTACAGTTTCTTAAGGCAGAATTACGTTCCATCATTGATGTGAACCATTAGTTCTTCACGTTACCCACAATTCCTCCCAGTGACTTCTACCACAAACACATCAGCCTACGCAATTTTCACATTCACATATGACAGTATCATCTGAAAAATGAACGTATAAAAATGACAAAGATAACCGCTGTGGCACAAACCTTACTCATATGCTTTCGTGTCTTTGTGACAGTCTCTGCTCGATAATAAATATGGGTTCTTATCTCCTGCTGGACCAGTCCTTGTCTGGCTTTCAGTCTCACTGCCAGTCTGCTCTGTCTGTGATGAATGGATGTATTCTGGAGTAGCTGGTTGCTGACTGTTAGATGTCCCTCAGTTGTCAGCTGCTGGGATAGAAGTGGGGTTTGAGGTTTCCGCTGCAGAGTCTGAGGGGGCGACCTCACTGTTGGTCGCCACCGAGAGCTCCTGCATGGAGTCTGTGGCCTCCTGCACTGCTTCATCTCCCTCTGAAACACAGAGACAATATAGTTAGGACTGACCGTGCTTTTATACTGAAAGTAACTAAAATCAAGACATCTGAGGTCGAGGCTAGCCATCAACACTTTTATGTCATTTTGGTTTAATGAACTTTACTTCCTCCTGACAAAGTGCAACCTGGACAAGAAATTGATTTGAATAAAGAAGTTTTCATAAAGCTTTTTAAAATTCAGGCTTCAACATCATTCCAAAAGATTTTTAAGGCTCCACGTTTTCTGTTTGGTTAAAACCAATTTCACCATGGATTTTATTTCCCCATGCATCCCAAAGTTAAGTTTCTAGCCGCATGAGTACACTGCGGTTTAACGTAAATTCATGTGGTAATAGAAAGTGCACGGACAAATCAGGACAACGAGCTGATAATTATGTGCCAGTTCCTTTTAGTACACACACAAAAAAAAACCAAAAAAAACAAAACACAAAATGGTTCAACTGTAGTGTTTGCGCCATGGTATTTTTAAATATTAGACTTTTTTTTTACACTGATTTTTAAATCTGATTTGTACCCCTTTTTAATAACACTTAAGAAGGAAATACTGATAATTTCCTGGATTTTTTCTTTGAAAAATAAAAAACTGAGCCCTATATATTTATTTATTTATGTTTTATATTTCCAAGCCCAACAAAACAAAACAGATTTTTGCTCGATGTGCAAGCTCAGAAATTCAAAGCTTCAAAGTTTTCCCAAACTTTTACTAGATTTTAGATATTACCTCAAACATGATGCTTTGAAGGATGGTTTCATCAATCAGTGGGACTAAAGTGAATTTGCACTGAGTTTGAAGTTAATTTCAGATATATGCTGGTTAAAATTGCCTTCTTGTAGACGCTGCTTGTCTTTCTGTGCCTTTTATTATTATGAAGTAATCACCTCATATCATGTAACACTCTGGATGGTAATCTCTGGGATGAGTGTTTACCCTGTTGTAGTGTTTTATTCTGTCATATTTGGTCTCTTAGATAGATGAAGTACCTTTGCTCTGCTGCATCCTCAGTTTGGCTGATTCTGCCTCCTGCTTCTCTCTCTGCTCTTGGAGCGCCTTGCAAACTTTCTTGTGGGTGAACCAGTGCATCTTTTGGCAAGCTTGGCCACAGTAGATCACCTAGTGGCAAAAAAAGAGAGTTTACTTTAGTAGACGATGTAACTAAATAAAAGAGAAGAAATACCAGCATCGAGACAGCTTTAAATTGACAGTTTGTGCATTTTGCTGGGTTTCATTCTTTGTATATTGTTTCCATCCACATGGAAGCCCTTAGTGAACATATTACAAATTAAAATATAAATATTTTAATTCAAAAATGTTAAATAGGGGTTGAGACGCTGACCATGAACTGCAACGTCCCCGGTTTGAATCCAACCGGGGACCTTTGTTGCATCGTTCGCCCTCATTTCCTGTCACCTCCCCACTCTTGCAACGTCAAAAAATTTTTTTTAAAATAAATAAGTAAATATATAAATAAAAGACCCCCCAAAAATATATTTTTTAATCTTTATTGTTCTGGAAGATTTTCATTGTTTTATAAGGTTTACTGTTGAGAAGTTGCAGTCGAAAAAATAATCAACTTTTTGCACATGTAGAAGACTCCATCTTTCGACGTGTGAATTGTTCTATTCATTTCATATTTAATTCATTATAGTCATTTTGACACTCACCATTTTACAGATGGAACATCTCTTCTCGGCTCCCTTCTCTCCACAGGACGTACAAAACTCCGCGTCCATGAAGCCGACCTGACCTGTGATGGCCTGAGTCAGCACTGACAGAGCTGTGGGGTCGTTACCCTGCCATGATGGAAAGTAAAAAGAACAACGATTAGACATTGCACAACAAAACACAAAACAAAGAAAGTTTTATATTTACATGAGACTCATTCCAATCCAAAATAAAGTGTGTCTAAAAGAGACAAGCTCTCAGTTTACGAGAACTCACAAAGCCTAAACTGTGAGCCTTTATTTTCAGATCTACTGAGTAATAAGGAACGGCAAAATAAGTTTAACACACATTGCTGGATATAATCATCTCTAAACTGTTTTTTCCATTCATCCAGACTCACAATCTCCACAGGGGCGATACTCCGCACCAGCTGCTGCAGCAGAGTTGCGTCACAGTAAGGAAACTTGCGGATGCACTCTCTGATAAACTTCTCTTGGTACACGGGGAAGCCATCGCTGTCTCGACCCTTCAGCAAACTGCAGCACAGGGATCAAGGAGATCAAACATTTTAGGAATACTTTAATGAAGGAAATGCACATCACTTTACAACTGTTATCATGAGCTACTTCAATATGTTTTGAAAAATTCATTTTAATCCTGAGATTTAATGTAAAGCTGAAAGAAGCCGTGTTGGAAAAGACAGAGCTCCAGCCAGGCTACTCCCAGTTTTGTCTTGTCAAAACGTTGAAAAGATGTCTACAATGACAAACAACCCATTGTGTCTAAACCTGCACTCCAATCTACCAGAACAGGTACCAGGAGTAAAAATGGAGCCATCTGAGTGACAGCATTGACAAAGACTCAACAGACTTTATAACCTAAAAAGTTCCTTTAAAAGCCTATCATACCTACTTTTTCACCTATGATACATCCCAACATTCATAAAAAAACTGCACAGAAAAGTGAAATTAAACACCATTATCAGATATTAGTTTACAGTTATAATGAATAAATTATTATTATTATTATTCTTCAACCTCACACACGAGCATGTCACAAATTACCATCGGGGAGCAGACATTTGCTTCACTGCAATTTTTTAATTTAGTAATTTAATTTAGGTATTTCCTAAGACTACAGATGTTAAGAGTGCAGCCGCAGTTCATCTGCATAAAGTGCCACTAAATAAGATCTGATGTCAGACGGAAAGCAGTGGAGCGCAAAAAAAGTATTTTCTACTGCTGAACTTTGGTTAAAGAGAAGACACTTTTGGAACTGCATTTATCCCACAAGGGGAAGGTTATATGTGAGGAAATATTAGTCAGATGTGGTCAGCTCAACAAAAAGATCAGTGACTGAATAACTTTTTTGGTAAAACTTTTAAAACTCCTCTGACTAGATTATGTCTAATTTCTGTAAACCTATAATATAACAGTCTTTTAAATAAGTTTTACTGGCTGCTTCAATCCTAGCACACTGGACTGGAGCCACTGTGAGGCATTAAAAGGACAAATAGGCAGGAGGGACCTGCGATAAACAGAAAAATAAAGTTGTGTGAAAAATAATAGACTGTTAGAACTACTGCTCTTTTGTCTTGTGCTGTGATTCTGATCTGAGAGCTCCACTAAAGTAACTTTGCAATCTGTCTTTTAGTTTGCTTTTCTCTCTTTCACTCACTATTTTGACCTGTCTCTCTCCCTCCGTATGTAACAGTGCTGCAGATTTTACACCTGCTTTTCCTAGACTTTAAATATCAGACAAAATTACATCTGCCGCAGTGGCCAGTCAGCAGTGATAAATCAGGTGCAGCCACTATTTGTATACATTTCCATTCTCTCCTCCCTTTCATTTTACCTGCGTAAAACCTCAATGTGGTCCATTGGTAAATAAGAACAAATGTAATTTGGCTGTTTAGCGCCTAAAAGGGCCAAAAATCCTAAGTAAACATCCCCCATGGCTTCACCTCTTGATGAGGCCGTCCAGCTTGTCCTCACGGTCCTTGAGGAAGGAGGCACACTTTCCCAGCACACAGCTGATGTAGTGCATCTTCATGGCCAGCACCTCGTTCATGTCCTGCTGCTTGATGCACTTCTCACAGATGAGCTCCATCACCCGACGGCATTTTTCCAGAGCCTCCACCTCCGCCAGCAGGGGGTTCTCCTTCACCAGCATCACCATCTGGAATACACAAGAGATACTTATCAAGTTCCATTTTTAACAAAAATCTACTTTTTCGTGTCGTGTTATCGTAAAATTGTGTGTTTTTATTTTCCACGATCCAGGTCTGCTGTTCCTCCTGTGAAATGAACATGTCGACTGCAACTAAAAATCATTTTTAATAATTAGTCAAAAAACAAAGATTTTCCTCTTCTTCTCCTGGATTAATAGCAGACCACAGACAGTCAAGTACAGCCACTTGTACAGCTAATTGTATTCTAAACTATTTAGCATTGTCATCATTTCGAGATATAAAATATTACTAAATATAAAATCTGAACAAAAAGATAGATGTACGATTATTCAGTTTACAGCAGATCACATTTGATGCTTCCCTATTCCTTTCTGAGTTGCAAAACCAGAGATAGTCTTTTTTATTCCACGCATTCTTCTTCCTTGTTAAAACCTGGTGCCTACATTACCCACAATGCAACCCAACCGCCTACAGTTCGGTCATTTGATCTATTAAGGGTTTCTCAGTTGAATTTTTAGAAATTTGACTTCATCATATTATTTTAAAATGATCTATACGCCAAAATAAATTGTATCCATAATGGCTCACCCCTTCTTTGCTGCACAATTAAGATGAGAGGGAGACAACACAAGATGACAATGTTAAATAAATAAAATAAAAGTCATCCAACAAGTTTTAGCCATAACAGTAGGCAATGATAGTAGACATCGACAAACACATTGTCCAAAGCAGTTTGAAGTAGTGTATTTTTGGCACAAATGGAACCTCATTTTGTGCTCGCATGCATGGTGCAAGACCCAAGAGCACGCTGGTTTCCAATCCAACTAATCACTGCAGCAGCTGATTAGTTCTTTGATTACATGAAGGAATATAATCAGTGAAATTGGCTGTTGGTGTGTTTAGATGAAGAACCACTCATACAAAAGATGAATATTTCTCTACAGTTAATATTTCCCAGAATTGTACAAGGAGACATTAGAGGATGGTGGGATGAGGGAGCTGCAGGGCTGCAGGATGGAGAGCTCGATTTTAATTTAGTCTGCATCTGAACACATATTTACAAAACAATTACTACATCACGGCCTCTTTCAAATCGGTGTCCTACCTTGACGGGGTTCAGGTTGGTGCTCATGATGACCTTGTGGAGGGGTCCGGCCAGTTTGGGCAGCAGCTTCGGTTCCTTCTCCAAACCCTGGGGCTTGGTGTAGTAATCCAGTCTGGCACGGGAGAAGAAGTTGTTGATCACCGTGACACAGTCGTGTTGCCCTGAGGAGGGGGAAGAGAAAGCGGTTCATTTTTCAATTTGTATGTTATGTTTGTCACATGTTTAATCAGAGCAAATTACATGCTATTTGTATGTAACTTGCTATGTGCAACACTAGAATAACAGTTTGCATCAGTGCAAACAAATTTAAACAGAGAAACCTTGGCTATTTCAGACTAGCTGGTAGTCTAACAAATTTTTTCAAAATGTGTTTTATTTGGTCAGTTTATTGAGCATATTTTTAACAACTTGCGAGTGTTCACGACATCAAGACAGTTGTATGATTAGAGTTTTACAGAGGATTAAAATATTGTGCATTGACAATATAACACCATATCTATCAAATGTGGGTTTAATTACATTGAACAACCATCTTGGGCTGATGTGAGGCATCCATGTTTGTTTTGTTTTCAGGCACTTCAGTATTATTAAGTGCCAAGTAGGATATATCGGAGCTTTCTAATTCATAATTACATCTTAGATGTTGATGTGAACGCTATTTACAAGTCAGAAATTTGTAATTACGACAACTTCAACATGACATGAACACGACAGAAGATGTTTCTGCCCTTTTCAACAAACACGCACAGCAATGGTTATATACCGTCTGTCCCTCAACAACATTCAACATTTGAGAGGACCCTAGCTAGCATTAGCTGTCTCGCTTTCATGGGTCCAGCTGTGGTGACGGCAAATGACCAGACTGTGAAAACTCAAAACAAAGGGTAAGTACACAAGTCAAAACAAACACTAAGGGTATATCTTAAAATTTAATATAATCTTGAAGTGAAAACAGAAACCCCATTCAGTTTGGTTTTACACTAATTATGTAAGCGTAAATTGCAGCCTCTCTACTATCAGACCAAGAAAAGTAAAAGCATCTATTTGGTAAATGTTCCCGACTGACAAAGAAGAGGTGTGTGATCCCTCGTCTTTGTGTGCGAGATGATACAATACTTAAGAACACTGGACCGCTGTGTGAACGAGCGCACGCCATATCCAGACGTACCGACAAAGGCGGACATCTGTGCGGCGGTCCTTCCGACAGAGTTGACCACGTCTGTTTCCGCCCCCGCGTCCAACATCATCCACGTGATATCAGTCTTACCTACAGGCACAGAGGAAGAGGAGTCACAGCACATACAGGGAGAGACTTTCCAAAATAACAGAGATGAGATTTTTAATCATATTGCTGTGATGATCAACTCCCCGCATTTAAAATATTTCACCTGTTGCACTAATAGCATACCTGACAGGCCAGCAAACATCAGCGCTGTGTATCCATGCTCATGTTCATTGCAATTCACATCTGCTCCGTGTTGCAGCAGCAACTTGCACATGTCTGCTTTTCCTTTGTAAGCAGCGTGCATCAGAGGGGTCATCCCATACTGTGTACGAGACAAAAGCTCACAGACACTGCACGATTTACAGGGACAATTTCACTTTCACAGCAAAAACTATGGGGGGAAAAAAAGGTTACTACAAAACATAAATTAAAAAAATAGAGTTTTATGGTGAATATAAATGTCTTAATTAAAACCACAAACAAAAACACTTTTACACTGCCACACGTACTGTCTCTCCTAAAGAGTTTAAACTGTTATATTTTGCATGCTTATTTTTCATTATCTGTCTGTGTTGTCCTTATTACTGTACCTTCACCCGCTGTTATGTTATATGTACTGTAAAGTTGAAATATTCAGTCGGCTTAATGAAGACCATTATGCTTAAAAGGATTTACATGCATTAAGGGCTGCAACTAACTATTATTTCCATTATCGATTAATCACTTTGTCAATTAAATTTCAGATAATAGTGAATAATTCCCACTATAATTTCCTAGAGCCCAAGATGGCGTCTTCAGACGTCTTGTTTTGTCTGAAGATAATCGGTTTACATGATCATATGATAGAATATAAATGATATAAAATAGAGAAAAGCAGCAAAATCTCACACTGGACAAGCTGGAACCAGAGAATGACATTTGTGCTTGAAAAATTATGGAAACGATTAAGTGATTATCAAAATACTTGCCGATTAATTTTCTGCCGATCCACTAATTGATTAATTGACTAGTTGTTTCATCTTTACATGCAGTGCACCTTGACTGTTTTTTAGTGACTGTATTGATTACATGTCTGCACTTGTATTTTGTATATTAACTCCTTTTTCATCTTAATTTTTGCATTTCGCCTTCTTATTTTTTCTCACCTGTCCCGAAGCTACTAAAGTACTGAAAAGACTCACACAGCTTCCATTACTTAACAGAACACCCGTTTAAAACACCTGATTTTGACAGGCGGACAAGAAAGTGACAGACAGAAGGAAGGACATGAAGGACCTCCTCGAAAAGCCCTTCTGTGTAGTGACTCACAAGTCCTCTTGTCCCACACATATGTCAGTGAACAAAGGAAGAATTTTGCTGAAAGATCTTAGTACAAACTGCAGTCCTGAACTGCACCTAGGACAGGCCTCAATTTGTGCCTCTAATGTGTTCAACATTTTTACATTTGACACTTTTGCACGGATTACATTCAAGTCAGAGATGCAAGCTGAGGTTTTCCTCAAGGATTAATACAAGACAAACTTTATAAAACCTGTCAGGTCATTTGATGCTGGAAAAATATGAAAAATATAATAACGCAACACACGTTACGAAGATAGGCAAATTAATCTGAGTTTTAGTGATGCATCATTGCTGTTGGATGAACCAAGCGATATGTCACTCCTGGCTGCCAGCTTCATTTGGTTTAAGGAGTACAGTCCAACCTTGTAAAACGGATTAAGAGTCTGACTTGCAGCGGACAAAATACTTTTGATACTGGCAGTATAGAAGAGTCTTTGAGGACGGACTATCAAATGACCTGCCAGTTTATAATTTAAGACTTGATTTTTGTGCCTCAAAATGGAATATCTATTAACAAGTCTCAAATATCAAAAGTATAATTAGATACAATTTGAGAATGGGGTTAATCATAGACACAAAATTAACTTCATTAGCCCATTGGGGTTTTTTAAATCTCACTAGCACAATTCTTTTGTAATCAACTAAAACTTAACTAAACTAACCTGAAATACTGCAAAGCATCATGACATGTGAATTAGGAGAAATTAAGGTTATCATCAAATGTGTCAACCTGCTTTGAGTGTATATTCCTGTAAGAAAAGCTCTGTTACCTCATCCAAACAGTTGACTCGAACATCCTTGCAGCCCAGCAGCCTCGAGGCCTCTTGAACATTTCCTTAGTGAATAAAATTCAATATTACTGCAGTATAAATACAACACCGAGCTTTACCAGCAGTTTATGCAGATCTAACTTAGAGTAAACCCACATCTTTTTTTTTTTTGTCATTTGTCTGCTATAATGGAATTGTTACATAATATATTTCTGAATCTACAATGCAAACACTTCCACAGACACAACGTTAGAAAAGCATTTTGTCCTGCAAGTTGAGCTCACTGAGGTGGGCATATAAAGACAGCAAGCTATCAGAAGTAAGCTAAATTACTCATGTACACATCATTAGCTGTTAGCTAACGTTAACTATTACCGTTACCAAGCAAACTCATATTTAATTGCAATGATTTAACAAGGCAGTCATCGAGCGGTAAAAGTGTTAGGCTAGCATAATTTCGTAATATTTGTAACGTAAATTAACACATCATCCAAGCGAACAAGAACTAACCCCTGTATGGGTTCTACAGGGATTAGCGTTAGCCGAAGAGGCTTACCTGCAGTAATAACCTCAAACAATTCCTTTTCGCTTGAAGACAAGTCTCCCTTCTTAGGAGCAGACATGTTGGTGATTAATAGTTTGAAATTAGACTATAACGGCACAAATAAAACGCGACGTTCTTGATTAAAACTTTGCTTTCCGTGGTGCTGACAGTTTGCTGATGCTCGGGTGTGAAGGCTAGCTCAGAGAGAGCTGTCATTTGGAATGTACCACTGCGTTCCGTTAGCAGGGGCGTTAGTTGGTTACAGCCAAAAAAAACAAAAAAACAACAACTTTAAAATGTATACCGGCACCTCGAACCGATTCTTCAAAATAATAGAACCAAGATATACTTGATGACACACAAGATGTAATAATATAACGTATCTCTTACGGCCAAGACTTTAAAATTAGCACAATCGCAACGGATATCACCCCTTGTTCTTTCACCGAAATAATCTGTTCCACGGAAGTCTAGAAAGTTCATGCAGAACTGAAGTGTTTCATAACGCGTTTCAAACGGATTCAAAGTGGACCACATGTCAGAGGAGGTGTCACAGTCGTCCTCGTGGACAGGGTTCAGTCCTCATACATATTTATATCCACATTAATAAACTGTGTCTTTCTGCGTGTCACAATAAAGAGATGAAAGAGTCAAATTTCCTATAATACTTTAATAAACAATGAATGAGAAGGCTAAGCTTACAAAACAGTGGTGGAAAGTAATTAAGTTCATTTACCTAAGACCTGCGCCTAAGAACAGTTTTGAGGTAGGCTACTTTTACTACCTCATTTTATGCTACTTTATACTCCTACTCTACCACATTTCAGAGGTAAATACTGTACTTTTTACTCCACTGCATTTATTTGACAGTTAAAGTTACTAGTTACTTTTCAGATTGCAATATATCATTTAAAAAAGCTGTGTTTAGTTGTGGTTCCTTTATCATGTTTATGATATCTAGGAGTTGTTAGCAGGTCCACCAAAGAGACATTTCCCTTCTAAACTTCCCAAATAAGAACATTTATCCAGTGTTTCACAAAGATTAGAGAAAAGTCTGAAATCTAAATTTGTTTGTGATTTGTGTATCCCATTGATCATCTTACGACCCATTAGATTCATCTTCTGACCCCTAAATGCACTGAAATACCCAACTGCATATATACCTATATTGTAAGTGGGATACTACACAAGTTGTATTGTTAGTTTGTTGCATGATGTCACAGTCATTATAGATACCACACAAAAGCGTTGTAGTCTGCAGTCGAGCCAAGTGCCTTTTTTCCCTCCTGGTAGATAGCTATGGACCAACTTGTCTCCTATAGAAGGTGAAACACATCTTTAAGAAGTGGATCACTCTCTATGATTTTCCAATTGTTGTTGATGGTTTGCTTTGTTTTATTTGCTCCAGTGCTGTGTCACATACGTATAACTTTTGTTGTTCTTCTGGTTCTTTTTGTTTCTGTTGCAGGAGATCCTGTCTTACTCCTGTCTTACTACAATACAATAAACTGCAATAACTAACTTCCAATTGTTTTCAGCCTGGCATGCAACAGTTTGCATTAGAGTGTACAGATGTTTATGATGTGTCTAGGCCCAGCAGGTCTCCATTTGTTAATTAAAAATAACATGAACAAAATACAGTCAGAGGGACCAAATCTGTTGATGCACTCCAGTCCAGCAGGTGGCAGTAGTGTTCATTCGGCTTACTTTATTTTATCTCTGTAGCCTTAAACACCACACAGAAGGCTGTGGAGGATGTTTCCTGTTTTTTGGACGGCCACTGAGACGCATGAAGTAAATCGTATGCATTCAGTGTTTTTGGCATATTTGAGACAGTTATTGTTACATTCTTACAATTTGTATAATATTTTGTCTTAAATTGTACATGACATAGTAGCATCCTCTGAATGTGTGTGTGAGACAGACATTTTTGCTGACTGGATGCACAAGCTTGAACATTTGTGAGTAAGGTAAGTAAAACACTATACAATAATGACCAACATCAACAATAACGAGACGATCTATATGCCAGATGTGTGTAGAGAAGAACTGATGTTGCTGCTCACAGTGGTGGAAGAAGTATTCAGATCCTTTACTTAAGTAAAAGTAGCAATACCACGCTGTGAAGAATACTGCATTCAAAACCTTACTTAAGTTAAAGTACTGTATGTAAGTATTACCAGCAAAATTCACTTAAAGTATCAAAGTAGAAGTACTCATTGTGCAGTAAAATGCTCCCTGTCAGTGTGTTACTATTATATCTGATGTTTCTGGATTAATGTTACTGCTGCATTAATGTGTATGATGCATTTTACTGCTGCAGATGTTTAAGGTTGAGCTCATTTTAACTACTTTATATACTGTTGGGTAGTTTAATCTGCAGCAATGCATCATGGTCTATAAGATCATCATATGTTTGTAGCATCGCTGTCCTGTGTGAACCACGTATCTCTAAAAAGTCAACTTTTCATGAGCTCTGAAAAGCCTGTTTTTAGCATTGCGATGATGCATTTTCCAGCTGATCCGAGGGGGGTTTAAATAGTTTATTTAGCTTAAGAAGGAGGAGAATTTTTTCAACCCATAAAGGAACACTTCATCCTTACAAGTTTATCAGAAAAATTCAAGATCACCAAATTTGGAGATACGTGGTTTGACAGGGAGGGTATGAAAAATTGTAATCTGAAATGTAAAGCTGTCAGACAAATGTAGTGGAGTAAAAAGTACAATATTTGCCTCTGAAATGTAGTGGAGTAGAAGTATAAAGTTGCATAAAATGGAAATACTCAAGTAAAGTACAAGCACCTCGAATTTGTACTTAAGTACAGTATTTGAGTAAATGTACATTTACATTCCACTGGCTGCTCCCATGTTAAAGGATGCTGAAACATACACTGTGCCTCCTCTTTACTGTGGTTCAGCTCTGACGGGAAATGAAACAGGAGCACCAGGATCTCATCCTGCAGGCGTGTGGTGCTTCATCTCTGCGTGTTGGTGCAAAGATCCAGACACTGTGGAGCGGTTATGGGGAGATAGTCAGGCTGCACCTGGAGGGCTGCGACCGGCCCTCTGTGGTCGTCAAACACGTCAAGTTTCCAGAGGAGGCCGAGCACCCTGGCGGCTGGAACACAGATCGCTCCCACAGACGTAAAGTGAGATCCTACCAGGTGGAGACATACTGGTACCAGAACTATTCCACCAATCAGAGCTGTCGGATCCCGGCCTGCCTGGCTGTCTCTTCCCATGGAGACGAGATGCTGATCATGCTGGAGGATCTGGATGTGGCTGGTTATGATCAGAGAAGGTATGACCACAGAACATTTTGTATGAAATACTAGGTAGTCTGTAGCTCTGTAAAGGCTAGGGAATCAAATGAATGGACAAATTATAAATTTCCATTAAAATGACGCTGTTTGACATTTTGTAGGTGCTGAAAAAGACATTTTGAAAAGATTTGTGGTTGCAAAACATCCAAATCGGGTGAACAGCAGGGCCAAGATTTTAGAAATACTGAGTCATGAGTCCAAATTCTCCCAGGCCTGTGAAACTTTCATATCATATATTTAGATATTTTCATAAATATTTTCATCACTTTCATCATTTCATTCATTCACTTATGTGTTTAATTATATGTTCTGTACATTTTATTCTCCTACATAATGGTCTAAATGCTGTTTCAAAGTTTTTTCACACTGCCAGGTTATAATTCTGGTGGAGAAATACAAAATCCATTTATCGTACATACATTTTTGCTTTAAAGTATAATTCAAAGACTTATAAAACTCAAAAAAATGATCAAACTCAGCCTTCAAAACCCACCATGTGGAATATGTGTATAGTTACAGAATGTAAACTCTTCTTCAGGTTGTTAAAACTTCCAAATTTCCAAAAACAATACTGAGGACATGTTCTCAGCATCCTCACTGGCAGCTACAGCCCTGGTGAAAAGTGTAGGAATCGAAGAACTTGACCTTTTCTGTTTCAACAACCTACATACTGTTTCAAGACATGTTTTCCAGGTCTTTCAAGTACGGTGGCCGACAAGTGCAAACGCACTGCAACTTAAGAAAACACATGCAGATAGACAAAACCCAAGCAAATTCAGAAAACATCTTCATTAATTTGACAACACATGCACACTGCACCGTATTCAAGGCATGGTGGAAAGTGAAACATGATGAGAGAATAAAGAAATTTCATGCTGAATAAATAAGGTTGTTTGTGTTTCTTTGTAGGACCAGCATTAAGGACAGAGAAATAAAGGCTTGCCTCAGCTGGCTTGCCCACTTCCATGCTCTCTTCCTGAGTGTGGCACCGGAGGGCCTGTGGCCTGTCGGTACCTACTGGCACCTGGAGACCCGGCCAGACGAGTTGGAGGCCATGGATGACGCCAAGGTCAAAGCAGCAGCCGGTGACATTGACAGGATACTCAACGAATGTCACTTCAAGACCATTGTTCACGGAGACGCCAAGTTACCCAACTTCTGTTTTTCCCAGAGCGGACAGGATGTGGCAGCTGTGGACTTTCAGTATGTTGGTGGAGGCTGTGGTATGAAAGATGTTGCGTATTTTTTAGGAAGCTGCATGGAGGAGAAGGAATGTGAAAAGAGAGTACCAAGCCTACTGGACTACTATTTTACAGAATTAAAGCTATCTGTGAAAAAAGATGTGGACTTTGCTGCCCTTGAGAAAGAATGGAGGGAGATGTTTGCGTTTGCCTGGACAGATTTTCATCGTTTTCTGCTGGGATGGATGCCTGGACACTGGAAGATCAACCGGTACAGTAAACAGTTGACCAAGGAGGTTCTGCGCAAACTGAAACTGTAACCAGAACCAAAAACTCTTCACTTCAGACAACCAGAGAACTGAACATGTGGGTGGAAGGTGACCAGTTTGAACCTAGAAATCTGTATATTGAAAAATAAATCACTCACAAATACACACCCAAGTCTTATTTTCACATCTGTGCAGTGAAGCATGATTATCAAACCAATTCTGGAAATAAAACAAAAGTAAATAAAACATAAAACTTTTTGAAAAATGCTCTGGCTTTTCTGTTCTGTACTGCAGCTCTTTGGATTGGGAAATCATTATAACGTCTTACAAACTTCATAGACGTTTCTGAATTTGTCTCATGCCACCCACATTTTGGTTGATGAATATTATTATGTGAACTGAATATGACAATGCTGAGAACAGAAAGGATTACTGGAGTGTAAACCTACCTAAATTAATTTTACCCACCTATTAAATCCTGGAAAACTGCCTTAACTACAGTAGCTGAGTCTTCTGATGGGAAAGTCATTCAAATCAATTTCTTGATTTCTGCTTATAATGGCCTTTAGTACTGAAACAATTAGTCGACTGACAACGATTCATTGTTTAAGCCAAGTAGTTACTGGTTCTAGCTTCTCTAATGAGAGGATTACCATTTTCACTGTGTGTTGAATATCTTTTGGATTTTGGACTGTTGGTCAGACAAAAAGAAAAACTGTTTTAAGATGTCACTTTGGGCTCTGGGAAATTGTGATGGACATTTTTCACTAGTTTCTGACATTAAGACTAAACATTAAATCCATTTAATTCCAAAAAAATCAACAGATGACTCAACAGTAGAAATTATGGTTAGTTGCAGTCCTATGTAGCTTTACAATAAAGTACATTTTCTTTTTGTCTTTGCCAGAAGCAGAAATTAGTCCAGGCATTAGTGTCACAATTTTTGATAACTGTAAAAAAACAAGTGACCTTATAGATACAGAACGGGTCCAATAGATTTTTGTATCTACAAAATTCAACGTTCATTTATTCGTCGTTTTACAACACATAGCTGCACAATGAAATGAAAGTTGTAGCCCCCTATACGCTACACACACAGAACATACACAAATTTAAAATTAGAATAGAATAAAAAGGGTCACAAACATTTATAACTAAAGAAAAAAATGTGACCCTACAAATACAGAAAAGGTGACACATTTTTATAACTGTAATAATTTAATTAAATATGATAAAGAGTTTTGTGCAACTGTGGTGTGGCCTAATAGACCTGTCTGTGATTTAGATAAATCCATGTGTAGATTTGGAATTACTTAAGATTAAGCATAGTAATAAGACTGCCGGTGAGTACTATAGTTATAGGGACCGTAAATATAAAGACAGTGTTCAGATTTTCACAGATGGATCAAAGGATCCCCAAACAAGTGCAACAGGGTCTGCAGTTGCTGTACTTAGTTACCAGGTGGGATTTAGCAGGAGAACATCTGATTGAATGTGTATACTGCTGAATTGTTTGTCATTTGGCATTAGAATGGACTGAACAGATTAGTTGTAGCAATATTTTAATACGTAGTGATTCTGTGTCTGCCCTTGCAAGCATTGAGACAGGTATAGCCAGAAGTCATCAGGATCTGCTTTATCAAATCTTTGTAGAAAAGGTTTCAGTCGTAGTCATCTGGACACCGTTTTCAGAATCAAGAAGTTTCTGTGTTGCATTTAGGTGTCCTGGGAAACGAGAGAGCAGACAAACTGGCAAAAGTTTGCAAGCAGTAAAAAAAGGAAATGCTGAAATCAATATTGAATTATCAAAATCAGAGGGGAAAAGCATAGTGTGCAGAAAGGTAAATCAACATTGGCATAATGCAAGAAAGGGGAGACATTTACACTCAATCCAAAACAGAGTAGATGTGTTAAGAAGTAGGGGAACAAAACGGAAAGAGCAAGTAATAATAAGCAGGCTGAGAATTGGGCACAGCAACCTTAAAAGTACATTTTCCATCACAGGAAAACACCCAACAGGTCTTTACAATCTTTGCCATGAGGCTGAGAAAGTAGAGCATGTCCTTATATCATGCAGGACATTTACACATGACAAGAAATGATGAGAAACTGTGAAAAACAGAGCGGGTAGAGGACAACGTTAAAAGTCTAAAATAGTTTAGTTTTTTAAGGATGACTGGACTGGAAAGACGGCTGTAAAATTAATGGACACATAGGGAGAATAAAACCTGAAGGTGGCAGTAATGCAACATCGTGGATGCCAACTGCCGTAAAACCTCAAAGAAGAAGAAGAAGACGATCAGCTGTTGTGACGAAGATGATGACGTCGTTTCCGGTCTCACACCCGACATTGCAACAACAGGGCAGGCGAGCCGAGCTGCGACGAAGAGACGACGGTACCACAAGAGTGAACAGGTACAAGAAGAAAGCTCTCTGAAGCGGTAACATGGCTTCAGTTCACAGAGTTAGACAGTTAAATGTGTTGTCACCGCGGAAACGGTTTGCCAGGCCAACCGAATTTCTAGCAAGCAAAGGCGAAGCTAACGTTATCCAACAAGCTAACTCTGTTACCCTGGCTTCATGACAACGGTCAAAATATAATCAGGGCTGCTCGAAGTGACCTGCCTAATAAAGCTAGTTTCCTGAGTGTATTTTTTAGTTTGTGAAAATTAGGGATTTACTGGCAAACAGCACACTTAGCTAAGTTAACTATGAATTGACTCGGGATGATTTACAGTTAGCTAGTTGTTTTGACAGTTTACTGTACAGATGACGCAACATGGCAGGTGTCAGGAAGTGTGAACTCAAACTCATGACCCCCCACCTTAGCTGCAGTTAGTTTTTGTTTTGATACGTGCATGTTTTTGCCTACAGAAGTACATGATATTTATTAGCTAGAAAACTTATATGTACTGTATGTATGCGCTCCGCTGCGTGGTGATATTCTATATTTGTCCTTAATGTCAATAAACCCCATGTACTGAAACCAACAATGAATTCATCCTTCTAACAAGTACTGTGTGTGTGTAGCCTTTTCCTGATATACTGTAGTTAACAGCATAGTATTGGGTGACACGTTCATTAGTGCAACATATCCATGCCAGAAAATAGCCCCCAATAAATGCATTAATTACTCCTGTTTCAGCAACGTTACTTAAAAACTATGTTGCTGAGCTCTTTTAGGATATTACTTAAAGTTTTTAAAAATGAAAGTATATATTCTTAACCCGTTTTTTAAGGATTTATGTCTTCAGTAGGATCACATGGACTTGGGGCAGAGAGCCACAGACAGACGGAGAGTTTTGAGAGACAGACTAATGCATTGTTGGTTTCAGTCTTTTTCAACAAAAATACAGAATATCACCTGCTTATGCTTTACATTTGTCACATCAAATGCAGAAATTGTCATTCAGAAACCTCTATCACCACACTACTGTAGCTTTAGTATGCAAAACTCATATTTAGAGTAGGAGAACAACACCAGCCAAGAGCCAAATATTGATCATTTATAATTGGAAAGTTAGTTTACTGGCCATTTAGTTTCAATTTACAAGTTAATACTCAGTTCCCAGTTTAGTAGGTACGCCTAGCAAAAACTAAACTAACTAAACTAACTAACAGCCCTGCAATAAGTTGTACCTCTATGAAGGTTATAATCAGTTTTAGACAGGTCTTGATTCAACTTAATGGTCATTTTGGAAGCTATGGTTTGTGGTGCTGTTGAAGTGTAATATGTTATACTGAGAAGTGTCTCTAATATTTTGTATTATTGATAAAAATGGGATGGACAAAATATTAGAAACACCTCTAAATATAACACAGTACATTTCAACAGCACCACAAACTATAGCCTCCAAAATGACATATCATTTCAGTTATAACAAATATGGCTGAAGTAAGATATTGTTTCTCTCAAAAACTGACAAAACATAAAACCATTTTAAGTGTGTGAGTGTTCAAATAATAGTAATAGCCATACAGCCAGATATAATATACTTTAATGTGATGATTTTATTCTGTGATGAAAATCCTCCAGCCTCTACAGTGTATGAAAAACTTCCTTCTCAGCAAAGAAACTCAAACTCTTCATCTCTTTTCATCAGAAAAGTTGGAATCCACCGACTTCCCCCGCAGATGAGGCAGATGTTGTAGAGGGGGAACCACATCCCTCCCACCCACAGCGAGGACTGTTTTAGATGTGTTGCTGAGCCCAGAATGGAGAGAATTTGAGAGAACTTTTTCCTCAGGTGAGTCCTGAGTTGTGACAGCTCTCCTGAGCTCAGATTCTTCAGAGCCCACCCTGCTAGTAATATGAGCCATGGACTCTGGGGCACTTGATAGTCCTGTAACCCTGGTCATTAAGGCACCCAACCAGAAGTATGAAGACCAGACCATTAACTGCTTCCTCAACTGGACCGTGGAGAGACTGAAGAGTCACATCTCCAAAGTGTACCCCAGCAAGCCGGTATGTAGCTCTCATGTCTGATGGTTTTCTTTGTTGCTCTACTTAGTGTCTGGGTTTGTTTAAATATACTGAAAAATGGACCAGGAGGGATTCCTAAAAGGTTCTGATGATTTTTTTGTCGATCGACTAATCAATGAAGCGTTTCAGCTCTCCTGCCACTCCTGCAGCATAACCCACTTCCCTCCTCTCCAAATGTATGCCTAGTACTGTATGTTCCAAACAACTTTTTAAATCTATTTAACAAAGGGACTGCTGGGTTTTCATGGAAGAGCTGATTTTCATTTAAATTAGCTTTTTAAAATAAGGGGAACACAGTATTGGTGTGTGTGTCGCAGCAGCAAATTGTGAGTCAAACGTTCGGCACACTTTTTCTGATTCGCTTTCTAGGTGAGACTGATGACCAGCAGACTGAAAAACACTGCCTTTTCAAATTTGTCTGTTTTATTTTGTCACAAAAAAACAGGCCACGGATATAAAAAGCAAAACTGTGTAACCATAGCAACAAGCAACGTGATAAAATGGAGGTCATGTTTGTGGAGTGAAATTTCACCTGGAGGGGCGCCCCAGTTATAGGCCCAGTCAGAAGTACCTTTTTGGTTTTAAGAGTAAACTTGATGCACAAACAAGTAAAACCCACCTGCTCAATGCTGAGCTGTTGCAATACTCAGTACAGAAGTGCTCATTCAGATGTGTTCATTTGACTACTTTGCAACAACACAGGCATGTCAGTTAGAGTTTGGAGATGTGGCTCGAACATTTTCTCTTCCTCCCTAACAACACGTAGAAAAGGCCTCATGTCTGTGTGTGTAAAACGATCCGATCATGCTGCAAAAGGAGGAAGAAGACAATTTATAGGAGAGAAAGCATAGCACACATAAATACAACAATTTTTTCGTATTGAATGAGGTGATAACCTTTGAGTTTCTGTTATTCTTGTACTTCATTTGTTAATTTTCCATCATGGCCAAGTGTCCTTTATAGAATCACATGAAGGGCCTTAACTGAGGAGAAGTCAAAGCCTTGTGAAGCACAGACAATATGATCGTACACACTGGGTATGCTTTTAGTAAGATTTGAAATCTAATCCAGCCCAGCAATCTAATCCAATCTAATCTAATCCAAAAGTGCCCAATCACTTTACACACATTAAGGATTTCACATCTCATGTTATAACATTCAACACATCAACAAGGTCTTTCCCCTCTCACAGCTGGAAACAGAAACATTAGAGCCTACTAGAAAATGTTTGTTTATTCGAAAGGCTGATGTTTCTGCTCTGCATCAGTGTGCAGGATTACAGTGGGCTGGTCATGACGGAGAGGTAGCTGAGAGTGTATCCTGAAAACATAGTTGTTGGTGAGGTTCAGCGTTCATTCCTGCGTAACAGCAGTTGAGAAAACAGTCTCACAACAAGTTAAATTTTATAGCTCTTCTGGTGCTTATGATCACATCACGTGATCTTCATCAGCAAATGGAGTTTGCATGTAAATGGAATGTAAATGTTGAAATTTCCATTTTTCCTGAGCACTTTGCAGTATCAGTTCCACGCAATGTTGCAGTTTATGTCTGAGGAAGAGCCACAAGATCTCAGGTCAAATTTGAAATGTTATATAAAAAGACACAAGCATTTTTATCATCTATTTTCTAGGGCTGTAGTCAACCAAAGAAAATCTTGGTCGACTTAAATTCTACCTACTCTTCAACCAATCGATTGGTTGATGGGGAGCGGACAAATCAAAGTTACTTTGTCTCACCATACAATGCTGTTTGTGTTGTAGCTGTCCAAAGACCAGAGGCTGGTGTACTCAGGAAGGCTCCTTCAAGACCACCTACAGCTCAGAGATGTGCTTAGAAAGGTAAGAGCATAGGTGAATGTTTTGCATTGATATAATTTAGTTTGGCAACCCACCCAAACAGATTTCCCAAAAAAAAAAGGCTCTTTAAATGTATGTTTTCATTTTGTCTTAGTTTTGTGGGCACATTTATGTGCAGTTATTAGATATCTGGTAAATTCATTGCTGTTTTGCAGTCAGTTCTCGGTGTGCTGTATGCATCATCCCCAATCTGTGGGAAACGATGCATGTGTGAATGATGTATATTCTCATAAATGCCTTTTCATTAGTCATCTATAGTTTGTCAATATGTTGATTTAAAATTGCCTAACTACATGTTTCTTTTAGATTTATTTTAGGTGATTATGTTCTGTTCTGGTGTTTCTTATTAATTTAGCGTAAAAACCTAAAATGTTAGTAATTTATTGTGCCCACAATGTAGCACATAATGTTGGTCAAACAGCTCATTTCATGCATTCATAGTGAAACAAGTAGTGTAGCAAAGTTTGAAGCAAATGGAGGAACTTGAACAAAACAAGTTTAGTGCTGGATCCATCAAGCAAACATCAATGATTAATTAAATTTGAAGCCAATAATGGATTAGATGGCAGATTTTATTAAGCACCTCAGTAGTAGATGTCGTTTATTGTTTTGTCATGTGCACATCCAAGTGCCCAGACCAGAAGCACTTGTAAAACACCAAAACTTAAAAAACATTTTGCATCATCATATAATGAGAAATAGCTTATTAATGTTACTCTGTTTGTTGTACATGTTTTAATGAAGTAGGAGTAATCAAGATGGGAGTGTAGCTACAGCAGTAAATTATTATATGCAAGCCTCATTAGCTTGTAGTTAATGAGTAGTATATAGTAGTAGTATGAGTAGTGCCTGAATAACAAATAACAGCTATACAGCCAGTGTAATCAAACAACTCCAGTCTGTTATTATTTAAATAGCTTTAAAAGACGTGTAAAGAATATCGGGCCACAAGTAACAGTTATTTTCATTAATCAATTAATCGATTAATCGTTGCACCTCTGAAAGAATATTTTGCATAAAGTCTACAGCCTTATATACCCTTATTGTCAAGGGGTAGTGTAGGTAATTAGCTGTCCTTTCTGTGTTGACTTTTTTCAAGACTTAGTTGTTCAGTTGTTTGAGCACACACAGCTTGTGCGAATGTCTCTGTGTGCTGTGGGGGAACTGAAACAGGCTGCCTGGGAAACAATAGCTGATCTGATGTGTTTTACCAACAAAGGGTGAGCATTGTGTCTGAATTCTGGCCATTTCCACACTAATCCCCCTCCCCCCGTTTCTTGTTTTGTCTTTCTGCTCTGTTGCTGCCTTCAACTTCTCCTCTTCCTCCTCCTCTTTTTTCTCTTCCTCCCACATCCTCGGCTCGTGCCCTGACCTTGTCGACCCACAGCAGGATGAATACCACATGATGCATCTAGTGTGTACCTCTCACAGCCCCCCAGCCTCGCCCATGCCTCGGAGCCCTTTCATGGCCAGCTCCTCTGCTTCTGACTCCAGCGTGAGTAGACCGACACACCGCTCTCACGACCTCCTCCTGTAGGGCTCCAACGATGTGTGGATAACAGCTTTGTTGTTTGGAGTTTAGGCTCGTTTCAGGACATGCAAAAGGCTGAAAACACACACTGAAATGGCAACGTTTAAGCTTAGTCAATCAAGAGACGGGGCGCCCCGGTTGCCCACCTGGTACAGTGTGTATCATTAAGGCTGAGTCCTTAACGCAGCGGCCCGTTGCTGTTGTGGTGTGTTTAGATGAAACCTGAAGTGAATTTCATTCACCCTATGTTGACTGTTGGAGTGCTTATTCGCCACAAACAGCCATTGAAACGCCTGTGCAGATATTAGCTGTAGGGATGCACCAATCAGCTACACCAGAATTGGTGCTGTTGCCGATACTGGCCTTATTAAGTGGATCAGGTACTGGCCATGTCACGACTGATCTACATTAAATACAGTTTCTTTGTCAGTGTCAATATAAAATTCAGTGTTTCTGCTATCAATAACATTCCTTCAGTCACTACAGGCTGGTGACTCACTTTTTAGTGCCACAGCTATTCCTGGCCTCATGTTACCTTACATACAAGGGATCCCAATGAGATCCACAGAGTGAGGTTTACAGGTTGTACATTTTTGGAAAAAGGAGCATGTGGTGGATTGGACTTACCAGACGCCTCTCCTTTTTCCTCCTGTCTCCGTACATTCATTCAGTGGAATCAGAAAGCTTTGGGATAAGAAAAGATTTTTTTGACTCGTGCAACGCATCTTTGCCTCAAGTGTCAGTCACACTGCCTCTAAAACTTGATTTGGGTTCAATCTGAACACACCTTTTTATAAAACATTCTGTTTTCTTTGTATTGATTCATTTAAAAATGCAGCAATGTGTTCAGCTCAACTTCTGATTGATGTTTACATCTCGTCACTCAGAGTTCAGACAGCGCAGGCTCTGCCTCCCCTGCCTCCACACCAAATCAGGACAGTCAGCCAGCCTCTTCCTCCTCCTCCTCTTCTCTCCCAGGAAGTTATGATGGCCTGAGGTATCGTGGTGGCTTCCCCAACAACCCTCAGAGCCCCTCTGGTGTCCCTCAGTGGTAAGTCTCTGACGCCACAAATAACTGATACACAACGAATTTTCATAGACGTTTCAGTGTTTTACTCAGTAACTCAGTAACAGTGGCGTGTCAACTGCAACCTACTAAACCAAGACTTTTTTCCTAAGTAGAAACAAAAAGCTCAGCCTATGATTTAGAGAATCTTGTATTTATTTTAATCTGAAAAAAAAAAAGACTGTGATCTGATGATAAAATATGTTTTTATTTATACAGTAAAGGAAGAGTGTTGTCAAACAATGTGAAGTCTTTTGTACAGACATCTCATTCGTTACACACATGCAACCCGGAGCAAATTTTATAGCATGGTTCTTAAACGTACATTGAAATACTACATGAACTGTGTAATCTAATGTAATCCAAAACAACAGTCCTGCAATAAATTAGACCTTTTAAGAAGCTTATAATCAGTTTTTGTTGAGACTAAGATTTGCAGATTCAACACTATTGTCATTTTGGAGTTAGTCAGTTCCACTGAAAGCAGAACTGTAGACTACATTTAAGGTCTGTGATCGTTACCTTACAAGCAACCAGTTTAAGCAACCAGAAGAAGTCTGAGAGAGAAAACCAGATAGAAGATGTTGTTGTCATTAGACATGTGTTTGTTTGTGCACAGTGTTAATACATTTAATAACAAACATGACATTCTTCCACAGGCCAGATGGAGCCCAGGTCCCTTTACAAGGCGGCCTCCCTGCCAACATGCCCCCCCACCCCATGTACATGCCCATGCAGATGCTGTGGTGGCAGCAGATGTACGCACGCCACTACTATATGCAATAGTAAGTTAAAGAAATGTGTCTGTAAATGGTCAACACTGTTTATACACTGATTTGGCAGATTTTTTTTTCTTCTAATTTTAGTGAGGACTTAACACTAATAATTAATAAAATATTAATAGATGCTTGATGAAATATTAATAGGGAGTCATTGTTCCCATACAGCCAGTGGAGTCTAGTCCTGTAAATGGGACAGTATTCAGATTTTCATTCTTCCTGTTTGAAGAGTTTGAAATTAAAACCAAACCTGTAAACTTTTCCATATGATTTTGTACCTTCTTCTTTCCAGCTGCTAATTGAGTTATTTTATTTTCTTCTAAATATATGAATCCCCTGTTCTGTCTCGTTTTTCTCCCTCTTTTCACCTCCTCTTATCAGTCAAGCAGCAGTAGCCGCCTCTCAGCCTCCTAGCGCCTCTCCTCCTTCCTCTCCCTCCTCCTCGCCCCATCAACCTGCCCAGCCCAATGAAGCCGTGCAGCCCCCGCTGGGTCCCAACCCGGACCCCAACCCTTTACCAGAGAATCAGCCGGCCAATCCCAACATCCAGATGAACGCGCAGGGCGGGGCAGTGTTAAACGACGACGAGCTGAACCGCGATTGGCTGGACTGGTTGTACACAGTGTCTCGCGCCGGCGTCCTGCTCAGCATCGTTTACTTCTACTCCTCTTTTAGCCGCTTCGTCATGGTGATCGGTGCCATGCTGCTTGTCTACCTGTGAGTCAGTGCTGCGCGACATTTAAAAAATGATATTTTACAGATACGTATTTTTACATTTCTCACATTTGCCTTAATGTGTATGAAGGTGCAGTTTGGTGAATATGTGTTTATGGCCAAAATCTTCACCAATCATTCAATGTGATTTTGTTATTTTTTTCAAAGCAGAGTACCACTTTTGAAACATTTGTCTATGCTTGTATGGATTTTAAAGATAAAAACTTTAAACCCAATGTTTGTGTTTGTGTATGTTTCCCCAGGCATCAGGCTGGTTGGTTCCCCTTCAGGGCGGAGCAGCAGAACCTTAGAGGAGGAGACAGGGCCAGGGCTCCTCAGGAGGAAGCGGAGAGACACCAGGACATACAGGAAATGGTGAGTTGGACAATGTCTGTCAACCTCTTGGCTATTCTGTCTTCTCAGCATGGTCCTCTGAAAAATTAAATTGAATTGAAATCTTGAATTAAATTGAACTCTGTGTGAGCACTGTCAGTTACACACAGTTAATGTGTGCATACTCATGCGAGCCATGCTCTGGTCTGTGTGGGAGTTTCCATTACAACTGTGCAAGAACCATGCGATGACTCTTACTTATCTAAGCTGTTGCTCTTGAAGTCATACAGCAGTTAAATCTGACTTTTGTTTTTCCAAGTGAGACTTCTATGGTTGACAAATGACCGGATAAAATTTGTCTGCATAGAGACTATAAGCTGCATCATGTCAAATACATGCTGAATGAAACTTCAAAAAAAAAAAGCTGAGATCCTACCTGAACACATTTATTTTCCTGCATCAGTCCCTCCTGGGAATCCGTTTTAGCTCTCAATTAATGCTGCAGTTTTATGGGTCCGGCATGCTTTTTTCCAGATTCCAGAGAAATACTAGAAAGCACTCAGAAAAAGGTTTTCAAACTTTTAAATGTGTTTATGAATTTGAAAATGTGCTAAAAAGCCCAAACAAGCAGTGTTAAAAAAGTAGGAGAAGAAAAAGAAATTGCCTATCTGGATGCGGATCTGCACCAAAAATGAATCATTTGTTCTTTGACTTGGCCTTCGTTTACACCAAATTTTATTAAAATTACATTTTGTACATTTCCTGTAGAAAAACAAACCAAAACAATAATGGTCATTGACAAAGGTAATGATCAGATTGCAACATAGCATTACGTCTTCACTATTTCCTGTCTCTCTAACCGTGAATGTCTCCTCCCATCTGTGTCCCAGGAACGTCTGATGGATGAGGGGGTGGAGGACGATGACAGCGGTGAGGAAGGAGGTGGAGGACCACCTGAGGACCAGGCCCAGGCTGCTGCTGCTCTACCTGAGCCAAGCTTCCTTACCACCATGTGGTCCTTCATCAGCACCTTCTTCACCTCGCTCATCCCAGAGGGACGGCCCCACCCGGCCAACTAGGCAGACCCTACCCCTCTGCCCTACCTCTCAATTACCCCTCTTCCTCGTGCCAGCAGGTACCGCTCTACAGAAGTATCACAATTCCCACCTCCATCCTTACTGTCCTAAATACCCCATTAAACCCCAAAACCATCTTCAGATACCCCACAAATCCCAGACCACCCGGTACCACCCCAGCCCAGCCAGTCGGCTACAAACCTCCTACATGCTGCCAATAAACGGGCCGATACTTAAAACAGGCTCCTCTGAAGGTAAAGAGCAGGTCCAGTGTAAGTTCTTCAGGAGGGTAAGAGACTAAACAAACATTTAGAAAGTAAATATCACGCTGTGTTAACGGAGTAAATGCTTCAGCAGTGAAAGTTTTTCTTTTTCTTTCAACGATCGTGAATTCATTGAGACATGGCGATGGCGAGAGACCCTGGAAGGAGCTGTCTTCCATTTTAAGCAGTGATAAGGTCATGCTTTTGAAACTTTTCAATGACGAATGTGACCCAGACCACAAAAAAAGAAAAAAAGAAAATCAGGAACCTCCCTAAAATGAAAGGGAGATGTGTGTCCTTAACAAACCATGAAAAACCACATCCCTAAAGACATTTTCATGTATGCACATGACGTGCATATTGACATTGCAGCTACTGAAGCACATTGTTTTCCCACTTTGTGTATTTGCACATGTAAGTATATGCATCTTTAATTCCTGAATAAATGCTTTTTTTGAATAAAAATCTTGCTGCAATTTGACTTTTCTGCAGGGGTTTACTTCGTTATTTATCCTGTAGTACCTCTGATGTCCTGCAGGTGGCGGTATTCACACACAGATGTTGAGGTTGAACTTCCTTGTATAGGACTTATACTGTATATATTTTCTCTTAAACAATTATTTGTACACTTTAATGATCATAATTCTTTAAGTTTAGTAAGTTTACAGTTTACTTCTGCTTTTACATAAACCCCAAATTATAAAAAAAAAAAGTTACTCCATCATTTTTGTTGCGTCCCATTAAACATTTCATATTGTTTTCAGCACTCAGCCAATGACATTGTGACTCTGTGATTGCTTCATGGCATATAATTATAATAATATTAATAGTTAGAGTCTTCACATAAGGCAACAAATTAACAATAAGAGCAAATGGTAAAACAAATGCAAAGTGTAAGAAAAAGCAAACTGGACGAGAATAAAATAAAATAAATAAAAAGACAACTCAAGTATAACAAAGATACATATAAAAGTAACATCTGGAAAAGCTGTCTGATAAAGGTATATTTTAAGAAGAGATTGATGATACTGACTGTTGCTTTAACTTCTATAATTATGCATTACGCTTGTTAGGCAGCTGAGCTTTAAACCCCTACATTTTTTTGTAATGCTAGTAGAGATCCTTAAGCTTCCAGAGTTAACAAATATTACTGAATTACAGGAAAATGTGTATGAAACTACGCAAAATACAGTATATGAACAACTGCAGTCAGAAAAACATGGCTTCCAAGAGACTTCACAGAGTGCCTATGTGTCATTTCCCTGCACCGGCTTCACACTCATTCATGTTTTTTAGCCAAACTAGCAGCCTCCAGACTGATGTATGTCAACAACCATCGGATGGATTGCCATGAAATTTTATTGACATTTATGGTCCCCTGAGGATGAACCCTATTGATGTCGGTGATCCCCTGACTTTTCATCAAGCGCCATCATCAGGTCAAATGTTTAACTTTTCCAATACTGCATTCCCATCAGCCAGTGCTAATTATGTCGTGTTCAGTATCCCATGTTCAGTGATAATTAGCAAATGTTAACACACTAAGATGGTGAACATTACATCTGCTAAACATCAACATGTTAGCATGTTGACGTTAGTATTTAGCTAGAAGCACCACTGTGCCTAAGAAGCATGGCTGCGGAACCCTAGTTTTTGTTAGAAATTAAATACTGTCTCATATTTGCTACTGTACGGCTCCAGAAAAGCAAATGGGAAGGGCAGCTCGGTGGTGGTGGTGGTTGGGGGGGGGGGTTCATTGACTTCACCTGCTGAGAACTGTTAGATGTTTCTATCTATTGATTGTAGTGACCTTCATCAAAACATAATTTATGAAATAGTTATAACACCAAATTGTTCTTGAGTTTTAAAAGAACCTTAATGAAAGTTTGGATTTTGTCCGTGTTGGATGCTAAAGTTAAACGTGCGCAGACTAACGCCACTCTGACACTATCCTCACAGATAGAGAGGTGAGCAGGGAAGCAGCTCAGACAGCGATGCACTTCAGAGAGTCCTCCAAAACCCCCTAATCGAATGAAGATGGATTTTTGTGTAGTTGGTCGTAGAAGGCCCAATTAATTATGCATGACAGCAGCTTGACGGCCATTTGATTTCGTTACGCGCGCCCCCTCCGAGCCGCCGATCCAATCAGGTTAGGATCCCCCCCCTCTCCCCGCAGCTCCAAGGCGAGGGTTAGACTCCCCTTATCGGAGGGAGAGATTTCTTTAAGAGGGTGTTTGGGGTCTTGTAGGACATTTCATCATCATAATAAGTCCTTGTTATGCAGCCGGCTCTCTCCTGTTTCCCAGCTATCAGGCCTTGTTGTCTTTGGAGAGGCAGCAGTTGGGCTGGACACATGCCACGGAGATAGACTAAGTTTATTAGGTAAACAGAGAAAAAATGGGGATGAGAGATAGTGTATGACACCTGTAAGGACGGGATGGTGATGCACTGTAGCACCTGCTTTCAGTAAAAGTATCCTGACTGAGCATGTGCAGTAAAAGTTTCATGTTTAGACTAGAAACCTGACCGATACATCAGCAGGCCGATATTATTGGCAGATTTTTGCTCATCACAGATGCAGTATATTGGTGTTTATGTATACTGTGTCAACCAATAAGTAACAAGAAAATGCAGAACAGAAATCCCAGATATATGTTTGAGGTAATTACGAAACAGCTGTTACGTTTCCATCCGAATGTAATGCAATTCTTACCCAAATTTTCAGAAAATTGGCAAAAGAAAACGTGTGCGCAACGAGATGACATAATCAAACAACCCAGTCTCACGGCAGTTCGTGAAATAGTCACGAAATTCAATCTATTGATTTGTGTACACGGACACGAATTTTGCATTTTTTTTTCACGACACTCAGCACAACTTTCAAACTTATAAGGACAAACGTAGGATAAAAGAGTGACAAAGTCGCCAAACACAGGACTTTCACAAGGGAGGCCGGGGTTCGATGGGTTCGATTCCTGTGTGAAAGTAATAGTCAACGTGGATTGTTTTAAGAAAGTAGCCTATTTATTCTAACCCAGACCAAGTAGTTTTGGTGCCTAAACCTAACCAAATTAGTCAACACTGATTGTTTTAAGGAAGTATTTATTCTAACCCATCTTTTTCTAAACCTAACAAAACTGCGGCCATCACCTGAGATGTTTCTCAGCAAGCTTTATTTTGAAAGTCTAACCGGACACTGCATATTTATTATTGCTAACTTGACCAGAGAAAAAATATGATGCAGGCACAAAAGTTACTTCCAATTGAAATACATTAGTTTTAAAGTCGTGCTGAGTGTCACGAAAAAAATTTCAAATTCGTGTCCATGCACACGAATCCTATAGATAAAATTTTGTGACTATTTCACGAACTGCCGTGAGACTGTGCTGAATCAAAAGAGTGCCAGTCAAACATCAAACGATGTAAATCCATGTAGAAAACGTGACGGAACTATGAAATTTACGTTTGTTTCATGTATTCGTTTGAGGAAGGTTAAAGTGTCTTCGTCGCTCCACACACTTCTGATGTTTTCGTCTGTCGCCATTTTTCATCTCTCCAGTGGAAGCTTGAGAGACCTTTAAGTCACATGCTTCATGTACGTCATGATTTTGGTGGTATTGGTTTTATTTACTCTTTAAAGTCTACTGTTAGCTGTTAGCGTTATGTGTTTGACAAGTTTATTTTTCAACTGTAATATTTCCCACTGTTTGTCATAAAATTAGTTTGGGACAATACCACTGCGAAGGAGTAGGTTTGGTTTCAGAAGGTGGGGGATACTGATACTGTATACGGCCATAACAATCTCCACCAAACCAATAAGAAAGGGCAACCTGTATGTAGCCTGAGGGGCAAAACCCAGGGGGATAAAAACGTACTGCTGCTCATACAGCTTAACTGCTGTGGACGCACGGTAACAACTGAATGCGACTCTGATATTAGAATATCAACACTTTTTCAACTCCTCTCCTCTCTCATTTGGATTTTGGCAGCTCAGAGGAGCCCTTAGGGGCACAAAATGGGATTTTGAAAAGTGAGCGTCCCCCACGTCCCAGGTTAAAGTTAGGCCCTTGTATTGTTATTTGATAGTTTGAAAATCATATATTGATATTTGTATCAGCCTCAAAAATCCAGTATAGCCTCTTGTATAGACTCAGGCATGTGTCAGAGGCAATATTATATAACATGTTGAGTGGATTTCGTTAACTGTGTCTGACACTGAAAGGAAAACTACTACTTGTATCTAATCCTCCTACTGACTAATGCCAAAAATATATACAAGATATGTTGTGTTTAACATGATTATCTAGTGATTCAATTAATTCCCAAATGACTGCATCCATATCAAAACAAGCAAGTATTTTTGCATTAGCTTACAGATCAAATTTGACATTTTCCTAAGTGCATACAGTTTGTAGCCGTATAGTATCTCTACTGAGTGTAATTTTATCTATGCATAATCATAGATCCCGTGAGCTCAATTTGGGCAGTGGTGGAAGACATTTTCAGATCTTTTTACTTAAATGCTTAAGTAGCAATACCAGTGCAAAAAAGTAATTCATTCAAAATTCTACTTAAAACTAATATAAACATTTTTTCGATACAAACAATGGATCAAATGACTATGTGTAATGTGAAAGGGGTCGCTGGTAGTGATGAACCCACAGAGAATTATCACCAAACTCTGCAGTTGTTCTCAGCATTTTAGCGTCTTTTGGTTTTACGGCAACTTTACTGTTTTGGTTCAGTCTCGCCAGTCTCCTCGACTTCGCTGCAGGCAGCGGTTTTCAGCTCGGATAAACCCACTGTACACTACCAAACAGCAGACAGACACGGTTGGCGACTAGCTGGTGAAGAAAGAGAAGCTTTTAGCAGCTAAAGAAACAGAATATTTCCCTCAGGAGTTGGTGGAGACCAAAAACAGAGCTGAAGTAAATATACGACTTTCATTCATCAGGTGAAAACAAACACGACTTCAAATGAATGCTAATATTGCTCCGTGTCTGCTGGATGCGTAAATAGGCAACTGTTTGTTTGTCATAACAACTTTATAAGGTGATAATATGTCAATGTTGTGTTTACAGTTTGTTGCGATGCCCCCAAGTGGCCAAAACTTGTTTAATGCAGGTATGGGTATGAAAAGTAAAAGTACTTCGTATGAAGAATGGCCTCTTTTGGAGCGTTATAGTATTATATATATATATAATTGAATTATTATTACTGGTGCATTAACAGTAAAACAGCATTTTAATGTTTCAGCTGGTCATGGTGGAGCTAATTTTTTCAACATTGTGCACTTGTAATGACTATTTGCTGCACTGATTGCACTGACCTCCCTAAGTACACCTGCATCATTAATCTCAAAACAAGGTTGTTCCACCTGGTGGTTGGAGGCGTAGACATAAATAATAGGCTACAGATGTATGACCCTAGGTCACTAAACTGGACATTGATCATTACATCTCTGCCATACTTGAATAATTGTGCAATATCCGTGTAATACTCATGCGCAATATTTAGCTTTTTCCTATTTATTATTCATACCTCCATTACTGCTGTTGCAATACTACTTATTACTTATATTATTACATTGCATTATTATACCGGTAAACCAACTTGGTACTTCACACTTATTTTATTTTATACTTATACCCACTTGGTACTTAATTTATTTTCTGACCTGTTTTTATAGTGTATTGTATTATATTTTTTTGCTAGTACTTTCTCCTGTGTGCACTGATGTAAAGGCGAGCTGCGGTAACAAAGAGTTTCCCTCCGGGGATCAATAAAGTATTTCTGATTCTGATTCTGATTCTGATTTTGGGTTATCTCATAATGGCATTAATAAAAAACATTTAGGGTCCCATAAATATCAGAAGTAATCTGGAAACCGCTACTCAAGATAATCCACAGACCTTGTTGGGAGCAGTTTCATGTAGGAACTATCGGCAGAAAGAAAATAGTTCCCACATGAAACTGCTCACAACAAATCTGTGGATTATCTTGAGTAACCGGGTCATGATTTCTGGAAAGAGACATTGTTGTTGAGTTTTTCAAATGTACTTTTTTGGCGCTTTGAGCACCACAAGCTGAGTGCCATATAGTCCCATTATATTCAAAAAATGCAGACATCTCTATGGCCGATATCTCCAAAACTCTGCAACTCACACCAAAATACTCTAGATGGATAAATAGCACTACAGGTAAGAGGAAACATATGTATTTTTGATTTGGGGTGAACTGCCCAATGTCAGACTACATTTGGTCTTAGAAACCTTTGGCAAAATCATTTGTACCTGAGCAGAAATCCAACCGTTTGTGGGCAGAAAGTGAAATTAGTTTGATCTGTCAGGAAGTCCTGTCGTCTCTGTTTGTCCTCAGACAACTTTGCTTTCAAGGTGTATTTCCTCTAAAACGGTTTTCCATTGTTTGCCAACAGGTTTCACATTTCACCACAAACTCGTCTGTGTGTGTGTGTGTACTTTGTCCTCCCAGAAGCACTTTGTGGCCTGTTTGTTAAAAGCGCTTTATCCTAAATTTGACTTGGCACGTCTTGTCAGGAGAGATTGGGGCTGATGAGACTCTTGATCTGCAGATAAAACATCCATTAAGTGGTTCGTCTGGGGCGATTCTGTACTCTTACCCTATTAGCATATTGTTAGCCATTTGCGAGATGGTGCAGCAATGCATACACACTGCTGTTCTGCAGCCAGTCACCACACCATAAAGAACCACCTCTCACTCTGCTGCTGTGCTAAATGTCGTCTCCGACATTGTAATGCTCGCTGGCTGTCCTCTGCCAGACGATTCAAATGACCGCTAAAAGCCCAAGGGAAGGAAAAAAAGGGGCCCGAATGCAAAATTGATGGAAATGACATTAGATTCAGCTCATGGTCCTCACTGTGTAAATTATGCCCCAAAATGGACTCTCTGGCCCGACTGTTAGCTCCAATTTGTTCATCCATACCTCATAGTGGCTTGTCTTGCCCTTCCCCTCTCCCTTTAATCCAATCAGAGCCACACTGGATGTTATTTATTTGTTTATTTATTTATTTTCGAAGGATGTAACCGATTCTTATCAGGGCAGAAGTGGGGCCTTCTTCCTGGTGAAACGGTGACTAACGTTCAGCCATCGATCCGTCAGTTCGTCTGCGGTGGCGGGTGATGGTTCTGGTGATGGACGACTGTGTGTGTGTGTGTGTTTATATGCATGAATGTGTGTACTGGAGTCAATAGTGCAGATATGGGTGTTTTTCAGTCCATGCATTGTAATTGAACATGTACATATGGACACTAACCAGGCTTATACAAATATTATTTTGAGTTGATTTCATTTCTGAGATTGTTTTATTTTATTTTTAGTAATGAGTGGATATATTTTGACCCATTCAATCATCTACATCAAGTGCTACTGCTTGCCTGTAATATTTATGCTCATATTCTTGCTCACAAAAGCATCGGCAAAATGCCTAAAATGTAAATCTACAACATTTCAGTGCTCCCGTTTGAAGATACTGTTTATGCATTTCAGTCCCAGGTCGATTAGCTTTACAGAACATTATGATATATGAGTCAGAGTTGGCTTTAATAATTTAACAGCTCCTCAGGGTTTCTGAGTGGATGTTTTTGGTCCAGTCCATCTCCTTTAGTCCATCATTCATTTGGTCATTTTTGACAGGATCACAGACTCTTTTACTTAACCTTCTCATACTTTTTTTTTTTGCAGGAGACATCTTCCGTCAAACAAGGATAAGGCTGGTGTTTCTCTCTATATGTTATTCTATATATTTTTATTATTGTCAACAAATCCCAAGAAAAGACCAAAACCAACTATGTAAATATGTCCATGGTTGCAATAATTTTATTATTATCATGCGATCAAGAGTTAATTATCTCGTCATCTTGGCAAAACAACAGGTCATTTTCTCGAGATAATGGGTTAAATACCTTGTCTTTGCAAGAAAACAAAAACAATGATAGATAAAAATGCATTCATTTGTCAATTCAATTTCCCAAACAGCTGGGAACTGTAGTTTTTAGCAAATGTTACTTAGTTTTGGACTTACCTCAATCAAGATTTGGAGATCAGATGTGCAAACCATTAATATTGCACATGACTTGTCCTATGTAAATAATTCATTCCATGCAGTCTGGTGGGCCTGTTGGCTGTGAAGACTTCAGTACTGGATGATGATGTCACCGTCTGTGACCGGCCAACATGCTCATCAGTTCAGGAGAGCAGCCCGACTGTTGTTGCCTGCAGTGGCCTTGATGTTCCTCCTTTGCAATAAACTGCCTTTATCTCTTTCCAAATATCATCTGCCTTTTTCACAGCAGACATTTTGACTTGCCATGGCAGGAAAAGCACAGGTGTTACTAATAAAATCAACCCTGGCTCTAACTAACCGTGTCTCACTAAGCCATGACAGTGTGACAGTGAGCCAGTGTGAACAACGCCAGGACCCTGAAACTGAAGCAGCTAAATGGAATTCAGCCATAATCTTGTTTATTATTTACACCTGTGCTTTTCCCACTGTGACATGTCAAAATGTCTTGTGTGAAAAAGGTCGATGATATTTGAATCTGTTTGCGAGGCTGTGATGTCGCTGCTTCTGCTGCAGAAGTGGAGGCTTTTCGCTTTTGTCAGTGCTGGTGGAAGTACTTCTCTTCCAAAGGATTATACATGTGATTGTTGTCCTAATATGCCATTGCTGACGCAGTGCCATCATTTAAGACTGACAGGGGTTTATAAACATGCTAAAAACATGTGAGCCACGGTTTCAGGTACACTTGAGGCCTGTTGTCCTGCAGATTATTCTCATCTGTGTGCTGTGCTGAACAAAGAGTTTTGAGAGTTAGTAAAAGTGTCTGTTTGCGTGAAATAGCTCCAAATCGGACAGATCGGTCTCATCACTGTGAGATTTCACACCTTTAATGTGTGTAATTTGTGACTTTTCATTTCAATATTTAAGGGTAAAAACTGTATTACTACTTGTATTTACAGTTAAATTACTGTAAATATCTATTTAAGACATTTCAGAGATCACAACCTTGTCTGATATGGATTCTGGCAGATTTTTGCAGTTATAAATATGTGTAGATTTTTTATTTTTTTGGACTAGGTAGATGTACAGTAAATTGAAAACCCATGAATACAATAAGAGGTTGAGCTTGTACAGAATCTGTACATATACTGTCTGCAAGGTTCTCTGCAGCTCTGAAAAAGGTTTTCAAAATAAATCTGATACTTCTCATGTTTTGCACAAACAAGTCTGTAAAATTAGAGTTATTATTCAGACTTAAGGTGCATCTGATGGATTGTTTTTAATTATTTCACGTCAATAGCCCTGCTAATGTGATAGGCCCGAAAACATCTGGAATTTTATCTTGTAAAATATGTATGAACTATGGACATAATGCAGGTACTAGATAATACATGAGTGCAATTTGAAACAGATGACCACTAGGTGGTGTTGTAGGATATGTTTGTGATGCAAAGGCAGTTTAAATCATGATGAAGCTTTGACACTGAACTTCTAGGCAACTGATTTCTGTTCTGTTCTTAACATTTAAAACCAAACTAGAAGATACTAGAATTCTTTGTATGGCTTCATCAAAATAAAAGAAATTATAGAAGTATTAATAGAAGTAGAAAATGTCTCAACATCTGCTTTGGCGTTAAACAAAATCATAAAATGGGTTCACTGGATTGTCAGGTGATACAGAAACCTAAATAAATCTGTTTCAGTTGAGGTTTTCAAATGATTTAATGATTTAATTTATCTGACAATCTGTGATTCATTGAGAGAGAAAAGTGTACATAATGTCAGTCAGTGAAAAAAATAACACAAAGAGTTTGGGTGGTGATATATATTTCTCAAGGTTTACAAATAACTATTTTTAAATGCGGCATAGTACATTACACATTATTTCCAGAGAGCAAAATAAATATATTGCACTTAAAAATCATCAAAACACAATCTTGTTCGGTGTCATATTCATATTATGGCATACAAAAGAAAACAAAACGTTCTTTTTAAAAAGAGATTATTTTCAGTGGTAAATCGGGACTGTGCGTATGGTTCAGAAAGAAAGTGTTTTACATTTACACTGATGGAAATCAACATTCAGTTCATTTGTGCACACCTTTCAGACAAAGCTCAGGGTGCACATCAGTAAAGGACCAAGATTTGATTTCCAAAGCAAAGAAATTGGGGGGGGGGTCAAAGTACTGATTTTTGACTTTCCTCAATAAACAGATGAGATAAAATGAACTGCTTGCACGTTTTGCACATTAATGATATGCAAGGGGTCAGAAAAGAGCATTTATGTCCATATTCCACTGCAACTTCATCCTATGATGTAAAATTGAATTCTGCCTCCACAGAGCCGGAAAAATAGTGTCTTCATCATCTGTTACACACACCTGAATCAACACAACGTCCCACTTTTGATGCATCCAAACGCTGCTTTCATCATGCTAGAAGCTGAAATATTTCACTGTGTTTCTTTGGATTTTGTGCATAAAACGTGACAGCCTCACTCCAAAAAGTCTCCATCAGAACCCGTCATTTTGTCAACGATTGTGTCCTTAAACGTCATGTGGTGAGATTATTTGCAGTTGTTTCCGATATAATTCAACTTGTATCAGTAATTTTCTAGATCTGAGCGTCTCATGAAACAACACACACAGATCACTGCACTAGAATCAAGAAAGTGACACTTGAATTGTTGAATGAATCCCACTGTAATGGTCAACTTTTTCACGTGTTTAGAAAATAAAGTTTTTAGTAGCCTAATCAATACTGGACATTTGAGGCTGATATTGATATTTTAAAGTAAAAACAAAAAATCTGATCATGATATATCAGCCAATGTGCATTTATAAAATAAATAAATAACATAAACAAACATCTTTGATCCCTTAAATCTGTTTAGTAAGGAATTTAGAACTGAAACAATTGGAATCAATTAGTCAGTCGACAGAAAATTAATCAGCAGGTATTTTGATAAATGATCGTTTTAGTCATTTTTCAAACAAAAATACAAAAACATTTACTGTTTCTCAAATGTCAGGATTTTACGCTTTTCTTTGTGACATATGATAGTAAATATATTTGGTGTTTTGTGGACTGATGGTCGGAAAAAACAAGTCATTTTAATCTGTCACATTTAGTTCTTAGAAATTATAATGGATATTTCTAACTATTTTCTGACATTTTATGGACAAAACTATAATCGGCAGAGTAACAATAACCATTTGTTGCAGTCCCAAAAGAATTTCAGGGATGAAAAATAAACATTTGCAATGGAGACACTGTTTCTAAATAACTGTAACCATATTTTGACATTTCTGTACTGCCATGTGTTGTTATTTATCGGCTGACATATACGCAGATACAGATATATCTGCAATAAGTTAATGTTCCCATAAATCAGTCTAGCTCTAGTTTTAGGACTCAATTACAGACGACAGTTACTTGATAAGATGGAGTGTTTTTGCTCCTGGATTTAAAATGTATCTTCGTAATAAAATGGATTCCAAAAGAATATGAATTATTAAGTGTCACTCCAGGTAGGACCATCTCACCTGTGTAGCTTGCATTTTGATTTCTTCATATTTTTCTAATAAATTACTCTGACTTCTCCACCATTGAGCTGCCATTTTTATGCACCTGCACCGCTACTGAGCGCGAGTCGACTCCAGCAGCTTCCAGCTACTTCCTCCCTCCATGTTTTAAATGAGACAGCAGAGAGCCATTATTTCCAGGTGTGGATGCCCTGTCGACACGCTCTGATGCTGCTATGAATCAGCTCGGTAAAACCTGCTAAAGACCGACTGCTAAAAGGCTGCAGTCAACAGTCTTCAACTGAAAACACTGTGGAGACAAACTTGATGTTTCTACACAGAAGCTGCTGTCTGTTTACAGTGTAAAATATGAAATCACACTGCTCCTACCCTTCAAATGTTTCTGTATGTCATGATGACATAAAAGTTTCCCTCAAGACCAGTGGGGACAGATTTATGAGGGTTACATCTATGGCCACTTTCACACAGTGAATTAAAATATGACTACTTTAAAATGGATGATTTGAACTCAACACATTTTGTGGATGAATTCGTCTTAGTCAAGGCCCGGTCACACCAGAAAGTAACAGCGAAATTCATCCTCACGTCTTCACAACGACAACTCGCAGGGCCAGTTAATGAACAACTGCAGCTGGTGAGCTAACGGCTAACATGCTAGCAAGCTGGGAACACGCTACGGCTAGTAAGTCAAAATAACCCTCAGAGTTTCTTTGTATTTTCTCTGTAAATGAAAATTGTGATAAAAAAAAATTACCATTCCCACTAATTTGCAGCCCTAATTTGTACAGTATCAGTTCCTGTCTCACAACTGTCTGTAATCCATTACTCTTTTGTGGAACAGTTTACACTCCAACAGAGGAGGTTGAATAAAAGTAGTATATGGAGCAAAACAGATAATACAATAATAATAACTTCCTCCATTTTGGACTCTCAGGCTCTCCGTTTCCTTGCAGGTCAGCAACACGGTTTGCTGTTGTTCAAGTGTAACCCCAAGGTGAATATTGTGTGTGGATTTACTTCACCCCGCGAGTGAATCCACAGGTTGCATTGAAATTAATTGATTTTGCCGCAAAATGTTGCCGTTTTTCATGCTGGTGTGACCTGGCCTTCAAAAGTATGCAAAAAGCCTCTACCCCTGTCACAGGTCAGCTTATTCGTCCCATATTATTCCTTATAAGGTTTACCCAGCGTGTTTGTCTACTGCGGTCAGCATGCGTCCTATGATTATTTTTTTTACACTCTACAGTGAGAATTTTCCTATAAGTAAATGTTGCATTTTCATCTTTGTACAATGCATGTTAACATTTGTTTTTGACATTATTTTCAACAGAGCGTGAAGTCTGAAGTTTGAACTGTACATATGGCTGGCTTTCTAAAAAACAGAGGAGAGCTGAGACGGCCGCTCCGCCACTCTGATATGCTGAAATGTTCACAGACTCAGACTGAGCCTTAGTGTCCAACACACTGTAGCATCAGATCTCTCCAAAAATCATCATTTTGAAGGATCACACAGCAACCTGCCATCTTTAAAGCCTCGGTAAAGACCCTGTAGCCAGTAGGGACTGTTAAACTCTTAGAAGGAGACAGGGTCTTCTAAATATTATTAAAATGAGGATTTGAGGATCCACTTTCTGTTCTTCAAGGGCCAAGACCAAACATGCTCCTTTTATCGTCTCGCATTAGGTTTTATAGTTTGTATTGAGGTTGTAAGTGTTTGTACAATGTCACTAAAGTGTTCCTAGAAACCACAGAACCTGCTGATGTGTCCACAGGTCCTACGGAGGCGCCACAGTCCTTTTTTTCTGGATTTTCTGGATCAGTATGCCACATCCTCTTCACCTCACTTGCTGCAGGTGAACTATTTACAAAGACCACGGGGAAAGATACAAACAGGATGAGGAGTGATGAGTTGGAGTGGAGAAATAACTGGTTGCACTGGATTGGGGATGAGCATCAGAGCGAGGATCCTCCCCAGGACGGAGTCATACAAAGGGCGTCATGACCGTGGAGGAGTGGCGGAGTCCCTGGATGGCGGCATAAGGCCCCTGCTGGAAGTAGTGGTGGTAGCGGGGCATGTGGAAGGAAGGGAAGGACGGCCCGCTGCCCTGCATGGTTCCAGCCAGAGCGGTGGGCGTCAGCGGCATGCCCAGGCGGCTGTAGGGGGGCAGGGAGCCCTGGATTGGGTGGGGCAGGGAGGGGCTGCCGGTGCCCATGGCCGACAGGGACTGTGGGTGCTGGAAGCCCGAGAAGCCCGAAGTGGTGGTGACCCAGGAGCTCAGGGAGAGGTTGTCTGAGGCGGTGAACGCTGAGCCTGCAGGAGACACGGGGGAGTCGTAAATATCAGTGTGAAGCATACTTAGGTTAAAGGATAAAGCTGCAAATATTCTTTATTTATCTTGCTGTCAACAAATCCAGTGAAAAGACCAAAACAAACTTCCTCTTCCTCTGAGCCACAGAGCTCCATTGTTGTCCAAAAACAAAGACTCTGTAGTTTATTTTTGAGTCAGTCCCACATACACCGTCCTGCTGCTGGAAATACTCGACAGAGTCTATAGTTCCCAACAAATGCACTGTTTCTTACTGTTTGAGAACGGGTAGCTAAAAACTACAGCGCCCAGCTGTTTTAGGACATTACTAAGCCTTTAAAAAAAAAAAAAAAAGGAAATATGTTTGTAGCCTGTATTTAAAGATTTACGTCTTACGATTGTTGGTTTTGGGCTTTTCATGGGATTTGTTGGCAATAAGACACGATCTGTTGTGGGTGTGACAGCCACTCACCTCTGGCGTGTGCGGCGTGTCCGTCCTCGCTCAGGTTCTCCTCGTCGCCGGTATAGGTTCGGATCGGCGACCGGGCGTACGAGTGCTTGTGGATCAGATTCTCAACACTTTCCCTGCAGCAAAAGCCGAAGAGAGAGCCCCAAAATAAATCTCTTTTTTTTCATTTTGGATATTTATTTTGTGGAGTTGCACCCCAATATAAAAACAGTACACACACTTTTTAACTATTTGCAAACAGCACAAATAACTGAACTAACATTAAACACTTTACACTAAAAGTGAAGCATTTTCTTGGACCTGTCAAATTCTGTGACTTTTACTGTTTGTTTTTATTGGCTTTATTTACCCATAAAAGTCTCATTGAGATTAAAAATGTATTTTTTAAGTCCTGTCCAAGTTAGGCAGCAACAACGACTGATAACGTAACACAGATAACACAAAATATATATGTCACAAGATCAGAATTATAAAAACCAGTAAAAATCACAAATAAAATAGACTTAGTTTTTCCCCCTATGGTCACATATTTTAGTAGCTGCTGGCAAAACTTGTGACCCCCCTCTTTTCTCCATAATTTTAAACACATTTTCTTTATTTATATTTTTAAAAACATGTTTAAAATATGTTTTAAACACATTACATTGGCTCGAGTTTTCACAGGGTCCAATATTTTGATAGCGGTTATTACAGGTCTACTTGCATGAAGCCTCACTCGTCAATAATTGGTCGACATGTCAATCTTTTTTCATAGTTAACACTTTACTGTCACAAAATCTGATGGGTCACAGGTTTCAGTGTCACACCAGTATTTCGTTCTGTTTATTAACAACGTCTCTGTTTGCACATTTCCTTGCATTCATGTAGTATTTTTTGCTTACTTGTCTGAAAATGTGTGTGTCCACTCTGAGTGTAGCTGTTGTCATGTTTGTGTAGAAGATTTTGGTGTGTGTGTGTGTGTTTGTGTGTGCATGTTCACTATCCCACAAAGTGCATTAGCTCATTTGAGTCTTGTCAGATAGCACTTCTCAAACACAGTGACACAAATTGTTGGGGGAGGTAGTGAGCGTGTGTGTGTGTGTGTGTGTGTGTGTGTGTGTGGGTGGACAGGCAAGTGGTCTGCATCATGAGAGCCATGCGTCCACATTAGCAGCCCACCCTCTGCAGCTCCCGCCCCTCCAATTAGGTTAGGAAAGTGCAATATCTGTCAGCAGAGGAGTACAAATGTGTGTGTTTTTATCAGCGTCGGGCCCCTCCGGCACAGAGGCCACAGCAAACTCCCACAAAGCACGGCAGGGCAGGAAGGAGGCAAGGGGGGGCGGGGCATGCTGGTTTCAATCAGTCACTGCAGCCAATTGAATTACAGTGTGTTTTAGTGCAGTGGCCGACTCCAGACTAATGTGATTTCTGCAGCTCCCCAAAGATCAATTGATCAAGTCTAATTCACAGCCCTCAAAAAGAGAGAGACGAAGAAGAAAAAAGAAGAAGAAGAAGAGGAGGGGTGTCTGGCTGTGTTTCAGCCGTCTCTGGTTTTGGACGTTTGATTGAGGGAAATGGGCAGATGGTTTGATTTTGTCAGCTGATTTTGGCCGTAGTGCCGGAATCAGGAATTACGAGAAGTGTGTGTTTTGGCAGCGTCCATAAAAATCCTTTGGATGGGGATTTGTAACTTTAAGTGTGTGTGTGTGTGTGTGTGTGTGTGTGTGTGTGTGTGTGTAGGGCAACTGTGTCATGCACAATATGGTACAATATGTAAAACAGCGAGAATATAATAGAGAATAAAACTACAGTATAGAGGAAAAAAAGAAATGACAAAGAAAATGGAGAGACAATTAGAAAATAAGGGAAAATGAGAAGTAGAAAAGACTAGAAAAGGAAAAAATTAATGAAACAACAAAAGGGAAGAGGATAAAAGAAAAGGCAAGAGAAAGATAAGAGGGAAAATGTGAAAGAAAGAAAAGGGACCGAAAGACAAGGACTGAATAAAAGAAAAAACATAAAACATGGTAAGGAAGAAGAAGCAAAGGCTAATAAAGGCTAGAAAGGGAAGTCAGAAGGTCAAAAGGACAAAAGAAAATACAAGGAAAGAAAGAATAGACAAGAAAGGAAAGAAGGAAAGAATGAACTAAGAAGACTACATGGCATGAAAGAAAGAAGAAAAGACAAGACAGAAAAGATGTAAAGAAGCAAAGAAAGGAAGGGGTAGACAGAAGGAGTGACAAGGAAGGAAAGAATGAAGAAAGAAGGTTATAAGGGAAGGTGAGAAGGAAAGGGATAATAAGAAAGATAAAATACAAGAAGGAAAGATGTGAAGAAATAAAATAAAGAGGGAAGGAAATCCTAAGGAGAAACTGGTGAAAGAAAGAAGTAAAGAAGGAAAGATGTACTGAAAGACTGAAAGACAATAAAGGAAAGAATGAAAGAAAGGACAGATGATAAAGCTTGCTACATGGAACGTGGATTATCAGTTTCATTCTGACACAGAGAGAAATAAACACTGTCTGTATTTACTAATGAGCAGCAGGATATTTAACACTCCCCCACACACACACACACACACACACACACACACACACACACACAGGCCTCCCTCCTTGTGTATCTTATCGACGGTAAACAAACAGTGCAGGACCCAGAATCCCCTGTACCTCTCCATGTCTGTCAGCCGCGAGGAGTCCCGGAAACCTTTGGCGAACGGGTTGCTGTCAATCTTCAGTTTGGTGATCTGGGAAACACAGCAGGAGAGCGAAAAGTGTAAATGTTTCTCCTTATTCACCCAGCCGTTTGTTTTTGTCTTTTCCCCCTCTTCCAGCCAGTCAGTCCGCCTCAACATGCTCCCTCCTGCAGCTTGGCTCGCTTCTCTGTAATGTTATCACAACACTACAAACACAATGGAGCTCAGGCTTTAAAGTTATTCATATTTATTAATAGGGATGTCCCAATCAAGTTCTTTTGGCCACAATCCCAATCCGAGTCCTTTAATATTGGGCGTCCGCCGATACCGAGTCCAATCCGATACTTATATTTACCTAAATGTTGATTAAATATGTATCCGACACACTGAAATAACAGCTGTACCTACTAAATCTGTGATTTTAGTGTATAATTGTGTTTTGTGCTGTTCAGTATGCTATTCAGTATCAAATGTAATTTCATGTTTGAGCTTTCACATTGAATCACAAAGATCTCCCTCAGGTCAAGGATGAACTTTAAAACTCGACTTTGAAGCTGACATGGAGAAGTCCTTAAAGTGCTCAGGAATAAAACCTTCAAACTACACATCCATGTAAACTGGGCAAACTCATAATGAAAATTGTGTGATACAATCAAAAGCTCCAGAACAGCTACTAAATGGAGCTTGTAGATATATTATTGTTTTAACATTTAATGGGAACCGACAGCAGAGTTTGGCAGTTAATCCAAAGAAGAAGAAGAGACACTCGGCCTATAATGCCCATTGGCCCGCATCAGCTGTCAATCACTCACCAGCTGGTTCTGATAGGCCGTGACGGCGGTGAAGACGGTCTCAACGAAGACGAAGGTGCGGAACTCCTCAGACTTGAGGTTGAGCAGCGAGGCGGTGTGGTCCTTCTTCTTGATGATGTGGACCCGCGGCTGGTACTTGTGCATGGAGTTGAGGATGATCTGCAGGGGACAAGCAGAGCCAGAATCAATGACAATCAATGAGACAGGTAAATTCAAGGTTAACCAACAGACTGAAATGACATACAGTCTAACTAACCAGCGTAAGTACATCAGGGTCATGTGGGTACTCTAGTCTCTTATATCTTATTCCTCTGTGCCATAGAGCTCCATAGAAACTATTGAAAACACATCAGTGAGCCACACCGTTGCACTGGGTGACACGTTCCTTAATTTCCATTAACACACACACACACACACACACTGTAGTTTATTTAGAACTAATCCCACATACACTGTTCTGCTGCTGGAAACACTTGCTAACAAATGAAATGTGTTTTAATCCGCAGCTGAAATAAAGTCCCTAACAAATGCACTATTTCATCCCGTTTGCATAAAGTTTGCAAGTTTTACTCCAAAGTGTGTTCCACATAATCTACCAAAATAAAAAAAGTAAAATCACCTGCGGTATATTTTACATTCTTAGATTTATTAAAAACTTCAGCCTTAGCTCATAAAGCCAACATGGTCGAGAAGTCCTTAAAGTGCTCCAAAACAATGGTAAATTGAACATCATCCCATGACAACTGAGCAAACTCCATCTGCTGATGAAGATCGTGTGATATGATCAAAAGCTCCAGAGCAGCTACTAAATGGATCTTGCATTGAGATTGTTTTCTGAATTTGCTTAGAAACTTTTAAAAAAGGTTTATCATTCTATTCTTGATATTTTGCATTTTATAAATATATTAAAATGTTGTCAATAAACAAACAAACAAAATATGATAATAAAATAAAATAAAGAAATATTGAAACAGTAACATAAAATTAGAGACCTTTTACACTGAGCATGGCATAATGCCTCATTGTTTCTTCCTGGCTTTGTGCAGCTTTGCATATATTTTGAAATGAAAATATCCAAACAAATATCCAACATATCCAACCGACTTACCGGTCGGATTGAAAGGGAAGGTAAGGACAACAAAGACGGAGAAAAAAAAGTAGAGAGAGACAAGTGTGAACAGATAAAGTTGTTAACACTGCAGCAGCTGCAGGTGAGAGTTTTCCTCCACAATCGTTCCTGTCTGGCTGCAGCCCAGGAAACAGTTTACATGGTGGCTCAGTGGTTTGAAAGGCAAGAAGTTCGTGGGTTCGAATCCCGGCTGGGAGCAGGGCCTTTCTGTGTGGCGTTTGCATGTTCTCCAAGTGTTTGTGTGGGTTTCCTCCGGTTTCCCCACCATCAAAACCATGTATGTCAGGGTTAATCCTGCCTGCCTTGACCAAGGCACTGGCCTTATAACTGGAGTTCCCCGGGCGCTGTACAGTGGCTGCCCACTGCTCCTAATACTTAGGATGGGTTAAATGCAGAGAACGAATTCCACTAGTCGTTGTACTGTCTATGATTGTGTATGTGACAATAACCTTGATTTGATATTTATCTTTCTCAACCACTGACACAGGACGCTGAATATCAATTAAAATGCAGATGTAATGTGTGTGCAGAATTTTGTGCTTTAACACAATATGATAGGCGCTAAAGGACGCAGCTAAATGAAATTCAGCAACACGTTTAATACAAAGGGATGCACCACATACATTACTTTCATTCTTTCCAGTGGAGCTAAGTAAAAAAAGTTCTGTTTTTATTATAAAAACAATAACATTGTTTTTAGTATTAACGAGAGTGTCTCTCATTTATCTTTATCATAGAATTCACCCAACCAGCTAATTATTTTTCTGAATGGTATTATACATTTTAGGATATTTATGGGTGTATTTATTTTGGATACAGTAATGCTTTCTTTTGTAAAGCTTTCAGGTTACCTCTGTTTTAAAATGTGCAGCTATAGAGTACACATTTTTTTTCATTTAAATGATTCATTCCTTCATTCATTTCTCAGTAAAACCATTAATTTCATGACTGGTATAAATTACTGACAGAAGCTGAAACAGAAGCTGTGTGATAAAGATAATAGTAAATGTCATCCCTGAATTGTTGTTGTTGCCACAAGACTGAATTAAATTTTAAAGAATTTCAAGGTTTCAGCAGCACTAATAATTACACAAACAGAAAAAAAAACAAATGTTTGTGCAACTATCAAATAATGGGAAATATGATTTCTGCGTTTTAATTAATATTATAATATTGAGGACTTTTAGTGGGGAAAAAAGCCATTTTGCTCTTGAAATACATATGACTTCATGACCATTATATCTTTTTGGTATAAATACATTATTTCTTCTTAAAACAAGCAGCTATATAAATATATAAAATATATCGTAATACCTGCTCTTTTACAAACTACTGTATATTCACTATAGGAATTACTATCAATTAAAAAAAGAATATAAAATAAATATGAATCTAACAAAAGTAAATATATAAATAAATAAAAGGGATATACAGCATTGTTCGGTTTTACGTGCTCATACTGTATGTTATAATTGTTTTGGTTACTTCCATGTAAATAGTGTCAGGAATACAACACACACACGCCCTTCAATATAATAATTACCTTGTTTCCCAGGCTGTTTCTTACTGTTGGCTAATTAATGTATAAACGTTAAATGTTTTTTTTTCGGTCCTGAAATGTTTTTCTGTTCCCTGCTTGTGCTTGCATGATGCCTTCAGTGAAAGGAGGATTAAAAGAGCAATTTGCTCTTGTCAGGCGAGTAATTATAATGTCACACCGGCCTTTAAAGCTGGCAGAGAGACTAAGCTTTTTCATGGAAAACCTATATGACTTTCCAACTTAAACACATTTCTGTATAATCAACTTTTTTTTAATGTTTTTTTTTTTACATGCATTCGGTCGATATCCAGAGGACAAAGTCCTATACAAACTTAACATGTTGTTAGTCATTTTAGATGCAGTTTTATAAGTTAGGCTATTTTAAAATTTTGCACCCAAAGCTAACTGCCCTTCTGGTAAGGTTATATCGGAGGATAGACTTATTTTAGATAGATTCATAAACAGTTGCTTTGAGTCTGTTTTTTCACCTGAAATGTAGTCAACCTAGCTTAACGTATTTTCACAGTTTCGTAACAGTAAAGCCTCTGTAAGCATACTAAATAATGTGGTAATAGCCTACGTGACGTGTTGGTTTTTTTTCTCGAGACAAAAGAGGAATAAAGTAACAAGTGCTCACATGTCCGTGTTGGTCCAGTTCGTTATTTGTCAGTTTGACTTTCTCGAAGGAAACCATTTGCTTCATCAGCTGCTCTCCGGTGAACGGCGAGTCCGGGTGGACGTACAACCTGCAGGAGAAGAAGAACAGCGGATCACATCCTCAGCTGTGATTGGCTGAGAGGCGTTCGAAGCGAACGTTCGATACCCAATCAACGCGCAGCTGTGAGCAGCGGTAACTGGAAAAACTACAGGTCACTTAGCAACCGCGTTCTGTCTCGCTGTAAAATATCGGGTGAATATTGCGGAGTAAAAAAAAAAAACACATTTTCAGGTTTCTTTTTCTTTTTCATTTAACAACATCATTGCCCAAACAATATTTGATCTAGGCCTAAGCCTACATTTTGTTACTCCTCAGTCATTGCTCCACTGTGTCCCAAGAAATGAGTTCGATTTAATTAAGCGTCTTTGGAGCCTTGTTAATGCTGGGAATTGTAGTTTAGACTACATGTATGCCAGGATTTTCAAAATACTGAGGTCATGAGTCCAAGTCCTTTAATATAACCCCACCCAGACACAAATAGGGAGTCTCCATTTTTTTAATTTGTAAAGTTTATTTCCCAACATGAAGGCAGGAACAACATTTTGGTGGAAACATAGTAACTCCTTTAGTGATGTACTTAGCTATTTTTGTTGGGCTACAAAATGGTCAAACCTGAGTGTACTGGATCTAAAAAAAAAAAAATACTGTAATCAGCACATACAATAATAATAATAATTAATTGCTAAATGTAAACTTCCCACAGGTAAAACCCCAAAAAGACCGAGGACATGCCCTCATTGTCACTGCCTGCATGGCACATAGTGAGTGACGCTTCAGCTGCTCTGTGGCCTGAATTGACATTTTCACAAAATCAATCATCGTGGTATGAATGTTCCCAGATGATTCCTGGCAAAGATTAAATTATTTCATTCGTCTCAATTGCCGTGGGGGCCTCGCGCAGCTCTTTGGTCTCCAGTTTTTCTTCACGAGCTGCTGCCGATGTTCAATTTAAATCCTACATGTTCACGACAGTCACTGTCATGTGTTACATTATTAACACCGACATCTGGGCAAAGCGATCCAGCCGTGTGTCAGGTGACATTTAACAAAACAGCGCAGAATCACTAATCATTAAAAAGCGATATCCTGCATGTAGCCTGCGTATTTCAGATATAATTTCACACAGCTGTCAGAAAATTGGGATGAATTATTCATGTATATGTTAACTGACCTCATTGAAGGAGGCAGATTCATATGAATGTCATCTTTAAAGCCAGACTTCCTGTTTAAATAAAGGTTAAATATATATATATAGATATTTAAAAATATGTTTGTAAATTTTTGCCTCATTTGAATTTTGAGGTTTACGAATCTTTTTCAGATTTTCTTGCTCTTTGCTTCCCATTACAGTGAAAACATTCTTTCAGCACTAATGTCTTTATGTCACCTGTAAGACCATTTAAACCAGGAACCCGAACACGGCTTTTGTTATAGCGTTTCATGGCCTCTCACTGAGGATTTACTGAGTGCACTGTGTTCAGGTGAGCTCTGAGAGGTGTGCAGGGTGAGTCTCTGTACCTGGCGGGCAGAGGAGGGTCGGCCTTGCCGGCCACCAGCCAGGAGGAGCGGTGGTAAGCGTACCGGTACCGCTTATTGTCTACTGGGACGATGTCCATCAACACGATGTACTTAGAGTCCTGGTCCACTCCGGAGAAAGAGACCCGGATGGTGGGGAACATCCTCCTGAAGAAGCGCCAGGTGATATTATCATTATTATCATCATTAGCCTATTATTATTATTATTATCATTATTATTATTATTGTTGTTGTTAAGTCATCTGGTGTTGGACTGTACATAACAAAACAATAATAATAATTAAAATACAATAAAGACAGTCAACCGTTTACCTTCCAGACTTGGTGACGATCAAGTGTTATGTGTTTGTTGTTTTATGGCAGAATCAAATCAAATTATTATTAGGCATTATTAGCCAGAATGAGCAGAAATACTGAGGTCAAGTAGAAAAGGTCCTACATTTTTTTCTGGTTTATTTTATTTGTTTATTTTATTTCCTAAATGCTAAATGAGCACAATTCTGGTGGGGAAATAGTGAGTACCTTATTATTATTATTATTATTATTATTTTTTTTTTTTAAATCTTGTTGGCTTGAAATTAGTCAGATTACTAAAGTCTAATAATACTGAACGAGCCAGTTAAATACCTATCGTGTATTTTTTTAAACTGTAGATAGCAAACACCCTGCAGGTTGCTTAAACTGCATGACCTCATTGTCCTCAGTGGAGCTCGTACGGGCCAAGTTGTGCAGAAACATGTTACACAGCTTTATGAAATAAGCTTATCACAGTAGGCCTAATAATAATAATGAAATAAATAATTTACTTTGGCCTATTTTAAGTGCTGTGGTGTGCGGCCTTATATGGCCGTAAGGTCAGTGAGGCATTAGGTCACGTTGTCGCTGTCAGACGACGGCACGTTCACGTGAACTCTTCGGGGTCAGGTGAGTCTGCAGGTTGCTGTTTGCATCGCTGCACGGAGAGCTGCAGGTGAGCTTTATTCTTCGTTGTTTTTAAAGGCTTAACATGTCCCACATGGTGCAAACACACACGGTCCACACGGACTAACTGAAGATGTGACAGATGTGACCCTGAACACCACAACAGTGGTGTATTTGTAATAACAGCATACACCCTTTAACGAAAAAAAGTCCTTTATAATACACATAGGCCATGTGTTTGTTGTAGTGACAGTAAATGACCTTTAATAGAATTATATCACCTATGGTGTCCCTACATTATCATCCAATAATCCTATTTATGTAATTTTGTTATGTTCGTTTGTTATTGTTATTATTGTTGTTGTTAAGTCATGTGGTGTTGGACTGTACATAATACAAAATAATAATCAAAATAAAATATAGATAGTCGACCGTTTACCTCCCAGACTTGGTGATGATCATCTCGGTGCCGAGCTCATGAAATTTGTCCCACAGCTCTTTGGTCTCCAAGTTGCACGAGATCTTCGCCATCTCCTCGCTAGGGATGCCGGGATTGGTGGGGATGAGCGGCTCCGTGCACACCGCCGGCGCGCTCCCGCTGAAGTCCCCGTGCCCGTCCAGGGAGGACAGGTCAGCCAGGGACTGCTGGTTGCAGGAGGACTTCTCCACAAATTGTTCTGGTTTTGATGGATGCATGGAAACAGAGAAAGAAGCAGAAGTGTTTCATTTTATTTTCAGTGGTTGGCGTCAGTGACAGCAGCAGCTCGGTGTCTTAAAGAGAGAAACACATGGTTGGTTTGGTAACGCATGTAGTTTACAGTCTAATAAAGTGATCTATAGTCTAATACATTTTTATATTTCCTTTTATTGTTATCATTATTATTACTAGATTAGCCACACTGTATGTTAAAAGTCTCCAGGGTAGGGGAAATAAAATGGAATAACATTTTAGCTGGAGCCTATATTTTATATTTGGTATTTAAATGTATAAAACATTTTTATCAATAAGGGTTAAGAACCCCGTTTTATAATTCCACTCAAATTATAAAAAACCCCAAAACAAAATAAATAAATACCTGACTGTTCTGCCAGTGTGTTTTTTAACCATACAAATTCAATCTGTTGCAGCAACCCGTGATGATTTCTGTTAGTTAAAACTGGAACACCGCGAGTGAGTGAGTTTTATGTTCCTTATGAGGCAGAAAATGAAATAACACAACATTCAGATTGATATTTACTGTTTGTAGAGCTCCTCTCCAAAATTCAGTGAAGTCAAGTGTCATAGGCTGCCATTTATTTTATCAAATTTAGACAATCCACTTTGTAAAACTAAGCACTTCAGTCACCTTCTCTCCCTTTCGAGTTACCAGACATTTCCACTTCGTGTTTTAAATCATAATTAATAGCTTAAAAAAATATAGTTCAATTTTTAACAAGACTCAAATTTTTAAACAATCACTTGTGCGATAATAAAACGGGCTGTTTTTTTAAATTATTTGTGAAATTATGGGGATGTTACGGCCTTTTTCTGTGATTGTATTTACTGAGGCTATATATTTACTTGTACATATTATAAAGCAGCTCATCCTAATTCATTTATTTGCCTATTTTTGTTTTCTCAGCATTTTCTCCGCATGGTGTAACACTTGTAGTTTATCCTGCAGACTGTTTACTCAAGTTGTATCTCTTCTCCTCTCTGGTGCTACAGTGGCCCTATGTCCTCACTTAAATCCTTCATTAACTCTCGGGATTTTTGCGTAAAACAACTTTAACAGCTGCACCAATTCACCTGAAATAAACTCGAGTAAAGCCTTCTATTTTATTTCCCTGCCCGGCCCTCTTCCATCCTTACCGAGAGGCTTGATGGTGTTCTCCTCCGTCTCTTTGTCTTTAGTGGGCTTCCCACTGGACATCAGAGCGGCTATGGAGAAAGCATTTGCCCGGGATGAGAGCTGCGGTTTCGGGGATGACGTGTACTCCATGTCGGTAAAAAGGCTTGGACCAAAATATTCCCCTTTAAATGAAAAAAAAAAAAAATCTCTCCAGAAACTCTCAACTCCGCCTGTTTTTGGCTCCCAGCGGAGGAAAGAAAAACGCGCAGGAAAAATACGCACAGTTTGTCCTCGATTTGCTCTTTGCGCACAATCTGCTCGCTTAAACGGGTAAATACTTTCCACTTTGGAAACACTTGTCACTGCCGAGTTGTCAGTCTCGTTGGATGCATGATGAAGGAAGCAGGACGACTGACTCCACTGACTTGTGCGCGTCCTGCGGTGCCAGATCTGAGGCCGGCTGCTCTTTGGGAAGCTTCAGTCCGATTCTCCCTCCCCTTATAATTCCAGTCTGCCCTCCAATCACTGCCTCTGCTTCCACGTCACACTCCCACTGTCCCGCGGCAGCTCTGATACCGAGCAGCCAATAAAAAAAATTTGGAGCTGTCAGGGGTTTTTTCATGCCAAAGACCCGGAGAGAGTGTGTGGTTGAAGAGGGATAATATGTGATGTTTTTATGACTTCACACTGTCTATACTGGGGTGATGACAGTAGGAAATGAATAACATATGGTTAGGAAAATGCAGTTCTTTGCTCTTATTGAAAAATATTAAGGAGGGGAATTTACTTGATAATGTAGCCCTCTCATGGACCCCTGGAGGGCTCCCAGACCACATGTTGGGAATCACAAACCCAGAATGTCAACAGCAGAGACTTTTGCCCAAGATGGTGCTCTTTGATAATTAATGGCAGCAGTAAGGTGATGATGACAGCTTTACACACTCATATTTTGATTTTGTAAAGTCCCACATACGCTAAGATTCAAGATCATCTCTTGAATAATAACGCAAAACCTTAAATTCCCTCCTTTGTTTAGAAATGGAAACGTTTTAGTCAAATCAACTGACAGTCTGGGAGTTGTTGATTTCTGATCAAACACATTCTGTTACTGCAGAAGATGTCTGTGTCCCAAAATATAAACCATTAACTCCAGCCCTGTTTTGATCATGTAGCATGTTCACTGCAGTGTCCAGAAAAATAGAGACCCCTGGCCCGTACATAATAATGCAATCCAATATTCTCTGTAATAACTATAGGTGAAGCTTATATAATTGTATTATTTTTTACACTGGGTAAAAAAGATGCAGCTTGGTCATTTCTGATATTGTCGAGGTATATTACATTGACTTACATTTTTTCCCTACACACATCAAGAGCAGTTTAGGGTTCAGTATCTTGTTCAAGGCCACTTGAGCAAGATACCGCCAACCTGTTGTACCAGCTGAGCTACAGCAACACTGTCACCTTGTTTCTAATATTTTTCACTCTGCATATATGTAAATGAGGTCTGAAAAAAGTTCACCATAAAGTCTCAGTGACAGGTGTGTAAGATCAAAAAGTCTTGACTGGGAAGCAAACCAACGCACTGTCCATCCCTCGCACTCGCTTTATTAACGACGACTCCACAATCCGAGGACACCAGAAACACTTTACTGTATGCATGTAAAATGAAGGTCAATGAGCTCTTCAAATATAAGAACAAAACATGATTCCCATTTGTAAACATACATAGAAAATGTACCAATATTATAGAAAGTAGGTTCACACCACAAACTCTTTTGTTCCTCAGTCTGTCAAAATGTGAAATCAGAGTTTGGGTTCTCAGTCGGCCTCAGTGCACCTGCGTAGACTAAACTCTGAATGGAAAAGTGAGTAACTTGATTGCGCTGCAGCTACTTATTCGTAGTGACTGATGTAATATGTGTTTGTGGTATTTGTTTTGTTGTTTGGTTAAATGTTATGTTTTGGTATGTATGTGAAACAGTCTTGGGGCGCAAGACAAATGTATTCTGATAATAAAGTGAAATCAATCAGTCAATCAATAAGACCCCTCTGATTGAGAAGGGTCTAAATGTTGTTAATATCCTTCTGGTGTGTCCTCGTCCAGGTCTCCACGGTGGAGAGGACCTCCCGGATCCATATTCTTCATGTACGTTTACAATTTATACTTTTGTCATCCTGATTGTCCAAACTGTAATTTTACTATGTTGGTTTAGTCTATCTATTGCATCCCTCCTCTGTTGCTCTTCCTGAGGTTTATTACATTTATTCCCTGTTAGAATGTTTTCCCTCATCCAAATCGAGGGTGTAAGGACAGAGGGCGTCTTATGCTGTACAGATTGTGAAGGCAAATTTGTGATATTGGGCTATATAAATATATATAGATCTATGGGCTATATATAAATTGACTTGACTAATAAAGTGAGAGCACAGTGTGCAGGATTCTTTTCACAAAACACCAACAACACAACATACAGCTACAAAACATACAGTAGAATTGCATCAACACACCAACAACTCGTCATCTCAACAAAAACACGATTATTTTAAGCAATGGATACTGCAGGGCTGTTTTTTGCATTGCTTGCTTGCTTTTTTGAGTGTAGTGTTGGTGTTAACATACTCAAGGAGCAGAAACACATGATTACCAGTTTGCGACAGTTTCCATCTTTATTCTGCCTACAAAATGTTTCAAGTGAAAAGCTGTGTGAGAGGTAGGATCAGACGGGCGGATACTTCCATCAGGTTTCACCTTCTCTGGGCTTAGTTTACATTAACAGACTGAGACTGAACACACTGGGTGACTCTCCATTGATTCTGCTTTTTGCCCTCATTTTGTGATGTGAGGTGTGTGAGACCCTCAGCAAATGCCTTTACAACACACACACACACACACACACACACACACACACACACACACACACAGAAACCTTATTGAGTGCAGGAGCAACAGACTTGGGTTAATCCGTTCTGTGACACACACCAGTGAGCTCCTAATCTTTATCACACACACACACACACAGCTCTCATGTGACAACAGGAAATGCACATTATTTTTATGAAGCCTACCAGTAACAGTAAAAAATTGCTCTTAACAGTAGCAGCCAACCCCTAGTTGGATTTAATGGTGACAACAGACCGGCCTGCAGTCTAGGTCTTCCAGGCTCAGGCTTTCTACTGTTATCGTCTAATTACTGTCTTTAGTCACTCATTCAATATATCAAGGAAGAAAGCTTTCAAGACTGAGAAATCTTTTTTTATACACTTCCCTTGCTTTTAACTTGATAGGGACTGAATCCGGTCTAGACGTCAGCTAAGACAGAGTCTCTGTGGAGACAAAATGTTTTTCTTCCTCAGCACGACTGATATGGACTGCTCGCTTTACAACAGACCCCATTTTAGATGTTTTTTTTTCAAATCAAAATGTTTGATGCTGAGAAAGAAGTAGAAGCTTACGAGCAGCACCTGAAGGCATCATGTTTCCAAAAACGCTGACTTCAGATTTTTTCCAAAGGTGTGTGTGTGTGTGTGTGTGTGTGTGTGTGTGGAGAAAGCAGGATCACCTCTCATCCTCAATGTCACTCTCTCTGAGATGGAGGCTCACGTAAACACTGGGCCAGAGATCCGCAGAGTAGCTAAACCCATTAGGAGACTCCTGAATGCAAATCCGCTGCTGCAGATATTTAATAAGAGACCTGCGCTGGCAAATCAGATTACCTCGCAATTGCCAGTGGATAATGTGCTAAAAGCTTTGCCACTTAAGCGTTACTCCTTACTGAATATTATTCACACTTTGAGGGACCGGTGCAGCCTTAAAGAAACAGCCGGCCTGAAAGGGAACTAGGGGAAAAAACAGATGGTGGTTAGTGTGGGTGCCTTTCACAGCTGAATACAGGATGAGTCATAGATCAAACCGGGAAATTGAGGAGTAATAGTTGACTAATCACTGATGGTTCACAGCCAACTGACTCAAAAACATGGATGAGATTGAGAGTGGTTGTACGTTCACAGGGATGAAAATAACTTTTTTGAATAACCACTGGATGAGTTGGCCCATGTGCACTTTTTCTTTATGCCGTTATGAGTGTCCAAACCTTCTAATATGATAATCAACCACAGTTTTAACAACATTTAACCCTCTGAAGGTTAATTTTGGTTATTTTTTGCAGACTTTCTATGCACTCATTTTGGTCTTTTAAACTTTCCTGACCTCAATGCATGTTATCCTTTGTTCAGTTTAAACTCTGCTATAAGTCTGACTCATCATGTTCTCAATTTAACAAAGTATGAAGCTGCCAGGAACCCCAACTACAGGTGCCACTAAAAAATGACAAATCTATAGTAATAATCACTCAAAACATCATTATAGAACAGCTGAAGTTCATCAAAAAGTATTGATTCACTATTTATACACACTAAAACAACAGAGAAATGTAAGAAATAAAACTATAATGCAGTCTATTTACATGATTGTGATTTAATCCCAACTTATATTTGAGCCTTTTTCATGGAAAGTCTATTGATGCTTTTAAATCATTCAAATTTTAAAGGTGCCATTGATAACATTGATAACATCCAGCCACTAGATGACGCAATCCCCCTCCCCCCTTCCATGTCAGTGGTTGCCAGTTCGTTGCACAACCTGCATATTTCATGGTCATATCAAGAGATGAATCTTTCGTGATAGAGTAATGAATTCATTTAGCAACATATAGCTATACATTAGCTATAGATTTAGGTTACTTTGTGCGGTGGTGTTTCATGTAACGTTAAAGTTATCTATGGTAATCTTAGGATATGGCTAGCTAGCTTTAGGTAACCCTTTTTTCCCCATCATTTAATAATTATAGGGGCCCCATATTGCAACACTTACCGTAAAAATTACATTTCAATCATCCTTACACGATAAGATATTAGGTAAATATTTACATTTTAATAAAATCAAAGAGTGTAGTACATTGTTGGGATGCTATTAAAACCCACAGCGCTCCACATTAGACAGACAGTTACAGTAAAAGTTGACGTTGACGCATTCACTCCATTTACTGGCTTTGCTTTAAAAAATGTCAGTCTTTAGTCTGGAAGTATTATTTCTCTTACTGTACATCAGTTAAGACGACTCAAATAGAAATAAATGTTGCAGATTGAGGAAGATAATGCATTAATATCAGAAAAAAGGCATTCAAGAAATTCCTGAAAACAATTTACTTACATTCAAAGTAAGTCATTATAAGTGATAAATGATTGATTTGTTCAGACAGATTGGCTGAAACCTATTTATTACCTACGAAATGTCTCTGTAAACATTTAAGTCTTGACTCAATTCAACAAAACTTATGAAAATAATGATTTACATTGGAAACAACTGAAACATTCTCTTCTGTTCCAGTTTTTTTAAACTTGTTTAAAGAAAAAATCATTTTCAATCTGAGTGGATTAAATGACTTGTTACAATAGACATGTATTTTGCAGCGTGTGGCGCTCTTCCTGCCACACATCAGTATTTCTCAGCAGTAGGAGATAACAGGATAGGTGACGCCTCACCACACTGAGAGCCTACAAGCTGCAGCACTCAGGGATATGACGACGAAACCATCTGAACAATTATTCCTCGGGATAAATGGCCGCAGCGTGAAAAGGTCAGCAACAAACGACAGCCAATTCCCCGCAGAGTGGAATCTGAGGAAAAATAATCGCCCCATGATTGAATTGAATCTTGGGACATTTGAGCCACAGTAATGAAATGGCTGTTGTTGTGACCCGACCCTTTCACCTCCCAGACGATTTTTTACCAGATTACAGAACAGGCAGCAGGGGCGACTATTTGCCTACAGGAATACATTTAATATATGTGCATAGGTTTGTTTTGTCAATGTAAATCCCCATTATCACAAATACTTCTGCATATTACATGCCAGCGTTCACCTGCAGGGCTGACGGGGCCACAGAGGGGTGTTATTTGAGAAGACGGATTTATGACTACAGTTATAATCGCAGTTTAATGGCCGCTCTTTAAAACAAGTTTTTAGCCACACTAGCGGCTAATGTCTGCAATGGAAATGTCCATCTGTCGTTGGTCGGTCCACCACTTTTGAAAACTGAAATCTCAACAACTATTGGATAGATTGCCATGAAATTTTGTACAAACATTCATGTTTCCCAGAGAAATGATTTGAAAGACTTCAGTGATCTCCTGATTTTCCTGTAGCGCCACCAGCAGGTCAAAGTTTTCAGATATCCTGTGAAATATCTCAACATCTCCTGTGTCACTTGGCACAAAATTTCGTACAGACAGTGCTAAGCTGTGCCCTAAGAGCAGGTTGCACACGGGCACATTCTAGTTTCTGTAGTTGTATTAGCATCCTGCTGGCACAATAGATCTGTAGTCCTAGTTGTGTTGCTAAGTGGTGTAGCCCAGGCCTCTCTGGCAGACTTATGTTAGCACAGTAAGCACCTGTGGGTATAGCATGCTAACCTGCTAACAAAAGTCATTTCGGATCATTTCATTATGAATGCATTCATTTATTAACACATTCAGCTCAAATTTATTTACATATCACATTCAATTAACCAAAATATTTGTTAATGAGCTCTCTACTGGGTGTTCAGAAATGTCATTTGATTGTGTTTAGTTATGAACTAACTTTGGTTTGTCTTTAGGAGGAGCTTCCTGTTTAAAAGCTAAGGGTAGAAGCTCCTCAGCAGAGTTCTTTGTTAGAGTTGAAAGTTGGTTCAGTTCTGGTGTAGACCTGCTGGAAGTTTGCTGCTAGCTGCCCAATAGCCATGTGCCTAGCCTAGGATTTTCTTTTTGTTGACTAATGGATTTCATAATGTTTTTTTTTTTTTTCATTTTTGTATATAGTTTTTTTTCACAACCTCACCAAAACCAGCCTGAACTGCTTGTTGGTGTGATGTAAACTACAAATAAAACATACACTGGGTGAAGATTACTCTAGCCTCCGTGTGTTCTCCTTCTGCAGCTTGGCCAATCCTTTACAGCCACCATGAGGGAGATGAGGGAGACATTTGTGGTTTTGAGTGAAACGTCTCAACAAAAATTTGATTGATTTCATCGATCCATCATCAGGTCCATCAGCGACCAGAGCGCCCATGAGTAGCGCTCATGAAGCTTCTGATGTGAGCGCACTATAACATGCTAAACTAAAATAGTGAACATGGTAAACATTATACCTGCTAAACATCAGAATGTTAGCATCGTCATTGTGAGCTTGTTGATTTTTCACATTAAAATCCTACCAATAATGGGAACGCTTGAATACCTTTAACAGAGAGTTGCAGGAGGACAGACAGTCGTCTGTTACAGTATTGTTATGACGGGCCCCAGTGCACGCAATTATGATGGGCCCTGGTGCAGGCTAGTTACTAGTTATGAAGCACACACACACACACACACACACACACACACACACACACACACCATTAAGCGTTTATATATTTTTACCAACGATGTGTTGGATTTTACAGTTGAATGAATTACTTAGGCTATTGTATTGGGAAAATAGAAAGGTCAAAGAGAAAGCTATGGATAGCACCTAAACTAGCTTCTGTATATCATATTGTCTCATCACATGATCAAATAGAGACTTGACATTGGACAACATCAACATATTACCCAACAATCATCACTGCATATCTGTATATAACAAAATACCAAAGAAAATAAGAAATTATTCATTTAATTGAATTGTTTTTCAGAGTTTTTTTTAAATAGTTTTTATAGTTCATGTAGAATAAACATATAATTTTGTTATAGATTTATACTACTGATACTATTTTACCAAAAAAAGAAGAAAAAGAAAACGATGATGGAGATGGGTTTGCCTTTTCGAGGGGATATATGGCAAATGGCACCAATTTTCTTTGAACACAGCTGTATTTCTGAGGTAGCAATAACTCACAAGGGCCAATTCTCCGCTCCCGCCCAACACATTGTTGGAGGGCCTACTATCTCTATGGGCCCCCCCCATCCCACGGGCCCCAGTGCAACCACACTGCCTGCACTGTCTATATTTACGCCCCCGGTCGTTACTATGAAGCAGAAACATTTTTGTCTGAGAAGCCGTACTTCGTCATCTTGAAAACGCTTTGTTTTTCCGTCTACGTTTTCAGATTTATTGACTTCGGAGTTTTCAAAAAGCCCCTTATGAACAGGAAAAGATGACTTCTTCTAATATAGCCTTCTTAGTGAGGACATGCCCTAAAATATGCCTCAAAGTAAAGATGAACTGTTTTGCATCTTTTTATCCATCGCTACATAACTCAAACTTTAAAATAGTTTCTGATGTGAATTCTTCTAGTTAATCGGAGCTAGCAGCTACAAGATTGATGTATGACAATAAAAAAATAGACGTGCAGAGAAGCAGTAGGGATGTTTTCCTTTTATTTCAGAAACAGATCATATCGGATCACACATTAGCTGACATAACAAAGCTTTGATCTGAAGCATGCCTTCACCAACGTGGACTCTTATTCACCTGCTGTTGACTACAGTGAATCAGCCCTCAACACACACACACACACACTCACACATCCTCCCACCCCTCCAGAACATGAGGCATGCAGTGGTCGGTCTGTTGCCTCCGTTCATATGACTAATTAGACCAGCTTCACACTGCGCCGTTCCTTTTGATGCTGACCCCTGGTGCTAATTGCTGCGTCAGTCCTGGGCCACAGCCAGGTTAAGTTCAAATGCAGGACCGACGTCTCCACTCAACCCTGGTTAGGTGAAGTAGGCAGGGTTTGAAACTTCTCTCTCAAGCGCTGTTTTTTTGTTTTTCACATACTTCTCACTCGTCACTTTTCATGTACAAACAAGTGCAATAATATGAATGCCTTCCCAGAGAGACTGTCCAAAAGTGTGTGCCGCTCTCTTTGACGTCAGGCTTTTCACCAAACCTTCAAGTGTGGCCGTTCAGAACAGCTACGAACATTTTTGCTTTCTGATGTGGTGGGACGACACATTGTACAAAGTAGTTTGTTTCGAACATACCCTGACCTTTAGTCTGTTTCTCTTGACTCTTCTTTTCTTCTTTTTTTTTTATACAATCTGGTCCGTATTTTCTTAGTTTTGACAGTTTCTTTTGGTCATGATAATATTTTACCTACATTTTGCTCATTTCCACTTACCAAGTTTGCTGAGCTCTAAGGACATGGCAACATCACTCCAGTGGAACAAACAAGACTCAGGCCGCATTCAGACACAGGCCTCAGAGGCCGGTCTGGAGACGCAGCATCTCTGCAGTGTTTGCCATCTGATAAGCCTTCAAATTCAAGGATCTAGATTAGTGAGTGAGCCAACATTTCAAGACTGAATGTGAATTTGTGAATGTTCACAAATTCATACAAAAAAGTTGCCATTTATGTATTTTTTATATTTTTCTCCAGAGTTCCTTTTTTTTGTAAAACACACAGCCATAGCTGAAGGATCAAGTCTGTGACTTTTGGATTATAGAGCAGGTTTCCTTAACCTCCCTCCCCCCTCACCCCTCCTTCCCCCTTAAACTCTGTTTTGCCCAAACTCAGTGGGATTACACTGGGCCTTGGTGAAGGATAGGTCAAATGAAAAGAAAGAGGGGGCGGAGGAGAGGGGCGAGGATGTGATGGATCAGAGGACTGATGAACCACAAACACTGTGATACTGTGAGATGGAGGTTTGAGAGTAGATGTCATTTAACTCTAAGAGACGAGACTGCAACCATCGACATCATACTGACAACTGTTGTCCAAAAGCACAAGATTTTAGACCAATTTCCGACCCTCCAGGTAGCCATTGATCTCAGTACATTGCGAAAATCAACTTACAACTTCAAAATTGGATGTAATCCAGGGTTTTGCAAACTGTCTAATATCAATGTTCTTGAATGGAAATAGGGTAGTAGGAGGTGGTAAGTCAGGAGAACATCGTTTAACTGCAGTGTTATTCCATCAGAAAGTAGAATAAAGCCTTAAAATCTACATGGCTTTTCTGGAATAAAGTCTTTATTCTATTGGAATATTCTTTATAGTCCTTTGCACATCTTTAAACACACTTTCTCGTGTCCGTCCTCCTTTGCCCCTCACCCAGCCATCTGCCCTGTCTGTCACTACACGACTATTGGACATTCAGCTGGTCAAACAGGTGTTAGATCTTTAAATGGGAATGTTTGACTCCACACTGCTTCTGAATAATTGAGGAGCTCGGTGGTTAAAAAAGGCAGATTAATGCACATCTACAGGCTCTCTGCTGTGCGTCCTGAGAGCGTGTGACAGACACTGACAGCGAGAGGCTAATAACACGCTTACTGCAACACCCAAACCCTTTTTGCAGCATAGCACGGACAACCATAAGATTTTAGCGGCAGGGGGTGGTGCTAAAAGCTAACAGTGGGATTTTAGAAATGCACCCCTCCACCCTGTGCTTCAGCCTCCTTGTACGTCTCCGTCTTACGAAGGAGTGCTGTAATTGTGTTGTGATTCTGCAGACCGGATCGACCCTCTTGACCCCCCGGGGAGGCTGTTTCTGAGATGTGCCAAGAGTCACATCTCTAAATATGGCCAGAGCGAGGGGGAGTCATCTCTGCATGTTAGACTGTGGACTTCACCTCTGTGTCCTTCTATTGGTTTGACCTCAACTTCAGAACTCCACACTTCAGCTCCACAGATTTTCACTTTGGCAAGGAGAGAGGAGATCTGCTCACAGGAACCTTCACACTGAGGCTGAAAAGTCAAAGTCAAGGTCAAGGTCATTGAATAACTTTGTATAAGTTGTAGAAAGTATTGATTTAAACTATGTCATTGCTTTGTTTCTTTGCTTTTTGAAATGTCCGTTTGCCGCTTTTACCACAGGAAAAATACATTTACAAAGAAAACCATAATAATAATAATGAAATAATTTGAAACACTTTTTAAATCAGTGTATGACTTCCATATTTAGAGATACAGATTATATTAATTTGTAAGCTTATCAAGATATTATGGTGTATCACCCCCAGGAAAATGTTACTGAGGATTTAAAGTCAGGTATTGGCTGCAGCAGAGAGGAGCATCTTAAGCACTTTTTAATTGTCTATGCTTCTCATTTCTTCTAATTTCAGAGATCTTCTGTGTTCTATGAGCTGTAAGCTAAAAATGTCACAGCAAATAATCTGTTGTATATAAACCTTATCAATCAATCAATCATATATAAAGTGATTCAGTACCTTAGTAATTAAAATATTTTGGTTTTCTGGTTTCTTCCGTTCTTCCAGGTGAAGAATAAAGTTTTGCACTTCAAACGAGAGCTCTGAGAGGATTTTGCAAATTCAGGAGATTCATCTACAGTAGCTGTTAAGCACTGAGACCAATTTGGAGAAAGAGTCAGTTCAAATCACAAGAGCAAAGATCTAAAAGATAATAGCTGGATTAAGTTGAATGACAGTGAAAGGGACATTCCTGTTTTCAAAAAGCTAAAGACATCATGTTGGGACAGCTACTGTTACATTTCCATCATATTCAGAGATATGTGTTTAAATTTGAGTAAAACACAGTGTTGGTTTCTGCCGTATTTACTGCAACACATGAAATGCAAACACAGGGGGATCAGGTTTTATCTCCACAATTTGAGGTAACTTTGATTCTATGAGCTCAAATAAAGTTCTGGTGATGGTTGTAAATTCTCACTTAAGAGCAAACAACCAGAGAGGGTTGAACTCTGAGCTATCACACACTGTTGTTGACCATGTTGTTTTTACTGGTTTGTTATAACAGGATTTCTGGGAAATGATGTATAACGTTTGCAAATAGTTGCTTTATGCTATTATAAACGCAGAGTGAAGTGATCACACTCCCAGATTTAGAAGTATGTACTGCACATAAGTTTGTTTTTAGATTTGTGTCAATAAATCTTGTGTGTGTGTGTCTGTGTGTGTGTAGTTGTGTGTTGGTGGGGGTAGTTGGGGGCTGCAGGCTGGATCTGAAGCGCAGAGGGATGCAGGGTGCTAACAGCCGGCGCAGCGAGGGGATGCAAAGGCGCTGCATGTGCAAAGAGCCCCTGTTAGTAGAACTGACTTCAGCCTTTATTCACTTAAAGACCCCAACAACCCCGAGCACCCTCCCTCACCCATCACCCCCCTACTCCTCAGCGCCACCCTGTCCAGGCTCTCATGCTCTGCAAGGTCGCTTTGAAGACTTTTTTTCCACTCACACATACATTTGGTGCTTACATTTTAATTTTGAGACCAAGCGGGCATTTGTGGAAAACAAAAAGATCTTGATGCCCAAAATGTTCAGGTTTGCACTGACTTTCTCCAATTTTCTCTGATCTGTTTAAATCTTTGAGCTCAGTCAGTTGTCAACCATGCTATTAATGCCAAAGATATTGTTTTAATTTGGTTTGTTAAATTGTCAAGTCTAACTGACTAAATCCAAGAGGTTTTGTTGAGTTTAGAGTCAGGACCAAGTTCTCATTATGGCTCATTAGACCTCTGCTCGGGTTGAAGTTGGTAGATAATACGGGAGATTAGTTAAGCCCTGGTCACATCAGAAAGTGACACAGCGATATTTATTCATGCGAAATACATGGTGCTGGAAATGTAGTAACTACTTGCAGGGCTAGTTGGCAACTACTGTAGCTGGCATTAGCTCAGGTCGCTAACAGGACAATAAGTTCAAAGAAGTTTATTGAAAAGACGTATTTGAACCATCGACTCCTTTCGACTGTCTTCAAACCTGTCTTTTGTGGACCAGTTTAGACTCTGACAAAGGAAGTTAGCTAAATAAAGTGGATGGAGCAACACAGCTAATAAGCTATGATAGGCCTACTTCCTCTGTTTTCGACTCTCCCGCTCTCAGTTCCCTCGAAGGTCAGCACTGTCAAGACGGTTTGCTATTGGTCAATGACACAAATTCACGGGTCAAAGTTCCCCAAAGTTGAACTTGACACAAAAGATTTGCACTGATTTACTGTGTCCTTGCTGGGACTTCATTGAGTTGTTTTTCCTTTTCAAATGCTTCCTGGCCTTGATAGAGGTGTAAATTGTTTTGTCTTCACAGGTGAGTGAGAGAGATGTCAGTCGAGCCTAGCCTGTACCTGTCTACACAGTCCTGAAGAGAGATCTAATCAGCCAAAGTGAAAACACCTGTGTGGGTGCACCATGGGTGTGTAGATCAAAGATCAATAAAATAGCCAATTTTAGATAACCAGTACAATCTTAAAGGTCCTGTGGTGGTCGAGACCAAAGTGAGCCCGAGTTAGATGTTTGGAAAGTGAAGTCAAACTGGGTCGAGTACTGGACAGATTTTTTTTTTAAATGTTCTTACATGATCTACACAGAGAAATGTAAACATCCAAATCCACAAATTCTCACCTTCTGTTACACTTGCTGCACACACTCATATGGACCACGTGTGGGATAGAAAAAACGATCTATAAGCCGTAATCTTGCGGTCTCATGGCCTGTGTTCGTCTTGGCTGCTGGACGGACTGAACGCTGCTAGAAGTGGGATTAGCATCACTGTTAAAATAACACAGAGGAAACTGGAGGAGAGCCAAACTGCCCCAAGAAAAGGTCTATTGTTGTCCAAGTGTTGTTATTGCCTGGAATTATCTACGCTTAGTTACACCACAATGCACATACACACACAGTTAAACACACACATGCACAAACACACGTAGAGACTCGTGCACATACAAGTACGACATTGTAAGCCACATAGTGCTATTTTGCAGTTGTCACACAGTTCCCATGCATTTGTTAATAATCCATACACGCATGCAGATGCTGCCTCCCTTGGGGTTTTCATACAGTACACGAACTGACGACGAGTGATCACCGCTCCCGCTGTGTCCCCATCAATATTATCGATCCTCCTGAGTTTAATCCTCATGTTTATCCGCTCTAGGTACATAATTGCTGAATTCCTGAAAGTGTGAAAGGCATAAAGAGCCCGCATTCTCTCACCTCCAGCAGCTGATACGTCAGAGTTTTTTGGCGCTGGTCAGGATGTGATGTGATCCACTATTAGTATTTGACCCCATTAAAATGGCTGTCGCGGGTCAGAGTTTAAGAAGAGGATTATGGCTTCTTGCCAATGACCCGTTTGAACCCTAAAGGGTGCCACAGCGGTGATTAAGGAATATAGTCAAGATAACATGGCTAAGACTCAACAGGGAGAGAGAGAGAGGTTGTATGAGTTACTGTATGTTCATTTTATCCATGCTAGCAGCATAGCTCCAGGGATGGCAATGTCGGTCCACCAAAGTTGGTTCCGACTGAAATATCTCAACCACTGTTGGATGGATTGCCATGAAACTTTGTACAGACATTCATGGTCCCCAGACAACGAATCCTAAAGACTTCTGTGATCCTGTGACTTTTCATCTAGCACCACAATGAGGTTGACATTTGTAGTTTTGAGTGAGATGTCTCAACAACTATTGGATGGATTGCCATGAAGTTTCGTTCACACATTAACATGATGAAGAGTGCCATCATCAGGTCAAAATTGTTTCAATTTATACAAAAAAAGTAACACAAGGAACATAAAATTTAGCAAAAAAATCTGATTATGATAAAATATCAAAGTAGGCTGATCTGAACTTTTTCCTCCAATGGCAGCTCACATTTCCAGTTAATTTGATGTGATGTCAATATGGAAAGAGGACAGTTTCATCAACTGTTTATAGTTTCACTGTGATAGAAAGATCTTTATTGCTATAAAGGCATTTTCATGATCATAATTAAGATCTCTTTGGAAGTTGAAGGCCTTTCCAGCTGAAGAGGATAGAGTCAGGAGAGCGTAGAGTGAAAGATTATGAGTGTTGAGGGAGAGATGAGGGGAAGTTGATGGTTGGGTGGGAGGGTGGGGGGTTTGGGCGGAGTGGGGAGGAGGGGAGCCTCTTCCTCGTGCCTCAAGTCGAGCAGAAAATCTCAGCAAATTAGTTACCGCGACGATGGCTGGTCGGGGAGCTTTCATCCAGCGCAGCAGGGGAGCCGCCATGGAATCGGGATAAGAAACACCCCCTCATAACAACATCTTCCCTCACCCTTCTTCAGCACTGCTCCTCACCCCCTCCTCCACTCCCAACCACCCCTTGAGTCACTGTCCAACCATCCATTACTGCTTCCTGGCAGCGGGGAGGAGCAGAGGGCTCAGCGGTGTGTTTGGCTGGTAAACGGCTCTCCAGCATTAGCACCCCTGAAAAGGTGTCACATAAACACCAAACAGCTGCTAAGAACTGCTGCAGTCCCAAGAGAGTGGACCTGAATCAGTGTGTGTGTGTTTATATACAAGCACACAAAGAACAGATATACACATGAATGCAAAGAAGGTGAACTTTAAATAATAAGGTTCCAGCATGACAGAAAGGGCATCCAACAGTTCTTTTTAAATATTTAACAACAAAAGTTAGATCCCGCACGCTGTCCAAGGCTTTCAAACTAAAACTCGATCAAACGGACCATGTTTCTCTCCAACAATGACCTACCTCAGGTCAACCAGTTCAGTCCACCTTTTAGGACATAGGCAATAGGAAACGTCATCTGATTGATAAGCAGCAATAGCAACATGAGTATATAACAAGTTTATACTGTAGCACCTTTCAACAACAAGGCAGTTCTAAGCAAAAAGGTATTAAGACAATTTATAAAAACACCACAAAACAATATCATAAAAAAGATTTTTTAAAAAAGAGTATGCTTCAAACGGAGTGCTTGTTAGGTCATATAATGCTGAATTCACTATACAACATCAGCTTGATAATGACCCGACCTGACTGACTTGGAGTGTCCGGAGTGAAAATTTGGGTCTAGTGTTTGACGCCCCTCCCACTGTCTTGGAGGCTCTCCTGGTAACCATCCATCCATCCATTTTCTACCGCTTGGTCCCCGTTAGGGGGTCGCGGGTGACTGGAGCCTATCCCAGTGACTTCGGGCCTTAGGCAGGGCACACCCTGGACAGTGGCCAACCTGCTGCAGGGGCTGAACACAGACACAGACAAGGACAGACAACCATTCACTCACACATTCATTCAATACGGGCAATTTAGAGTTATCAATTAACCTACACATGCATGTCTTTGGACGGTGGGAGGAAGCCGGAGAACCCGGAGAGAACCCACGGTCTCCTGGTAACCTCAGCAGGTAATTGGCTGACATAAGAGGGTCGTCAGCTGATCTGGTTCACCTGGGCCTTACCAGCTATAAAAGCTGGCTCATGCGCTCATTCTGTCTCTCCTGTTTTACAGCTGACGTCCCTCTGCTGCACTTTTTTCAACAGCGTCATTTACTTATAAGACGTGTTTGATGACGTTCAATAGGAGCACAGAGCGATCTTCCAATGCGCAACTGCAAACATAGCGAAATGAATGAAGAATGATGATCACCCTCGGGTCAGAAGCATTATACCATATTAATCACACCTGTGGTGGCAATGTTGGCCTCTGCAGCCCTCTTTCTACAGACTGGGAAGGAAAAATACAACATACAGTATGTAAACATTTGTTGTTGGTGCCGCCAGGGTGAAACACTAGAGTTGGTCCATGGCCCCTCCTCCCTGATCACGTATGTACGTCACACAAGTCGTGAAAGACAGCAAGGTATGGTTGCTCAGGTCTGTGTGTCAATATGTCTCCTTTAAAGGAATGTGACGTAGTGTGTGTGGGTGTAGCAAGTGTGCGGCCGAGGGAGAGTGAAGGTGTGGCTCCGCTCAGAGAAGGCAGGTGCTGGAGATCAAAGCAGAGTAAAGTAAGCAGTAAAAATGTGAATGCTCCTCAGCTCCGCAAGCCCCAAGCCAAGTTCTCGTGTTTTGCTTGCCAACAGCTGAGTAAAAGGGGTTGATCTCAAACTTAACAACTTCGGCCCTGGAACAGAAATTAAAGTCTCCCCTGTTCTTCCCAACCACAATCAGGAAGCTGAGGCAGGAACGGTTCAGTTACCTATATTAACAATTTATGCTATTAAATGACAATTACTTTTTTGAATTTGATTCATAGATATTAAATTGGCTAGAAAATTCTCATTTTCTGTGGGCTAGATTTATAATCCAGTTGACTACAGAATGTTTTATTGTTGGTGCAGGAGGTGAAAATAGGACTTTCACTTACTTCTTTAAATCAGTCTTTGAAGGATATAAACAATTAATTTTTGTAAATAGTTCCTAAGACTATTTGTTATTATTAGGCTATATTATTGTTGCTCTTTTCCACCATGGTGTTCTCTCTCTATTAGGGTCTGGTCGGGTCAACCGTGTTTTGGATCGTGTTTAATTATCCTCGGGTCACCTTTGGATCGTGTCTCTCTTAAAAATGTATGTACGTTGGGTTCGGGTAGGTTTTCCACGCGTCCTTTTCAGATCGTTTTAGACAACATTTTAGAGAGTGAAGTGTCTAACTATAGGCTCATAAAAAAGATGAAAGTCCTCACAGTCCGGTGGGACATGCATGTGCACACTCTGTACACACTGTACTGTACATGCATGTACACACACTTTTTCTCCAACCCTCCAGAGAAACACACTAACTGCTAAAGACTGAGTGATGCCCACTGGACACACTGCTGCTAAAATCTATTGAAGACTGAACATACACGATATCACCTCTGAATGGTCGCCCATTTGCGCACACACACACACATACACACTGTAACTCAGTCTGTCTGATGACACATGCACACTGTCACACATTCCTGCAGCCCAACTCCCGACACAAATAAAAATTGTGTCCATTTTGTCAGCCGATACATTCAACGTTTCTCTGAGCTGAGGAATGAAAATCAATCATGTACATAAGAATCGTGTTTTTTAAAACGTGTGATTGATTTGTCCAGCTTCATTTTCAAAGATACATGATATGGTAAGTGTAAGAGGGGCGATTTTTGATAAATCAGTCCCTCATATTAGTAAGTCGTGCCTTTTAAATTACTTAATGTGCTTTCTGAAATTAATAACTCGGCTCACATTAAACATGAGGACAGACCCCTTGGTTGGTTTTGCCCATTGACAATTCCAATAAAGTTTATTCAAACGAGACGGCTGCGTCCTCAACAATGTTGACAAAAAAAGAGAAAGACAGCATTAATTAGTGCAATTCTATTATGAACAGAAAGCAAGAAGAAAAAAAGAATAAGCCGGAGCTGGAAGATTCAGACAGTCTGATCTGTCTGTTCTGCAGCAAAGTTCAGTTTTATATCACAGTCATAGTCTCAGTCAAGACTGCAGTTTTAGTCACATGTAAAATACTATTCCAGTAATATTTGAACAAGCTCACTAAAGTTTATAACGGAAGTTTTCAGCCATGTAGGAAGTCAGACCGTGGAACTGCTCAAACTGAAGACAGCTGACCAAAATTTCTGACCTGCCACAAATTCAACAGATTGTTGATGTTTTGGGCAAATAATCAGGTGTCGTGACCCCCCTCAAACTGCATATCAAACGTCAACTGATCTGGAAGAAATTCGGCCAGATTCTAAAATGAGTCTGGGGCGACCAATTCAGGGTTAAAATCGAGCCGAATCTGTACAGTATGTGCCCGTTGTTATTTGAATTAATTAATTCCCCCAGTTCATCAGCATTCAGTTATTGCAGCAGTAAAACCTGAAGCTATGTAGTAGGTGCTTGTGCCTAGTCAGGTCACTTGAGGAAGAACACTTACCCTACACGTACAGACATTTGTGGCTGAAACTCACCACAAACATCTTGTCAAAGCATCATTGACACACGTAGTGCCCTGTTCTGCCTTTCCGTGTGTTGCTGCTTGGATATTTTTCAGATTTTTTCCTTTTGTTGTGTTGCAGCGATGTGACCCATCATCATGGCCCTCCCCAAAACCAAATCCTGTATTGTTTTTAAAATTCAAGTGAAATTCAGTCGCAGCTTTGACTTGCAATTTGCGGTGTGTTTCAGCCGTGTCTGCATGTAAGGTCAGTTTTTGGCAGCAGAAAAGCAGTTGTGTTGAGTTAAAGTCTGGTGATATATTTTTCCTATTGTCGACAATTCCCATGAAAAGACCAAAACTAACAAGGAATAGATCCAATTAACTATTGTCTGTGTATTCAAAGCCTTAAACAACTCAACAGAAGTCCAGAAATTAAGTGTTGATAGCTCTGTCATTACTTTGCTGACAATTCCTCTGCACTGCCTTGAAAAAGACAGTGTAGAATGATGGAGTGATGATAGATAGATGTGGCCAGGGACTTCTGTTTCCCTGCAACCTTTGACCCCTGCCCTGCCTCCCTGTCTGTAACTGGCATGACGATGGATGATGGACACTGTCACACACACACACACACACACACACACACACACACACACACACACACACACACACACACACATACACACAGTAAAATATGTGTCTTAGAGCTCAGATGTGACAAACACATGCACCAAGGACAGATTTATGCAAATGTATAGACGCAGATATAAACACACACTTGACTTCCTGGTCCAGTCTGTGAGGTTGTTGGTGATAGAGAGAGCAGGTCTAAGGGTGTGTGTGTGTGTGTGTGTGTGTGTGTGAGTGCTTGAGGATTAACTCACAGACAGACAGCCTGTCCCTGAACCCTCAGGCCTCCCACTGTGACCTGTTGACCCCCTGCACAGCACCCTGGACTGTGATAAACCCTCAGAGCTCCACACTGCTGGATCACCAGAGAGGCTGATTTAAGAGTCTGATATTCAGACTAAATGACCATTTCATGACCACCCCATTATTCAGTCTGGCATTGCCATTTAAATTATTTTTTATTTTATTTTTATTTTTTACAGAGAACAGCTATTGATAATGAGAATATATGCTAACGAAAAGACAATATGTTCTATAAGCGACAACAAACAATGAGGTGTCACATAAGAGTCTCTACGCAAAGTCCATTGTTTTCCCGATCACTTCAGAGGGCACTTTGACTGTTAACATGAAGACAAATAATTCAAGGAATCAAGATTTTTTTGCTGAAGACTGCTGTGCTCAATCTAGTTACTGCTAATTTAGTAGGAGGCTGGCTAGGACGGCATAGAGCTCTGAAAAACATGCAGTGTCTGCCGGACCCTCATGGACAAGAGCAGCAGATTAAACTCTTGAATTTTTGTCGATTCCGCATCCCACAATTTACGTCCAATGACAAACGTTCAGTGAAAATGCAGAATACAGTGTGTCCTTTATGTAGCAAGGTAGAAAGTAAGAGTGTGGAGGTTTGGGGTGGTGGACGGACGTGTCGTACGTCTAACTGGAGTTTGCAACATAGTCCTGCAAGTGTTAACCAGACTGAGACTCACGTTTTTAGCCTTATTCTTAGTAGTTGCTTTGAATGCTGCTGTTCTCACCAGATCAAACAAACTGAACCAAAAGTGAAGAAACATGTATGATGTTATTTGTCTGCAGGTGTAAATTGCAGTGATTGTCTAAACTGTGTCCATATGGCCCTGAGAAGGCATAACAGGATGGAGAAAATCAGTGAACTCATAATGTTAATTACATTTAAATTTCCAGTACTTCATTTCACAAGTTCTGTGTATTCATTCTTGTAGTATTTGTGTGAATGTGTCAAAGGCAACGGTTGGTTAGTTTAATTTATTATAAAGCAGCACAAGTTCTTCATGTTTTGTATGTAAAAATCTTAATTTGTAAAGTAACTAAAGCTGTCAGACAAATGTAGTGGAGTAAAACGTACAACATTTCCCTCTGAGATGTAGCGGAGCAGAAGTAGAAAATAATCAAGAAGAGTGCAAGTATCTCAAATTTTTACTCAAGTACAGTACTTGAGTAAATGTACTTAGTTACATTCCACCACTGGTTGTGTATCAGTGTCTGTCTCAGGTCGGTTCATAGATAAACTATCTCACAGATCCTAATAGTAGCTCTACAGCCCATTAGTGAGCCACAATTAGAGAACGTCTTAAATCAGTGAACAATTGAACACAACACGTCTCCCCTCCTTTATCAGCATACCACTCTGGTCAACACCCCCCTATTGCCTAACACAATCAGTTCCCAGCAGACTGTAGTTTACAGGAAAAGCTGCTCTGGAGAACATAATCTCATTAAGGAAGTGCTGCCCAATTTCAAAATAAAATAATTATTATTTACAGGCAAAACATACAAATCAATTGCAGAACCTGAATTAGGTCACATTAAAATCCTACATACTGTATTATGTTAATCTGGCTAATGCAACATCTAAGTCTTAAGAGGAAGTACAGTAAATGTATATTTTGTTATATTTTGAGACATGAAGACTCAGGTTTTAAATAATAATAATAATAATTACGTACTGGATTTCATAAATAACAATCCCCAAACTAGTGGATTCCACATATTCAAGTACAAGTCAGGCGGTCACTGGTCTGAATTTGACAGAATGTGCAGATTGGTAGATTTACCTGTTAGGAAGGATGGCATTAAAGGTCAATACTTTGTGTCTGATCGACATGGTATATTCTTCATCCACATCTTTACACATTACATCAATTAGCATAATGACGTATAGTGTCTTTTTTTTTTTTAATCACATGTAGCGTCTGTGGCAGTGTACAGAAAGATGTACTGTAAATAAAATGTAAAAGCCACAACACCAGTTGTCCCGGCTGCATCTTTTTTGCGGGGATTACATGTGTCTTTCTTCTGGTGATTGGACAATAACAGGCCTGATTTTACCGATGCATCAAAAGGTTCAATAAAAAGGGCAACAGGAATTAGGACAGTAATACCGACAAAAGAGTCTTTCAAGGCAGTCTACTGAGACGGGGTGTCAAGTATTATGGAACAGACAAGCAGGCATAAATGGCAGGATTGTCTAGTGTGAGCAGATTTACAACTGAAAAGCAAAGAAAATGAATCAAGTATGTGGTGACTCGCATTAAAAAAAGTTATTTAATATTTTTAACTGTCAGCAGCTCAGTCAGGATCTGGTTGGTGGTCTTTTGAAGGACTCGGCTCCTCTGCTTGTCTTATCTGGGCGCACTCTGAGTGGTATGTAACGCTAACAGTGACGGCCTGCTGTCCTCTCACCCTTTCCCAGGGAGGAGGGGCGGACTGGGCAGGTCTGTATCACTCTGTGTCTGCGTGTGTTGTGTTTATGAGAGTGAAAGTGTCTGAGTATTTAAGTAAGAAATAGAAAACTGTGTATGAGTCATCCCAAGTGAGTCTATTCTTTTGTGTATTCGCCGGTACAAGTGAGTGCGTGTTTGATGCAGGAAGGGCGTCTGTGCATGTGTCTATATTTTGTGTGTGTGTGTGTGCACAAGTATTCTGTTAATGAATATTTAAAAATCTTTGTCCCTTTCGCCATCAGTGTGTGTCTGCACCTGTCTGTCCTGGTGTCTTTTTCTGTGTGTGTGTGTGTGTGTGTGTGGGTGTGTGTGTGTGTGTGTGTGCAGGCTGGAGAGTGGTAGTGCTCTGGTCCATACTGGGATGACTGGGATGGTGTTGACAGTACTTTGCTCTCTCCATATTTGTACATGGTTAGTGTGTCAAGATGTAGCCAAGAAGCTGAGAGATAAGGAGGGACGTCTGGATGTGTGTGTGTGTGTGTGTGTGTGTGTGTGTGTGTGTGTGTGTGTGTGTGTGTGTGTGTTCACATAAGCAAGGTATATTTACCGTATGACTTTCCCCCCTCATTTTGTGTGCCTACTGAACCATAACCCTAAAATCAGAGCTCCGAACTTTAATGCAGGTTTTTCTATAAAAACTTGATGCATAAATTACTTCCTGTTTATCTGCCAATGAGACGACAGAGCTGCAGATTGTCATGGCGCGCTGTCAGTCCTGATTTCATTAGCAGGCTGGATAAGAGACATGAGGCGACGTTGAGAAAGGGAAGGAGAGAGCAAATGATTACTGGGGTAACGACAAGGGGGAGAGAAAGGACTTTTGGGAACTAAGAGGAGCACTAATTCTTTCTACATGTAGTTTACATTTCTCTCACTTTTTTGTAATGCATACTGTGTGTCATTAGTTTTTATTTTCAACATGCTTGTTCTGTATCATTTTTAAAATACAAATTTAACACAGGAAATACAAAGAAACCCTAAATAAAAATACATGTGGTCCAAATATTTATTTATTTATTCTTCAGCAATGATTTTCTCTTCATCCACTGTGATAGTTATGAAAAGATAAACATACACAAGCCACAGTGTGCTATGCAGGGACACAAATTGCTCTTTTCAAGAAAATTGGTTGACAAGGTTGTGTGAGTTTACATAGAAAATAATAGGGGCATTTGTTTGACATAATATGCAGCTGTTGAGTTAGCTAACTTTTTAATGCAACCCGTTACTTCTGGAGGTAATGTTTAAATACATAAAAAAAGAAGTCAGTGCTACCATAATGTTGCGTAAAGTTAGAAAACCTCAAAATGTCACTGGAGTGTTGTATGTGAATTAAAAAAGTTTTTTTTTGTTTTTGAGCGGACACAACCATGGTCAACCCAGTTTTCACTTCATCTATCGGGTTAGACCTTGTCTCAGAACTGTGTCGCTGTGTACAAACTCTCCCTCACTCTTCGCTTCTGTTCATTTTGTTGCACCTGTTTGGGTGTGACAACTTATTTTGTGCGATCAGACCAATTTTTACTCCCTATTTATTTCTATGTGGAACTTTTTCGCTTCATGCAGAGTTCAGGCTGATTGAACATTGACATGTGAAATCGCAAGGCTGACCTCTCATCAGGAAATATTCATTGTTTATATTCTTATTTTGCAGAGAAGGAGGGATCTGCTTTAGTGAGTGCAAGGACACTGACATAGCTTAATGACAGTAAAGTGTTTGATAAGACGCTGTATAATTAACAACTTTATGCACTGCTGCTGTTAGCCAGCTGGCCATGCTAGTTCCCACAGTTTTTGCTTACAACCCTGCTCATGCTACGGTGAAATTATGGTCTGACTGTACTTTGTCTTATTGGTGTAGTACATGGTGTTTGGTGCCCTTGAACTTCAACCTGAGCAGAAGTCTTACTAGCCAGAATAAATGGAAACAAATGTGAGACTGTTTGTGCTGGGATTTCAAAACTGCAACGGCCATCAAATTTATATACATTAATTTGTTCAAATAGAGCTCAAGCAGAAAATCTGCATCTCTGTTTTTCAGAACCTCACAAATGTACAGTGCCTTTGGAAAAACATGTAGCATGTTTGATCTATTTTGTCTTTAGTATCCTCCAATTTAATATTGTTTTAATAATGCATGGAGTCTGGTAGCCTCATGTAATTGAAATCATTTTTCCAGGTCCAATCAACTGGAAACACCTGTGTAGGTGTGCAGGGCAAACAGTGAAGCGGCAATCACACTGAGACATGCTGCTAAAAATGAAATACTGGCAAAAGCATTGTTTTGTCGAAATTGTTTAAATTGGACCTCACAAAGACACACAAACGCTCACTCACACAATATTCGGTTAGTAATCAGGGAATACGGGAACTGGTCTTAAATGGCGGAGATGGATCCTGGTTAACTTATTTACCCATCAGGCTCTGCTCTCCAAAGCCTCAACTCTTTTTTTTTTTCTTTTTTAAAAGCTTTTCGGAGTGATAAGCCTCCAGTTCTCCCTCCCATGGGATGGATGATGCTGTTGTCACGGCAACCTTAAGACAACCCACCACCTCCAGACACACTTCCCCTTTGGTCTGGTGATGTCATTCAAGGCATGGAGACAGACAGGGGCCACAGCAGGACACAATCATACACACACACACACACACACACACATAGACACTTATCAGGATTTCAGAGACATGGAGGACATCAGTGTTTTTGGGGGGTTGTGGTGGGATAAGAAGTGTGGGGGGGTGGGGGTGTCAGCCCCCTCACTGAGAGCTGGCAGGACAGACAGACAGACAGGATACAGTAGATATAAACAGATTCTATCTGTATTCTGTAATGTTTCAATCGGCTGTTTCCTGAAGTTTCTCCACTCTGAATTCCCATTAACATTTTTGACATACAGGAGTTTCCTGGATAATGTTACGATCCTGTAGTTTCATGTTATGGCCACAAGTTGTAATTAATTCAACTTAGTTGAGAAATCATCTGAGAAATCATGTTGTTTCCATCGGTTTGCCATGGAGGACGGCTCTGCATACTACAATACCCATGAGCCTTGGTCACCGTCAGAGCTGCTAATTCAAAAAACACAGATGTGAAGAAAACGTGTCGCCATAGTTACTGAATCCAAACTGATTTAGATACATTTTTCTGCACACAGGCTTGAACCTTTGACTTTTTAATCAAAGAACCAGATATTTTATAACGCAGTTGTTTGTCTTTTGTACTGATGATTCAACCGTGAGTCACTTTGTCTACGAGAAAAATGAATGGGACTATTAATGGACCCCAGAAATAACTCCTCACACTTTGCAACTCTGTTCTGTTCAAATCAAGTGTTGTCAGGTTTATGTATTTTATTCTTTTCTATTCCATTCTCAGTCTCAGGTCAAGTGAAGTTAGATTTATATACTGAATATAGTATACTAAGAAAAAAAAACTCTTGGTCATACCAGATGGAGTGTGTGCATCACAGCATATGAAGTCATGACTTGTAAGTTCCTCAAAACACAAAGTAAACATCTTATAACTCTATGGAAGTAAAAGTAAAAGTACCCAACCTGAAACCATAGACACGAAAGGTTCAAGGAGTCAAAGGTGACGGTGTATTGGGGAAGGTATACGAGGCAGTGCACGTATCTTCTGCTGGCCAGGCTACATGCAGTGTGTTCAAAGCCAGTTGCAGTGCTTCTTTTGGGTAGTGAACCTTTTTTTTTTTCCTGTGCAAATACTTCAATTGTGATTTTGTTTGGAATAAAATGTCATCCTTCGTCTCTTTTCTTCTTTTCCAATCAGATGTTGTTTGTTCTTTTCTGATGTTGCCTGTCATGTCAGGTTCGCGTCATATCACTTAAAACTCCACATCGTGCGCCGTCACATTGATATGTCACATCTTGTCACATCACACCATTATATGGATGAAACCTGAAAATAATGCACAGTACATTCACAACATTAAACCACCATTATATAGCTGTCATCATCGCATTAGCAGGTGTTAGATTCCATTTTTGAAAATTTAAAAGTTTAATTTGCCACTTAGCAGGCACCATTATGTTGTTTTTACATTATAATACACCAATAAAGTTTATTTATATAGCACTTATATAGCACAATAAACAATTACAACAATTACAAAAACCAAGCATGAAACATTTAATCGCACAAGCAAAACAATATTTTGTGCAGTTATTTTGCAATATCTAATTACAGCAAGTGTGTCTTTTTCAGACATCTCCTGTTGGAACGTAGCTCTTAAAATGCTAATTATTGTTAACACTCAGTCGGGTCAGCAGAGTTCAGTTATCAGCTTTCCTCTAGATGATAAAACTGTGTAACGCCTGTGAACAGCAGTTCCTGTAACAGACCTGCTGAAGGAGATCTGCTGTTTATCTCACTGATAGGCCAGACTCCAGGAAAAACGTGTTGAGAACAGCAGCATCTTATTCTGTCATTTCACACACACACACACACACACAGAGGACAGAGTGATGCCACATGTGATGAGCAACAAGGAGGCTGCTGATTGAAAGCAGCACATCACAGTGTCAGTGTCTGTGGTTGGTCCAGGGAACAAAGTGAGCCAGAGGGATACATAGGAAAATGTAAAAATAATAGTCACGATTAAAGGAGGAAAAAAAGACAGCTAAAGGGTTTCCTCAAAATATTTTATGTGTCTGTGAACGTGGGAACCTGGTGTTGGAATTCTTGTCAAAATATCTATATACCTATACCTGAGAGAACCCAGGGTATTTGTGTGTGTGCTTGTGTGCACCTGTGTTTTTGTGCACTGAACATTTTAGCTGCAGCAGTTTCTTCCAATTATAGTACTTTTCATGGTAAAATGGCAGCTTACAATGGTTCAACAGGTGTGTTAATCAGATATCAACAGGTGGAGCACTGAGTGCATAAAATTGCACTAAAATTGAAACTAAACATCCAACAACAATGCTCCGGTCCCTTGTCATTTGCGTTCACATAAGCATTCAGACATTTTAAAACCGGTAAAAGGATAAGCTGAAAAACAGGGAATCAAATGATTTTTGATGGACATTGTTCCAATGATAATTTTACTCTGTCTAATTTATATTAGTATAACATCAGAAAATTTGAATAAACACCAGTTTATGATTGATTAGCCTGCGGTTCCGTGTTTAAAGAGTAAAAACTGTGCTTTGCTGCCCTCTCTGGTTGAAAGTTTCAAGCCTATTTCACCTCTGACCACACGCAGCACCACTGATAGGTGTGGTTGGGTGTGGTCAGAAAGGTGCACTGTTGCACCTGTAATCACACCCAACAGTGATGCCAAAAAGCTACGATAGCTTCGCTCGTTTCAGCTCTTCGTTCCCTCAAAGGTCAGCACTGTAAAGACGGCTTGCTATTGGTCAAAAATGCAAGTTTGAGTGTCAAAGTTCACCAAAGTTGAACTTGACGAACTGAGAGCGAATTAAGCAAATCCACTGAAATGACTATTAAGATTTTGCTGTTTTAAATGCTGGTGTGTCTTAGAAATAAAATGAGTATTGAGATTTATGTTTTGTGTGTGTTTTTGGAGAAAACACACTTGTCTTGCATTAAAAAAAAAACTCCAAATCACTCCATGCTAAATCTAAGCATCAGCTAAATGAGTAACATGAAGTGTAAAATGGGTCATGAGGTCAAAACAATGGCAGACCGATGCAGAGGGAAGGAGAAGGAGAGGAAGGAAGGAGAGGAGGGGAAAAGTAGAAACAGTAGGGACTCAGTCTGTCTCTCTGTTCTGAAGGTGGAAACAGGGTTGTGTGTTTTTCCCACACTGGTGATAGAGCTATCTGTGTCGGTCCCAGTCGTCCTGGCAGTGCCCCCCTCCCTCCACCTCCGCCCTGCATGGCTTACAGGCTGTCCTCAGGAGGAGCCAGCCAATAAAGATAAGCTTGACGGAGGAGCCAGCCAATAAAAGATAAGACCCGCGGCATGTCTGTGACTTCCTCACTGATCTTCCTTCGGCAGATACAAGGCTCGGCGCTGATATGGCTGGCGTCACACTGGCATCCACAGAGAAACCCAACATATACTGCTCACATAGCAGCATTCAAACAAATAACAGGACTTCTTTTGAAGCTGTATTTGAATCCAAATTCTTCTTTTGTACAGCCAGAGTCTTATTTTGGTATATTGGACATCATTCCTATCAGTTAACAGCTTTATAATAGAGTCCATTAGGGCTTCAGCCATCAGATAGGCTTTGAAACAAGTCCACTGTTTAATCATGTAAACAAGGGACATAATTACTTTCACCTCCTCTTCCATCCAAAGTACAGTAAGAGTCTGAGCAGGCGGACTGAGTCTTTATCCTGTTCATACAACACCTTGTTTCCTTGCAGGTCATACTCGTCCCCCAGGAGCCTCCCTATTTTACAAAACAGGCTGAAGTCCGTATGTATCTCTTACTTTCCTTTTGTTATTTAAATTTCCCATTACTACAGCACATATGTTGTAAATAAAGGTTTGGGTAAACTAAACTCAATGTGGTCCACCAATATGAGAAAGAAATATTTACATTTTTAGAAAGTCTTTGTTTTGTGCTTTGTGTTCCCTAAAAGGCCCTAATTCTGAAAAGGTGCTTTCAGACAGCGAGCGGTTACTTATGCGTTTGCCACCTGTAGGTGTATGTATAGATGTGTTTTGAACTCTGCTATGGTTTACAGCTACCTCCAATCCTACCAACAACCTGCTACAAGTTGCTGCTATCCAACTACTGTAATCCCATCACAAAGCCAAATAAAGTGTGTTGCAGCTTAAAACAGAGGAAATGGTTGGCAATTTGATTAATAATGTATAGCAAGTTTAGCTAACTCACATCATTAACATTGTTTATTGGTCCAGACGAGATAATCAATCTTCAAAGCTGATGTTTTCTCTTTATACGCTGCTGTTGAAGATTAACATGATCAGGGAACTCAGGTACCAGCCAAATAAGCACTCCTATCGTATTCCTCAGTGTGGTTCCTGTGGTTGCCACGGTCAGTTCAGACGACAGACGGAAACAATGGAGGCGGCAATCGCTCGCTGTCTGAAACCACCTTAAAACGTATTTGGTTCCTTTCATATTAAACAACGTTATTACTCTCTAAAAACTCCAAAGTGGTGGACCAGCCAACCTCTGTCCTTAGAGCCTCTAAAGAAAAAACTCCCCAAAACAGTGGTTTTTCTAGTTAAATTAGTCCCTTGACAGAAAATTGACTACACTTTTGATAATCGATTAAAGTCATATAAAACTGCCAATATGTCCCAGGTTCCAGTGTGAGGATTTACTGCTTTTCTGTTTTATATAATTATAAACTGAATATTGTTGGTTTTAGGACTGTTGGTTGGACATAACAAGCTATTTCAAATCACTTTTTTTACAGACTAAATTATGGATAAAAAAAATTACAAATGAATCCATAATTAACAGAACTGTTCAGTTTCTGCCCCTATTAACTTTTTTTCAGTAACAAGACATATTGTACATTACAGTAATATAAACATGTCTTTCCTTCAGTACACACACAAACACACACGCACAGTGATTCTGAACATCCTACAAGGTGATACAGGGGCAGCAGGTACTCAGCAGGTGGAGCGGGTCATCCATCGATTGCAGGGTTGGTGGTTCGATCCCCGGCTCCTCCTTTGGCAAGACATTGAACCCCAAACTGCCCCTGATGATTGGACCAGCTCCTCGCAAGATAGTTCACTGTCATCGGTGCGTGAGTCTGCGTGTGTGAATGAGAATCAAATTGTAAAGTGCTTTGAATAAAAGATGTTGGAGTCTATTGAAGCTCAGCTACTTTGGCCTTGGATGTGTAACAGAGGCTTTTAGATCTCTTCTTAAATCCAGACCTCTTACATTTACGCTCTTATTTTCCTCTTAAATGTCAGTGATGCAGAGCTGAGCAGATCACCAGGATATCCAAGATTAATCAGGCAAACAAGAGAAAGTGTGCCACTGTTTTTTTTTTTTTTTCTTTTGTCTTTTATTTGCTCCCACTGTGATCATGTGTCTCGTCTGAACGGGAGGCCTACCGCAGGAATCTGCAGAACATTTGATAATCTGGCAAATGTTTAATAAAGGCATTTTTCAGTGTGCTTCATTTTTTTCTAATGGCCACTAATGGGAAGTACACATCGGACATTGGCACATGAAGACAGAGGAGACGTCTTTGAGCCAACAGAGATAAAGAGTAAGTCCTGCTCTGTCTCTCACGCACACACACACACACCTCCCTCCACCCAAACAGCACCCTCAGCGAGCCCCCCTGTTCTTTAGTCGCTAATGACGGACAGCTGAAGGCACACTCCTGGGGCGCCAATCAAATTTGCAGGCCTGTAATTGGATTACAGCGGGCAGGGAGGAGGGCTTTTATCTCTCCCTCTCTCTCTCTCGCTTGTTTGTGCTCTTGTCTGCGGGTGAATGATGGACAAAAGAGCGGCCTGTCAACGTCAACTCGAGGCTGACAGAGGTTGTGTGTGTGTGTGTGTGTGTGTGTGCAGATTGTTTAGAGGTTTGGAGCCAGCTTCGACGGCTGCTGAGTGCATTGTCATGACTTTGTATGGGTGTGTTTTGGTTTAATGCGGGTGTAATATATCTATTTGTGTGTGTAGATCCGTTTGTAGGCATGTGTGAGTTTTGTGGTTGTGTGTGTGTGTGTGTGTGTGTGTGTGTGTGTGTGTGTGTGTGTCGGTTTGAAGCAGGCAAAGAGCTAAATATCACTTAGCTCATTGCCTCGTCTCTGTTGCCTTTTCACCAGAGCTCAACACCAGAAAGACACAAAGGCAGCTGTCCCCCGGCCAAGTGTCCTGTAGGAAAAGAAAAGATGACAAATCACAGACACAATAAAGCTAACAGCCACTGCAGAGGCTCTGCTGAGTGAAGATGCTGCTGAAGAAGCAGGTGGGCCTTTCTCCAGAAATGTTATTTGCTTCTTGGAGAGTAGAGAGCAAGAAATAGTGAAAGACAAGAGGAAAGCCTGCAGCGAATACTTAATCTAATAAAGTGCTCATCAAAACACTGTTTGCTTGCTGAAGACTTTTGATCAAGCTATAAAAAGAATGAAAACATTAATGCATAATGTAGTAAGTTTATGAATCTGCAAAACATTATTGCCAAAGTTCCTTTGTTGGTTATTTCTGAAGTATCTGCATCTGAAATGGTCGAGGTTTGGTTTCAATGGGTGAAATGGTAAATGGACTGTACTTGTATAGCGCCTTTCTAGTCTTTCCGAAACACAATAAAGTCTGTGATTCTTCAACCAGACAAAACAAAAGAAAAAAAAGGTGGATGCTGATTATTTACATACATTTGATGATAATAATAATAATAATATTAATAACTTTAATTAAATAACTTAAATTCTATAGTACAGTTCATGCATAAAATGCAACGCAAAATGCAACGCAAAGTGCTTCACAAAAAAGCAAATAATCAAACATTTACAATAAAAAAGGATAAATACCAAAAATAGGATACATTTAATTAAAAAAGACAAAATAAAATAATTGGTAGAATAATTGGTCCCCCAGGACCCCAAACAATGATATGAAGTCATTAGGAACAAATTGATTGACAAAGTCATGAAAAATTGGAATGATAGAATAAAACACCTGTGAGATGTGACAAAAAGTGTACCTCTGGGGTCTGCGGGTACCCCAGTCCATAGGATTAAGGTTAATGTACTAACCCTTTACTTTCATTGGCTGAAATTACGCTGTATTTACATATCTAAAAAGTAAAAATAGTTAGAAATAGTTTTAGTCACCAAAACTCTAATTTTGTCACAGGATCACTGTCCTTTGCAGCCTTAGCTTTGATAGAGGTTGAACTGTAATGGCTTTTTATTTGAAATGTATCTATTTGCGGAAGAGGGTGAGTAGTGTCCACAGCGAAACTCAACAAAGTCAAAAGTCAACAACACAAAGCTTAACTTGGCTGCAAGGTAATAACTGAAGGAGTATATAAACATTTTTATTAAGTCAGAGCTTCTCTCCTCTGGATTACGGTGGCTGGACAGCCAAGAGGACACTGTTCAGTGAGATTTTAGTGAGTAAATCAAACTGAAAATGTAAAAATGGAGGGGAAAAAATAGGAATTTGAAAAGTGAGGGGAGCATGTTCCCCCTTGTCCCCAGTAGAAAATACGCCTTCAGTATGGTTTAAATATATTCCAGGTGGGGAACTTTTAGAAACTTTGATTCACATGTGAAGATGTCTTAATGTCCATTGTACAATACCGACGTGAAATTTTTGCCCATGACAAAAAAACGTGACATAGAGGTCATACATTTCACATGTGAAATTATATGTGAAAACCAAATATGCTTATAGTAAATTTATCACATTTTAAATGGTGTTCCACATGTAATGAATGCGTGAAATGTTTCATGGGTGTTTTTTTTTGTAAAGGATATTTACAAAAAAAGTTCAAGGTAATTTGTGTGAGACTGGGTTGTTCTGAAGGACTGAAATCTAAAGTGTCAATGATGAAAGGTCGGGTTCAAAACCTGACCATTACTGAATTAGAAACTCTGTTACAGCTGCTGGAAATACCTGGATGTGACATTAGTTTGTTAATGTTTAAAGACTTGAAAAACATAAAAAAGAAAAATTAGTTTTAGGGAGGATTTTTTATTTAACATTAGAAAATAAGACGCCTTTTAATCTCTTATCTGTCATCCACAAAGATTACTTCCTCTTCTTTGCACCAACACCGACACACACTCAACCACCTTCTACAAACACACACACTCTAAATAATGTAATTTTTTTCCAAATGAATGCTAACCATCACGCTGGTTTTACAGCAGAGACACAGAGGAGCTAATCAGAGTAATGGCTCGATTAACTTACCACTGCTGACACACAGATGCACCCTGAGGCTCCTCAGACACCACTCCTCTCAGCACTACGTGTGTGTGCTGCTGTCAACATGACAGTAATGATGACATCTGAACACACACATATACATACAGTGTATTTATAAGACATGCATGGATAGAAACACACAGATGCACGTACACGAAGACACACAGTCACCTGCTGCCTGGATTATGTCCCTCTGTCACCTGAACGTCTGTTCTATGTGGGAGCTCCTGCAGTGTGTGTGTGTGTGTGTGTGTGTGTGTGAGTGAGTGTGTATTACTCATGTTGTGGGGACATAAATCTCACAGTCACAGTTGCCTTACTTTTGGGGACAAAATGCAAGTCCCCATAACGTAAGGCATTACATTTTAGGGTGAAGACGTGGCTTAAGGTTAGGGTTAGGGTTGGGCAAGTAATAGTAATCATTAGGGTTGGGATAAGTCTCCAAGAAATGACTGTAAGTCAGTGTAATGTTGTAATGTCCTCTGAAGTGATGGAAAAACAACTGTGTGTGTGTGTGTGTGTGTGTGTGTGTGTGTGTGTGTGTGTGTGTGTGTGTGTGTGAGAGAGATTTTGCTGACATTTTACATGTTAAAGAAAGGTGCGAAAGTTAGTATACAACGTATAACAACAGTTTGATGTAACTTTTTCAATCATCTTTCCTCCAAAAAAATATTTTTATAAAATGGTAACATCAGTTGCTAGTAATCTGGATGATTAAGAATTTAAAGCATGTAATAATAAAAATAATAGAATAAACCTTATTTATATAGCACCTTTCAAACCAAAGTTACAAAGTGCTTCACATGGGAAAAACAAAATTAAAACAATTCAGCACCACGATTAAATACAATCCAGCAAATAAAAGTACAGAGAATGAAATAGAATAAAATAACCCCAAAACAATAAAATAAGATAAAAACAGCAAAGATAAATAAAATGTACAAAACATATTGGAACTGAAAAAATAGTATCCTTATAACTTTTTTTAAAGATAGGGGTTAAGTGACTTAAAAGATGTTACTCATATAAAATTAGTGATCTACAAATTTAAAGCTGCACCAATCAATATTTTTATATTAACAATGGACAAAATGCACAATGTGAAAGATTTAACTCTGCAGTTCCTCTCAGCTATACAGAGTGTTTTAGCATTTTTTAAAACTCACTTTGTGGTTTTATGGACCACAACTGTACTTTGTTGGTTCACTCTCACCGCTCTCATCAGCGTAGTCTTTGGCCACAGCACATAGATGTTTTCAGAGAAAAGGCTCCGATAAACCCACTATGCACCTGCTCAGCATCAAACAGTAGACAGACAAAATTAGGGACTAGCAGGTGAACATAATGAAACATCTAACAGATATTTCCACCAGGAGTTGGTGGAGACCAAAAACAGAGCTCAAATGAATGATGATGCAGCTGGATGTGTAAATAAAGAAGTGTTTGCTAACATGTTTACAACTATATAAGGTTATAACATCATCAATGTTGTGTTTACAGCTTGTTATGCTGCCCCCAAGTGGCCAAAAAAAATCAATTACTACTTTAAACTTAATGGAGTGCACTGATTAAGATCATCATTTTATTTAATTAATCAATTAATCATTTACAGTAAAAAATGACAAAGGTCCATCACAAGTTACTGCACCAAAACCAAGACTGATTTCTTATTTTGTTTGAGTAAAAAAAACTTTATATTTTTAATTGATTGTTATATAAATAGTTGTTTTTTAAATTGTCACTGTCCTGTCGAAACTAAGTATTTCCTTAATGTCAACTTTTGATGAGCTAAGAAAAACAACCCTGTTTTTCAGCATTGTGACAAAGCATTGTTCAGATAATTCAGTGGGATTTTTAACTGGGATTTTATAAACAAGTAGGAGAATTTTCCTCAGCCCATAAAAGGACCATTTAATCTTTCAAAATCACCAAATCACTGGACACCAACATGGTATTTTTACTTGATACATAACTCTAAAAAAACAAAAATCAATGACTAAAACTGACATCAGATTGTCTAGTTCACTGACTCATCAATTAAGTCACAAAGCATTTCAGCACTAGTAATGTGAATGTAGTTGCTGAAATGTTGGGCCCTGGATGACTGACAGCAGGCACGCTTGTCACCCATCATGCTGTCAGTGTCAGCGGCTCTGGAGACGCTCCGTGTGGGAACGTTCTGGAAAAGCGCCCTCCTATCAGCGCTTTCACACTGGGTCCTGTCACCTTCCTCAGCCGACACCAGTGAAGCAGCCAGAGCCGAGAGCGTCATGGTGTGAAACAGACCTGCTAACTTATGTCCAGGTCTAGGTCTACATCCAAGATTTAGAAACAGGTCCTCATTACTCAGGAATTACTGCAAATGGAGTTGGCCCTGGAGCAAACCACCCAAAGGAAATAAAAGTTTTTGAGAGCAGATACTAAAATCATAATTATGTCGCTCACTGATCATTTACTCTCTTGAGAACACAACATGATGACTGATGAGAAGGTGATTAGCACTATTCTATTGTTTATGCTTTGTCTTGCAGGTGCGTGTTAATAAAGAGACAATAAGGATTCAGGGTTTATACATGACGCATGAGGTCAACTGCAGTCTCACCGTAGATATCATAACACCGTATATATCATAATATAAAGATATATATGTATATATATATATATATATATATATATATATATATATATATGCATTTCAATTTACAGTTCAATGTCGGCTTTCACCCGCTGATAGCACCACCGCAACACCATATGTGTGTGAGGCTGTTTCATGTATTAATTATATTCCCCATAGTAACTGTGTTTACATTCTTTCAAATTCAAAGGGCTTTATTTGTCATGGTTTTGGGTCTTGGGTTTTGTTGTTTCCTGTTTTATTTTGTAAGTGTGCTGCCTCATGTGTCTTGTGTAGTTTTACTTCCTGTCTTTGTTTGCATTTCCCTCCAGTTTTGATTATTTTCTCCACCTTAATTAGTGTCACCTGTGTCTAGTTATCCTGCCCTCACCTGTGTATATAGTCTGTGTGCTTCCCTTGTTTTGTGTCAGTTCGTCTCGGTTTATGTGCCTTACGTTTCAGCCATTTTACCCAGTGTTTTTTTCCAGTGTTTTTTGGACGGTTTTCCTGGACCTTGCCTGTTTTATGGATTTTCTGCCTGCTCCTTGTTGGATTTGTTTGCTTGTATTGTACTGCTTTCTGGTTTTGACTTTTTGCCTGCCTCACCATCCTAAAAGCCTTTTGGACATTGACTTTTACTCAGTAAATCATTGTACTCTACCTCCTGTGTCTGCATTTGGGTCCAATCCCTCGTTTTCCTTGCTGCCCTGTTTTGGCACTGAACGTTACATTATTGGCATGATCGTATACAGATACAGTATTGTCAAAGTACTGTATGAATACTGACATGAATTTACAATGCAGAACATAAAGGGAATACAATACATGTAGATAATATTTAACAGTTTAGAAAATTTTTAAAAGTGCTTTCAAAACCTGCAACTGCAGACATAACTTAAAATTTCTTTTAATTTTTTCAATATTAAAAAAATTTGAAATAGAAAACGAACATAACAAAATTTTGATTTGTCCATGTGCGTGAGTGTGTCAATTACCAAAGATAATAATGCGAGTAATAAGAATGATATGATTTTATAATACATTTTAAAAAGCTAAATAAAAACGTAAAAATAATACAAAATAAAATGGCTGGATGTAGATCTAGCAGGTTATTCTGTTTTCCTCGTTTTGTAGCAGGCAGAGACAAACTGTCCTGCAAAAACACACTGTCTTTGCAACTTGCAGTTTTTTATTATCCAAATTATTATTAAACTGTGGATGTTGGTTTGAATTTTGACAGGAGACTACCGCCATGCAATCACTGTATTGACGTACTTTCATTCGCTGTCATAGAGAGCAGCGATCGTTGCGAGCTCAAGGTTTGTAGTGGAGATGGCTCTACTGAATGTGTGTTACTGAAAGGAGAAAAGAGTCTTTCTTCAATGTGCTAAATTTTGTATTCACTAGGAGAAAACACAAGCAGCCCAAGCTCACTAATCAGTTGTTGCAGTTTCCAACATGGTTTCTCTGTAGCTGCGACAACTATAGCTGTACCCACTTAATACCGAACTATAAATCCAGCAGTAAGGCCACCGTAGCGCTCAAGCACGCCTCACAATACTTCACATAATAAACGTATGTATATATAGCAGCTACAGTGTACAATATATATATATATATATAGCACAACTGCTGCTTTTGTCTTTGGAAGGTCAATCCATGTCATCCATTCACACATCTTCCTCATCACAATGGGGGCTGTACTGTGTTTTTGACTCATTAGACTTTGTGAATGTCATTTAAACTGAGTAAATCTCTTTAAAACATCTTCTCACTTCATCTGACCTTTGTGTGTGTGTGTGTGTGTGTGTGGCATAAGAAGTTTAGGTTTTTGTGTGGACAAAAACCTATTCACACAGTCACATTATGAAAGTAAATAAATGCTGAAGTTGCTATGTTTTCTGTATGTTATGTTGTTTTTTCTGACTCTCTGCTGTACTCGGGTCTCTCTTGCAAACGAGTTCTTAATCTTAATGAGTTTACCTGAAGGGTAAGGCTATATGAGTATCAAAAAGAAATGTGGTAATTACTTTTAGGACTCCAATCTATGATGATCTAAGACAGGAATAGCTATTTCCCACAACTGTACTTTTTTATTGAGTTTATTTTTTTATCTTTTGTGGGTTCTGGAAGAGGGATCCCTCCTCTGTTGTTCTTCCTGACGTGTTTTCCTTATCTCCCCCATTGAAGTTTTCGACAGTCAAGCAGCACATGTTCGCTGAGAAAAATGCTGTATTTTTCAGGAACGTTTACAAACATATGGAAGCGGCTCAGTATGAGCTCAGTCTGATCACTGAGCAGCTACATTGGATCAATGCCTTGTTCAAGGGCACCTTAACAGTGGTAATGAGGTAGGTAAGTCAAGTCAGTTTTATTTATGTAGCCCAATATCACAAATCACAAATTTGCCTCATGTTTCTTTACAATCTGTACAGCATACGACACTCTCTGTCCTTAGACCATCGATTTGAATGAGGAAAAACTCCCCAAAAAAACCCTTTAACAGGGAAAAAATGGAAGAAACCTCAGGAAGAGCAACAGAGGAGGGATCCCTCTTCCAGGACGGACAGACATGCAATAGATGTCCTGTGTACAGAATAGACTAACGTAGTAAAATTACAGTATGGACAATCATGATGACAAAATTGTAAATGTATATGAAGACACTTGGACACCCACAGTGAATCTGTTTAGTCACAAGCCTGCTTCTAAGTTAGATGAAACCCAAATTTTGGGTCACTCACATAGACACATGCTTACAGTATTTTGTTACTTTGGACAAAATTGCACTGGCTTACATTCATTCCCTGGAGACCTTAACCATAACCACTATATGCCTAAACCCCAACTGTAAACTTGACCTAAACCTAAAGGTAACCTTAACCAAAGTCCAAGTCTTAACCCTAAAATGTTTTGTCCCAATATTGGAGGTGAATCCCCATAATTTGACTATGTAAACAGATTTTAGGCAGTTTGTATTAATTTTAAAATGTGTGTAAATAAAGTTAAGCGATCTAAACTGGCACTTCCTATCTGTCAAACAAAGACAGAGATTTTTTTAATTTACTTTGAGGACTGGAGAAAATCTGAAAATAAATGTGTTGTTTTATTAAGATTGAGCCACACAGAAAATCATTGAGTGGTATTTCATACAATGATCAAAGTAAGAATCCATAAATATGGAGAAAACACAAACAAAACATGATGGCTGACAGGCTTTAAATACAGTAGAAACCCATAAAAAACAGGAGTTTACAGGTAAAAAACAGAGGTCAAAAATAGAGGGAGAGATTTTGTCTGTTCACACACTGAGTGTGTGCATGTCTGTATTTAGGTGTCGTGTGCTTTTGTGTTCATGAATGTTATTTTTCTGTTTATGTATGAGTGTGTGTGTGTGTGTGTGTGTGTGTGTGTGTGTGTGTGTGTGTGTGTGTGTGTGTGACTGCAGACAGGGCGTCTGGATGTTGCTGAGAACTTCCAGAGCCCTGGAGCAGAGTGCCTGTCCCTCAACCACGCCGGCTCTGAAACACACTCAAGACAAGTTAATCCTCCAGAGCTCGGCTTTATCTGCACCCACCCACCAACCCCCGACTCCTTCATTCCCTCCATCACTGCCTCTCGCTCACACGTTCCCTCCGTCTTGGTCCCTCCCCTCCTGCCCTGTGATCGATCGCGTACTTTGCTAGCACTCGTTCAGCCCTCCATTTGTTTCCTCGCAGATTATAAACGCCTCAATTTCTCAAACTGTCCACATCCACTTCTTGCAGCAAATATCTTTATGTTAAAAGTGTAGGGTTTTCACTGGGTCCTTGACATGTGGACATAAAAAACATGGGTACCCAGTCGAAGTCCCCTTTCATGGATTTATCCTTAAAATCCACATTAAATAATGATTTGATAGCTATTTTCCATTTCATGATCAACTTTTACCCGATAGTAAATGCATAAAGGTGTTTCGTTTAATTTTATATATAAATTTACAGGTAAGAACGCCATCCTTTCTATATCGCCAGTTTTGACTGCTGATAGCTGCAGTTGTGCTTTTGGCATGAGACACTTTGCTTTCAGGCACTGTCTTGCGCACTCATATTTTCGTGGCTTTAGTTGACGGAAGTGCGCAGACAGATCTCTCTGAAACCACAAAACAGCTGAGTTTTGCTTCTTTCTCTTTGCTACAAATTCTTTATCTACTACAGATGGAAATAACATCAAAATACAACTTTTAGTGCAATGAAGGCAGAGCCGTACTGGGTTACATGAGTTTTACCAATAATTCACATGTCACTGAAGGTTTTTACAGAAAGGTTAATAGTGATGATTTGTTTGAGTTGCCCACAAATGCACACAGCAGCAGTAATTTCAGTTTTAAATTGTCATGTTTGAACTGAGATATCTGTTAAATGACACAACTCTAATTGCCTTTCACATCTCACAGAAGCCCAAAGTTTGTGGGTTAAACCCTGAGCAGTGTTCTTCACCATGAGGATCAGCAGCTCGACCTTCGTGAGCTTTACTGCCTCTCAAGGTGGTCGAAGAAGCATCATTTTCCATCTGCAAGACATTTCCAGAATATTTAACTACAGAAAGTAGTTTTTTTTTTTTTTCATTTAAAAGAGTAAGATGTTAATCTATGCCAATAATGAGACCAGTATTCCAGAAATGTGGCTGAAGACATTCTGAAGTCTGACTTACAGTAATATAGGTAAATGTGGCATATCTGAATTTCTTGTAACTTTCATAAATGACACTGTTGAGTGAGTCTGAATTGTGTGAACTCATGACAGCCTTGACAGTCACACACTGAAAATGAGATCGTCAAAACATAATTTTAACTTGACCTTGTGCCTGAGCAGAGCTGTAACTTCAGTTCAGGATATCGAACTTGTGACCCCTACGACAATTCACAGCAGCCTGATGGTATTTTCCAGGATATTTTGGTCGATTTTCACATTTCCAGGACTTTTTCACTTTTTCCAGAATGAGTTGGAACAATGTGCACGTATGAGGAGAAATGCCAACGCTAATGTTGGTTTACATTTTGATTAAGACCTTCCAGCCCTGGAAACCTGCCACGGCCACATTTTCTTCAATTTCTAACCTAATTGTTTATCACTGAAGAACCATGTTTTTCTTCAAAACACTCTTTTTGCAGATACGTGCTTTCCCTTGCCTGACGACAGCGTATCGAAGAAGGATGGGTGGATTAGTGGCATGGCCCTCGTGTCTGCTTGTGGCTTGTCCAAAGATAGGTCACATGACCCGGTGACCTATCCTTCTGCAGAGAGCGCTGTCTGTCAGCGCAGACCTGCTGGGATGCAGAGCTCAGCATCAAGAATCTCTCACATCGTCCCAGAGCTGGATGCCTGAGGATTAAAGTGTGTGCTGAGTGGTAGATCTGTTTTGTTTCTCTAATGCGCTAAGTACTTGTGAGGAGCATAGGTGCATGTTCGAAGAAAAATGTGCAAAATGTGGTTTTAATGATATTCACAAGTGTGCATGTGTGTGATTGTGTGTGAGCCTATTTGACAGGGTCTGTACATGTGTGTTTTTTTTAAATGGTGGTTTGACTATAAGTACCTGGGAATTCAGTCAGTAATAAATACAGTGAGGCTTAAGTGTGTGTAAACACATCTGCAGTACCAGACTGTGAAACGCTCTCCTGTGGATGGAGGGAGTTGGGAAAATCGAGCAGGTTTAGTGCCACATATATCTGTCCCTCTTAAGTTTTTTATGTATGAGAAAACCAATAATAAAACTAATAGTAACTCCACTTACCCATGACGACATCCTGTTTGAATCTTAGTTCTCTGGTTTCTAGCTTTAGGTTGCTTGTATTCAGAAGTATTGAGTAGGACGTCCTGATGTGATAAAGAATCTACAAAAAGTTATTCTCCTCTGTGTCAGCAGAGTTAGCAAATTGTACCTCTGTGAATGTGAAATACAAAAACAATCAATGCAAGTGTTTGAAATAAATGATTTCCTTCTAATTATTCTTCTCTGAGATCTTAGGACACCAAAAATGGTTATTAAATAAGCAATGAAAACTTCCCCCTGTTAAACTGCATTGTAAATGTGCTTAAAGTACCTCACTGACATTAAGTGAATTTTGGCCCATTATATGAAAAATACATGAAAGAAAAAAAATGACACACAAATTCAAGGTTAATTAATGCATTTTTTTTTAACCGTGTTGATTCTTGTTTTCAGTACCCAGACAGAAATGGAATTTAATTGTCATTTCATTTATGTAAAATCAATAAAACTGACCAGACTTTTTGATTTTGCTGCTGCAGAGTATATTAGTAAGGCTGCCACTTTTTATTGGAAATTGAAACGTGGGAAGAAATTAAATATTCGATCTGTAATAATCTGTCCCAATTCAAAATTCAAAGTGTATAAGCACACCAGGCTCTGTGCTATACTTCAGCATGGGGCGTTTGTAAATTACTCTGTCAGGCTGATCTACTGCATGGGGTTTATGCAAAGTTGTTCCCAATAAAGTAAAAATCTCCCAGTGAGTAAAGTGCAATCATAAACATCAGATAAGACTAACAAGAATAACAAGAGCGGGTAAAAAATATATATGTAAATATAATAATAAAAATATACAGTCAAAATATAATAAATAATAAAGAGAAAAATGGAGTCAAATGTGAATTATTATTTGGCACTGTCAATTACATGTTTTGTTTTTTTCAAATGTAACAAAGTAGATGGCTTTAAATAAGATTTCAAGTTGTTCCAGAGAACAGCTTGTTTTTATCTTCATTCGGAAATAACCCTCAGAATCCACTCAGCTAAAACTGAGTTCAACAAATCCATGTGATAATCTGCTGAAATAATGTGTACGTTTGCTTGCTGAAGCAGTATCATCCTGTTCCTGTCTGCACAGCTGTACGTGTTCCTCGGCTTCAGTGTCATCTCCATTCCTTCCCCTCAGGGCTGATACTAAATTGCCGTCGACCCATTCAAGGCATTTACCGTGTCAGGGTGCAAAGTGGGCTGCCATTCTCACCCAAATCCTCCCAAAGCTCCCTTCTCTTTCCCGGCCAGGTCTGTGGAGAGGCAGGCCAGTCTCCACAGGTGCAGCCTGGAGAAGATGACAGCCTCTCTTTAGCAGGGCTTAGCTCCTCTTGTGTGGCTTTGAGGCTTTCAGCCAGAGGATTCCCGGGGGCCGTAGTTGCAGTTACACCCTCAACAACACAGGTACTGTTGTGTTGTAAACCGCACCGTTTAGATCCACAGAGATGAATACCAAAATGGGACATACAGCAATTTGTGCTGCAGATACAACAGACGTGTTTATGCCTTTTGAAGTGAGTGGATCATGCCAGAGGCCCTCTCTAAGTGTCTTTTCTTCAAAACTGTCTGTTAACACCCCGCCGACGTACGTTTGCTCACAGAGGAGGTGCGAACACTGAGGTAAAACCTGAGAGATCAAAGATAAAATGGCTGTCAAGTGGTTTAAGTTGTGGCTTGTCAGTGACCTCACCGAACAGAGGCATTATTACACACTTAGCCACGTCCTGGAATATTAATTTAAAGGTGCAATACACTTTAGCACCTAAGTTCTTTATTTGGAAGAAAAGAAGAAGTTAATTATTTGGATCAAGTCTGCAAAAAAGGATTGTGCCAAAAGGGATTTAAACAACCTAATGTCCTTTTAACACTTAAAATAATTTATATAATTCATGCTTTAGATTTTCAAATAGTGGAATTGTGGCCAAGCTTGCCTTATTTTGGAGTCAATACTTCAAAATAAGGCAAAGATATGGCAATAGCATCTTCTGCATTTCCTGAGATTGTTCACCCACTTTGTTTTTCTCAACAGTCCTGGGATTCAAACCAACTGCCTCGATTTTTGTTTCACTTTTTGGCTAAGGGCTGAAAAACATACAAGCAAGTGGACAGACACACAATCACCACCATATAATAAAGTTGTTGTGGCCAACACATTAGCAATAGTGATTTACGGCTCTTTGAAGGGAATGGGATCTTATGGCTCCGTTCCCTTACGAGAGCCGGCTCTTTCAGCTCCCAAACGGCTCTTCATTTACTACCACTTCTGCTGGTCACTGCTTAAGTTACTTTCTTATTTGTTGCAAGAAATAAATATGCAACATTCTTCATCTGCAATACATTGAAATATTCTGTCATACTGATGGTTAAAAAGTGGGATCAAGAATCAAGAATAACTATCCTAGTTGTATAACAAAAACAACACCCTACTAATGAAATAGGCTTTTTTTCCCCTTGGAAATTAGACTTCACTCCTTTTGCAAGATAAACGTAGGAATCAGAGTCAAATTAGTTTGGCTAAACGTAAAGTTGATGTTTTTATTGGGCAGTTGTACAAAAGCGCTGCTGCTGCTTCGGTGTACTTTGGGCTCCTTATATGTACAGATACAGCCACCCTTTGATAAACAACAATTAAACATACATACATGAAAACAAACAGTGGCAGAGTGGTGTATGATATTCGATTTTGTTTTATGATAAACTTACATTACAGTGAGTGATAACCCGTGTATCTGTTGACTGCATCTCACAGTTAATGCACCTAGTCAGTGGACCTTTGAGTTTAGATTTTTTTTGTCACATAAGGTGCACAGACGTGATGAAGTGTAATCCCCAGAGTCTGGTTGAGCTGGTGTACTCCAGTTTTAGGGAAATTGGACTCTCGAGTTCAACTTGCCAAGTTCGAAAAGTCCCAAAAGTTGCCAAAGACACTAGTCGACCGTGACATATGCTGAAAGAAAGGCCTCTACTGTCTGTTCCTAGCTACTTCATAATGCAACTCTAAAGCCTCTGGAGGCTGGGTGGTCTGAGCCACGATGAACGGGAAATTAACATTTCCTCATTTACTCGTAAAAGCTTTTGCTGATACAAGCAAAACAATTGCTCGTAACAAACGGCATCCTACTTCCCATGGCATGAATGAGCGAAAGTGTGAGAGGGCGTATGCGTTGTTGCTTGGCGGTTTTTAACAGTGACCAGTTGTTGTGTTTGACGCCTGGTGTTATGTTTAGGAAGAGAAAGCTCTCCGTGTCAATACCGTGTCTGGTGCTGATGGCATTTCCCACTCAGGAGCTTTTGTCCTGAACATGACAGCTTCTCATTCATCTAGAGCGAAAGTCTAAAATCCGCATGCCTGAGTCACCAATGGTTCTAACAGGAAACGTTGACGATCGACATCCTGTTAAATGAGCCAAAGATAGGAACCAGCCTGTCGAAACACAGCAGGTAAAAGTGAAAGCACTCATTCTCTGACTGCATGATAGTGGACAGCATTACAGCAGCGTTTACACTTCACTACTACTGTTGTAGAAATTTTGCACAAAGACTTTTTCATTTGTTTTCATATTGTTTTTCCACTGCATGTTACTGATTTGCAATAAAACCCAACTAATACTGGCTTTTTGAGGTGGATAGAGATATTTGAGAGTTTCAAAAAATCAGGATATATTGGTCGATACTAATATGACACAGCACATAAACATTGTTGATAAGGAACCCTTGTTTATTAAAGAACTGACTGTCAGCTTAACCCTTCTCTGGAACAGCGACTGTCCAGTAATAGCGTCGCAACCATTTCTAGGCATGGCGGGCCTATCAAGCTATGAATTTCTCCACAGAGTGGTATGTGTGAATTAATAATTTGTTGTAGTTTCACAGGAAGTTTCCCCTAACTCAAGAAATCAAAAAATGCACAATATTTTAAGGGGTCTAGGGACTTTCTCCCTGGAATATATTGCAGTTACTGTTTACGGTATTTGTAAAATTTGACATGTTTACCGTCAGAAACATCTGCTTGGCAGGTAAGACACATACTTTAGACTGTGTCCCTGATTCCTAGTTTTTTTTGCAGCTAATCACACAATATACTGTGTTTTTATTGAAATATAACATAATGGGTGTTAATGTGTCCACAGTATAATTAACATAATTGAAACTGTCGACAGTCGAAACTTGTTTGGCAAACAGACAGCAGACAGCTGATGTATATTAGTGCTGCAGCTGCTGGCATACTGGTGCAGGAAAGGCTTATTAATATATTTTAACATCACGGCTCTTCTCCTCCTTTGCATGTTTTAAAGATGCATTTAGGTATTGTAAGACCAATAAACAACAGTCCTTAAGTGCCTAAGCAAGCTGTATATTATTTGTGTCTGAATGATTAATGAAGCTATCTATATTGTGCCAGCTGTGTGTAATAACCGCAGTTTTGGAGACGTCCGAGTTCGCGCCTCTGCCAGCGAGTTGGTCTGAGCAGGTGGAAACACAAGTGAACATGGTCTCTAAAAACATGGAGGGTGCTTCTGCCTTCGCAATACGCATGCATCACTGCGTTATATTTATGTATTTAGTTTTAACACATGCTTAATGTAGCGTATGTTGACAGAAATCATTTCTCTTGGAATGGAGGAGATGAGGGACAAAATTCTTGTTCTGTGCAAAAATGAATTCCAAGTTCAGCCGAAGCTAATATTACCAAATGAAGTGGGTCTTTTTAGTATGACACTGCCCTCTTTGTGTTTAACCTGAGTATTTTTGATAGATACTTGAAAAAATTTGAACCTATCCATTAATGAAAGACCAACTATCTCTAGTCAGTTTAAAATCAGTTTTGAAAATCGCAGGGCAGGATTGGAGGAAAAGAAGCAGTCATAAGTGAACTGCAGGTAACAGTGCACTCATACTGTAGATTAGATTATCTAAAACCTCCAACATGTCGTCAAAGTAAGCAACATTCCTGGCCTTTCCTGTAATTATGGATGCATACATGCATCACAGGTTCTGCTCACAGCTGTTCATGGCACCAACATGATGGAAATCCCCCAGTAGTCACTCTGGGTGAAAATGTCAGGAACTTTAGCTTTTCTGAAGTGCAATAAAACATGTTGTATTTATATTCTACATTTCCATCACACCATGATGACGGCTGTGCTGCTCTTCAGTTTCATGCGTCGTGTCTGTTATCTGTTTGACATTTACTCTCAGTTATTTTGTGTGCATATTTGTGATACCATTGTATGTCTTTGAGCTGTGCACCACATCACCTCTGCTAGAACCTGTTTTCTTTCATCAGCAACCAACCAAGGGACTTTTGAGATCATAAAATTTGCTTTCAGCATGTTTCAGCAACCCAAACAGTGGGAATGTCACTAAACTCACACGTTTCCATGTTAAATTTAAATTCATGTAGAAAAACAAAAGCACTTTGTGCTTTTTTCTGAGACAGCAGAGGAATGTCTCTGTGTGTGGTAGGGGGGTAACAAGCAACGTGAGGAATGCTAACAGACTGCTGGTCTTTATTTGGTCTGGCTCCGGCTCTTATCTGCTTCTGCCTGTCACAACCTAACCTTGTTCTCCGTATCGACCAATCACAGCCCAGTTTAAATTCAGGGAGCCAATCCAAACGGAGGCAGAGTGAAAATGGCAGTAATCTTCTTGTTTTCCTGTGAATGGGAAATCAAATGTAGACAATAATAAAATGTTCAAAAGAATGTAGTTTGTGATAAGATGAGAAAGTGACATACAAACACACCATCACTGTGCTTTGAGACAATCAGCATCGTGAAATATTACAGGACACATCAATGAACAGATGTTAGTTGCAGTATGAAATGAAAATGGTTTTAAAATCTGTATGTAAAGCTGTATTGTCAAAGGAATATTATGACCTAAGGTCCTACCATGGTGTGTAATCTGTAGTCTGTCAAATTTCACCATAAATTATTACCGTATTTCTTCAAACAAAGAAACTTAAGGTAAATTCTTTTTCTTTTTTTAGCAGTGGTGACTTTGTTTAAAAATTTGATTAGATTCAGATTAGATTCAACTTTATTGTCATTACACATGTACAAGTACAAGGCAACAAAATGCAGTTTAGGTCTAACCAGAAGTGCAATAAGCAAATGCAGGATATAAAGTGTGTGCATAAATGCAGGATAGAGCAGTATTATGAAATTGTTTATTAACTTAATCTTTGCCTTAACCCCAAGTTTAAACCTACAAGGAGACCTCACACCTAATTGTAACTTCAAACAGAGATAATTTTGTGATCATCGATTTACAAAGATACACTTTGATTTTTGCTCCTTGTAACGTTACTGCTGGCATGCCTGCAAGCACAACTAGACTACACATTTTCAAATGACTTGTACCTAACAGTTGATAAATTCTCTAACTGACCATCATAACGTTATACTGTCATACTACTATAAACGTTACAACTAAATAGTACCAAAATGTGTTGACATTTAGATGGACTAAATTATGTCGAACAACAAAAATCTCCTCAGATGGGGGTCTGTGTAGCAATGTAGTATTTTGAATTAACAGATGCCCAGCTCAAACGGGCTTACACGGCAGACTATCATTTCCACCATGTACATAGGTGTGAGACCAAATATACAAATTATAGGAAAATATGAATAGTATATTGTGTATGCCTTCATACTTGATATGCATCAACGTGCACCCAGAGCACGGGCTGAGATGGTCACAGAGATCGCCGAAGCATGCACTGCTATGTCCCGCAAAACCACGCACATCCAGGTGAAAACCCAAGTTTTTAGGGAGAAGTAGACGCTTAGTCTTTTAATTACTTAATTTGTCATTCGTCCGTAGTTATAGATAAACATGTGCAAGTCAAGTAAAATATCTGACAGTAGCCTACTGGTCCAATTTTGATTAAATCTAAAGCAACTACAAGGAGTTTTTAACTGGTTATGAAGCTGATGCCTCTATATGACCTGCATAAGTAAACAAGACCATCAGCAAGAAGATTGGCTAGATTTTAGGTTTTCTAAATGCCTGTCTCCGGGTCCGATTCCACTCAAAATCAGACAACGATTTACGACAGGCACCATGTAGACCTATATTTACATTTTCCCAGGCAAAGAGTCGCAGTGAATAGCACGTTAGCCAGTTAAAAGGAAGCAGGAGGAGATTTTTCTTTAGAGAATTTTATTTTTGACGTTATATTTTGTGGTTATGGCTGATAGTGGGGCAGGATCAGCACAGAGAAAAAGAAAATAATTGACAGAAGAACAAAAAAAAGCTATAAGGGACAGTGACAGAGCACGGGCGAAAACACTAGTCAACCTTGGTCAGTTCATTCAAGAGATGGAGAGAATTGTGGGATTTGACAGGATTCAAAACCGATCCTGAATTGAATCCTGAAACACTACTGTGGGGCCGCCAGAGTCAACACAAAATTAAAGTCCTTTGTAGTTGCTTTAACACAAGTCCATCTTGTGGAATAACAGTTATATTCTTATTTCTTATATTCTTATTCTTATATTGTGTGATCTATTCTAATTCTCTATTTGTATTTCTTGTTGTTGTTTAAGGTCTGTAGTGATCCTGAGAGTCATGAAGTATAAACCTGTACCTTTTTTTCCTCCAATCGCCTGAAATGGCAATTGATGACATCATCAGATAGGGCCAGAGCTAATCTGGTCTTGTTGTCGGTCAACAGCAGTGGCGGCAGCATGGTGTGACGCGATGCATCAGACCTGGAGCCGCAGAGCTGCTTGGCTGCTCGGGATCTGGCTCTGCAGGGCACAGCAGTGTTTATGGAGCCGGGCTGGAGATTAGCATGACTGCACACACACTCTCTCTCTGTCTCTCTCTGGGTTTCCACTCTCAGACTGCTTGCCATGAATTCTTGCTGCACCCCTCCTTTTTTTCTGGGTGTCCCCTTATCGTAGGACTGGAGACTGGAGCAGGGACACTATCTACAGATGTGAGGAGGATGTGTGTGTGTGTGTGTGTGAGAGAGAGAGAGAGAGCAACAGAGAGAGAGACTGAAGTGCTAGCGGCTGACTTGAAAAGGGTCAGAGCGTCAGATATGGCTGTCGCCAGCACCGTCATGCCTTGGAAACTCCAACGCAACCCAACAAGGCATCATGGGAGAAGTTCACTGCAGCCTTATCGAAACACGGGGCCAAAATTCACTAATGCTGCTGAAACATGTGCGTATTGGGTGAAGACCTCAAATTGGCAAAATGTGCAAGCTTTTCAGGAACATAGAAACATTCTGGGTTTGAATTTTGCGACCTTTAATTTATTTGGCATTAAAATCGCCAACATTTCAGTTGACAGGGCTTCGCATGACAGAGATATGAAGGTTGAAGCAGAGCCCCACTAGACAGGTCATACATGTTTAGAGTATCACAAGAGGTTATGTACATATACAGTACATGACCACCAGTGTTTGTGTGTGTTTGTCTGTGTGTGTGTGTTTGATAAGGAGCAGGGTGATGGCGCCATGTTGATCTTCCTCTCAGCAGCGCTGCTGTAGTTCCCATGCTGTCCACATCCTTTAATGAGTGCATGTATGTGTTCTCTGTGAATGTGTTGTACGGGAGGATTTTCAGCTATGTGTGTTTTTTTGTCATTTAAGATTTCATTGATTTTAACATTATACAAATGTAATAATTTAGACATATTTAAAAATAGAACGAAAGAAAAACAAGTGAGATAAGTAAGAAAGACTAAAGACCAGCAAAGAAATATTAAATATGAATTAGATATAACAACAACACAATATGAACAAAGAAGGCAGTCAATCAGAACAACCTCTGCACCCCGATGTTCCTTTATATTCTGTTAAATAATATCCCAAATATCCCTCTCAAAGATGTTGCAGCCTTAAAGTGTGTTTTGCTTTGGACATTATTGACAAAAGAAGCATCTGTCTGGTCTATGTGGGTTCTTGCAGTTACATAAAATAAGCTGCTGGCTGCTACAATAAAACCTGTCATCCCCTAACAGACACTTTAGAAGTCTACAAGTTTTCTTAGGACCTCTTTCCAAAAAGGCAGTTCCAAGGGACAATTCCACAATCCTCTCATGTCCTTTTTACATTTCAAACATTTATTATCTTAGGTTAAGGCCATTTTAAACTGTCTGAAAGGTATAAAATAATATCTATGTACAATATGGATGAACGTACTTCTTGCATCCCCTGTAGCCCAGCCAACGTGTTTCTGTATGGTTTTAAATTTTGTGTGTGCATGCAAGACCGTGTGTGTGTGTGTGTGAATCTAGTCAAAAGATGCCAAGCCTATCTGTAAGTGTGTGTGTGTGTGTGTGTGTGTTGTCTCCAGAGAGGGGCATTCTGATACTATTGTTAGTGAAATCTAATCTGTGTGTGTCGTATTGGGTTGGGGGTGGAGGGTTTGGGTACCAGGGGATTCTGTGTGTATGTGTGTGTGTGTGATGTTGGTTTGGTGGACATTGTGCTGAGCTCGGGTCTTCAGCAGCCTCTTTCTCCATTAATGCTCCATTAGCCAAATTAGAGGCCTAATTGGGGAAGCGAGGAGAGCTCTGCGCTCTTAAAGGCAGTGTGTGTGTGTGTGTGTGTGTGTGTGTGTGTGTGTGTGTGTGTGTGTGTGTGTGTTGGGTCATTTACTGTAAAGGCAGATATTTAAAGGGACGTTTCATTTCAGACAGGAGGGCTGTTATCAGCAGAGCTTGTGAATGGATAAAGGTGCAACATTGGATGAGAAATGTTGGGCTCTTTGGCTGAATATTGGATGGATCAGAGCTCTGACGACAGTCGCTGATGCTAATGGTCCGTCCCGAGCCTCAAAGGGCCGGTGGCTTCAAATTTGATTAGCAGGTTATTAGCTAATCAGCTAGCTACTTACTGTGCTTGTTGCCCTCAAGGCCTGGTGGTGAGGAGGGACACTGGAGGTGGAGGAGACACAAGGGAAGTGTGTACTTCATTGTGTGAGTGAGTGTTTGTAGGGGGGGGGTCTGGGTTAACGTATGTGTTTGGTTGTGAGTGTGTATGCCAGGGGTGTTTCTTGGAGTTGACTTGACCAGGTCCAAAATGTTTTGGGGTCGTCCTTGCTGTTCTCCCTGGAACTCACTGCCTAAATTTAATTAAATTTTTCTGCATTGTATGACTACTGCTGTTTGCTGTGTTGTATGCCTGTTCTCTCGTGTTGCTGGCTGACCTGAGAAGTTAAAACAGATACTATTAATAAACATTAATACTGAAATTTCATATATACTAGCTACTTTTCTCAAGACCTAGAGTCTGCTCTTGACTATAGTTCTACTACTTACTGGTGTGCTGTTTAATTTGCAATATATTTTGTGGTTGTCAATGACAGAATGAACAAACATAAAACTTGTATTACTACACTTATCTAAAGACTACTTTCTAAACATAACACAGCATCTAGGCTATACAGTTAAGGTAATAACAGTACAAGGGAACTGTTACCAAAGATGGCTCAGTCACCAATCAAAACTGTCTATGCTTATCTGTTGACAGATGAGGGAAATGCATAAATGATGACAGACACCCAGTGCCCCACAAAACAGGTATTTGGAGGTATTAGTAGTGGGCCTATCTAAAGAATCCGCAGAATCTCTAGTTTTAGGAGATGCCTCAGACTTCCCTCTAACAAACTTAACCCGTTAGAGCCTCTGACAGACAGTAATGTTAATAGTCCCCTTTTACTCCACTTTTTACACTTTTTTTACACTGTACAGTGTCTTTGAGTTTGTGAAAGGCGCTTTCAAATTCAAATTTATTTCAAATGTATTGTGATTATTGTAACAAAGTATTATGAATAGTTACCTTAACATCTTTTTAAAAAATGTATCTCATTGGCTATTCTATATTTTATGACTAGTGTTCTTAATGCTGAGCTGGTCTGTTTTCTTGTCCAGCACATGTCATTGTCCCACACAAACAGTGATAATAGTAAATTCAGTAATAACTTACAGTAGTTGTCACACCAAAATACTAATACTGCAGTGAATGCTAACAAAATCTAAATAAAAGTTTAGCAATTTATCGTGCACATGACACTGATATGAAAGGAATATGAATTTTAGTATAATTCCAGTTCATTTTTATTTTATTTTTAATTTTTGTTGATTTTGGTAACATTTAATCAACAAATTATTCAGATTAAGACATAATAGTTCTTAAATCAGAGTGTCTGTCTGTTCTTGACTTACGTACTTACGTATGACAGACCTGGACCTTACGTAAATTTCGTTCATACCAAGAGGAAATTTGCTTATATCTTAAATCTTGCCACTTAAGAACAAATCTGTTCTTATGAGTGGTTCTTGCAAGAGTCCAAATGACACCAAAGCTCTCTTGAATCTTTGGTTTTCTAACAAATGCATCTGTGTGCATACATCATGTTTGGGTGCATGCCTGTGTGTGTGTGTGTGTGTGTGTGTGTGTGTGTGTGTGTGTGGATAAGAAAGGCAACAATAAAGCCTCGATCTTTGTGAAATTTCCCAGACCCAACCTCTCTGCTGAAAGTGCTCTAAACTAGTTGGCAGAAACAGCCGCTCCGTGATAAACTGTAAATGACTGAGAGTTAGCTTAACCTAATCCCCTCTTGTAGGAGGCCTGCAGGTCGCTCCGGCAAACTAACAGGTCTGTGTGTCCTGAGATCTCCACACCTCTGCACTTATCAAAGACTCATATATCACACAGTCAAAGCCCCACTCACTGGCCTGGCTCCACGAATTAATGCTCACACAAAGAGTGGCAGCACAGTGGGGAGGTGGAGCTCCTTATGGGCTGAATAAGGGTTAGTTAAAGCTGCAGTGGCAAAGACAGGGTTAGGGTTTATGTAAAAATACATAGTTGTAGCTAAAATACAAAGTGGGGCTTTAGTATATGGAAGTGTTTAAATGGAAATGACTCATAATGCACATTTCCACAGTCAGGCCATTTTAACAGAAATAATGTTTTCATACTCAAATTAATGGTTGCTTCTTTATCATACTCCTTATCAATGTCAAGCTACCGTCAATGAAACTTAACAGTTCCTGATATTTTTTTCACATTAAAAGTCTACCAATAAGAGGGAGGCTGAAAGACTTCTGGAGGAAGTAATGAGTTTCCTTCATGGTAGCTTAACATCGTCAAGGGAAAAAGGCAAAGTGGAACACCTGACATGACTCTTGCTGTACTGATGGAATTTGTGCTGCGGAAATAGATATTATACTGAATTCATCAAAACAGCAGCTAAACATGGAGTAAGTTTTGTGGTTCCATTGATTGGGGAAATTAGAAATAAAGGCCTGGTTTTCTCTGCCACTGTGACAAATTAAGCCACTATTTGAGAATTTACAGTGAATAAATATACATAAATAATAAAGTTGCTCTTTGCTAAATATGCTATGCTGACGTAACAGAAAAGCTGAAAACTGGCCTGATTGTGGATGAGGGGCAGCTGGGTTGGCAGGTGAATTTTCAGGTGATCTCTAGAAGAGGGAAACCCAGTGACAGCAATTAGAGAGCCGGTGAAGCAGGACTTGGTTTGGAAAACCAAGGGAAGTCTTAGGGCCGGGTAACACTAGTTCGTATGGCATGCTGTCCGACCACATCGGAGGACACAAGTGTTTATAGCTGTTCAGAACAGCCACACTCGCAGGCAGGCGAGTGAAAAGCCGACAGTCATAGAGAGGGGGGAGACGCAATATCAATAATGACGCACATTTTCAGACAGTCTCTTCATAGTGTTGCGCTTGGTTGTTCACCTGACAAGAGACAAATAGTTGTGAAACTAATGAAAAAGAGCAAGAGAGAGAAGTTCAAACCCTGGCTCCTTTCTCGTCTCCACACAGCTGGCCAATTACGGCGTGAAGTGGGTGTGAATGTTGGATTTTCAGAAAGTTACAGAAATGGTCGGACACAGCCGGGGTCGGGGTTCTGAAGCTATTCGACCATCCAACAAGCAGTTCAGATGAAGCATACACCCTCATCGATGGCATATGTGGATAGAAATACTTGCTTCAGGAAGAAAGACTGTGCCGAGCTGTCTCTCTCCTCACTGTTGAATCACTAAGAAAACAGTGCAGCATCCAGGTATTGTGCTGGAGGATCAGTGTGGAGAAAAGAATGGATGGTGTTTTGACATTTTTCTGCTCTCAGACACATCGGAGAGACAGATGACCAGGGTGTGTGGTCTCACAGTCTGGTGAAGACAAAAAGTCTATATCTAAAGTTTACCATTTAATGTTACTGTATCATCTTTGTTATAATTTTAACCTCCCTTTTTTCCACATACACATACATATTGTTTAACATCCAAAAGTTAATACCATGATGGGCTAACGGCAGTTCTTTACACTGATAACACAAACATGTACTGTATAATGGCAAACATTGACATAAGGGTATACAGAGTTACTTTTCTGGGGGGGGGGTTAAATAGTTTTTTGTACCTATGTTGAACAACTGTACAGAAAAAGTAGAACCGTCAATGATGAAGAAATACCAATTCTGGGAAGATCAGTTGCTCATGAGTAAAGTTACACAGAAACACAAACTGAGTCTGATGCGTTTTTTTAAACTTCATAGCACAAATAATGGGGAAAGTGTCATGAGCAAGAAGAGTTTTATGAGCTGCAGAATCATTTTAAGATCTCCTGTGTTAAGTCAGAAGCTCAGTTTGAAAATGCAGAAAAGACAAGTAAAAAAGAACTGGAGCAAATACTTTTGAGCCTTTGAGAAAATAGTTGCAAAACCATTTATGGTAAGGAGCACAATGCTTTCAGAGTTGGTATACTGGTAAACTGAGTACACAGAAAATGTACATACAAAATAGATCCTAAAAAGCACTAAATGTAAAATATTGCTTGTATCTAGTATTAAAGATGTGATTTTTCCTATCATTTCCACCATAGTTTGATAGGATTTCCCCTTCAATACAGCACTTCCACATTTAATCACTGATGTCCCAGAGGCTCATGGGTGATTATCCACAGGCCCATCTCCACCTTCACTCCTCAGACAGTCAAGATGTCATAGTTTGGGGTTTTGTCCTGTTTCCTGTTTTATTTTGTAGTGTTCTCCTCTCCTTGTGTGTCTTGTGGTTTTACTTCCTGTCTTTGTTTGCTTTCCCTCCAGTTTAGATTGTTGGCCCCACCTTGATTGATTGCACCTGTGTCTTGTTGTCTCCCCTACCTAAATGTATTTAGTCCAGGTTTTTTCCTTTGTTCATTGTCGGTTCGTTGTCCTTGTCATGTGCATTTTTGGTTGTATTTTTTTCCCGTGTCAAGCATCCTGGCATGTCTTATCTGTGAGTTCTGTTGAGTTGATTCTTTGTTCCCTTGGACCTTACCTGGATTATGGACTTTTGAACTTTGCCTGCCCCCTGTCAAATTTGTTTACCTAGTTGGACTGATTCCCTGGTTTTGACCACTGCCTGCCGGAGACCCGTAGTTATTCCCTGCCAGTGATCGCAGCCACCGTGTCCTCTCTGATCTCTACAAAGCTGCCTTCCTGTTCTGCCTGCCACGCTACAAGAGCCAGCTGTCTTGCCTGTTCTGTCTGTCACGCTACACAAGCCAAACCCAGAACCTACACTCACCGTCTCCGTCCTCTGAGCCCAGTCGGTTCTTCACTGACTGTGACTACATCATCACTGGCTACAGCGGACCACACCGGACTCGCCCGCTCAGGAAGAGCATTTATCTACCTGTGATTGCTCGCCTTATTAGAATAAAGACTGTTACTACTACAATCCAGTTTACCACTTCCTTGTGTTCTGCATTTGGGTCCTTAGATCGTGCAATACGACACAAGAAGTGTCAGGGGATGATTAATTAATCATTTTAATGGCTATTATAAGTCTTTGTTGAGGATCTCTCTGGGTAGAATGGAGGCATGTGATAATCGATAATCATGTGATACTGATGTGACAACGAACATGTAAAATAATCTGATCAGATTGACTTTTTTTTTTTTTAACTTGATAAGCTTTGAATTTTGTAGATGCATTGTACCCTCATCAAAAAGCATGATTGATCTTATTTTTAATTATATTCAAGTACAAAATGTTTTCATGTCAGCCACAGCAGTTTGGAAATCCCTGACTATTAAAAACCATCTTGTGTCCCATCTCTTCCTTTTTATAAAGACAACCCACTCACCTGTGGTTTGCCCTTGGCCGAGCCGCTCTACCCCAGGAAACCCTGTCGATTTCCAGAAGATCCGAAGCCTCGTGGGTAACTGGGTTACTGAGCCTGTAATTTGTAAGTAATAGAAGTTGTCCTAGATGAGAGCACATAGATATGGTCCATGGACTGTTTTTAAGCGGGGGGATCCAGAGAGGCCTCTCCACTTCAATCCTGGTAAACGGGGACAAACAGGATTAAGTTGGAGGTAGCGGACTGGGGAGAGGGCGCACTTGCCTCGGGACTTTCAACAGCTCTGAGTGGATGCTGCCAAAGAGCCGAGAAAGAATGGTCAAACACGATCATTCTTTTTAGTCTGCATGGTCCGCTGTACGGCAGCAGTTAATTCTCATTGGTGGAAAAGATATTATAGTTCTACCTGCAGTCGAGGGTTTTAGGAAAGATGCTGGTTGTTGTTCAGTAATTTATTTCTATTACCTGTATATGCACCTGAATGTGGCAGTTCAGTTAAATCTTGTGATGTTAAAAAGGCTCTTAATATGCAAATTACAAACCAAATGTGACTTGTGCAAGATGGTGACCTCCAGTGCAGAATGACATCCCATTTTTTAAGGTCATGTGTGCAGCTAGCATGTCTGGGGGGGAATATTAGAACATTCCCAACTCAAGGTCAACTTACTAGCTTTATTTGGCACTTTCAACTGAATCACACGATTTTCATCAGCAGAGTTTGCACAGTTGTCATGGAGATCTGTTGCAAGGTTAGTAGCTGTTATGTTTCTTGCATTTAAAAAGTCATTCTTGATCCCACAATATACGTGATACGTCTCATGTATAATATAATAAAATCGTGTAATATCAAATACTTGTTAAGTTCAGTTCATTTGGCCAGATGAAAACAATGCCATCTGAACTACTTTTGAAATCATTGTGGATATTTGATGGCACCAATTAACAACACAAAAACACCTGGAAAAGGGATTCTGTCCAAGTGGAAACTAAAAACTTAAACAAACAGGAAACAACCTAAAAATAAGTTCCAAAATGGCAGGATTACAGGTTAACACGCACAAAAATCCACAAAGAACAGGAATTCAGAACCTGACAAACTAGCAACTGTAAACATTTTCACTTACATGTTTTACTCTTCATAGTCTCCAACCCAACACTCAACTAAAACAGGGGTAGCTTTGGCTCAGGAGGTCAGGTGGTCAGACCAGTTCCTGATATGGTAGCTTGCCATCATTGTGTGAGTGCATGTGTGTGAATAGGTGAATGAAAGGCAAAGTACTTTGGACAAAAGTGCTATATAAATATATTTCTCATTTAAAACAGCTAACGCTAGCTGGCAAGTTGTAACTTTTTGGTTTCACTGCTGTTGCATGTGCGTGTGTGTGTGTGTGTGTGTGTGTGATTGAAGATTCTTCTGCAGAGTGGTGCATGTGATAAAGTGAAACATGGACAAAATCATCATTGTGTATCATAATCAGTTCAGTTTATCATTATAATCTGAATGTCCATAGCAATACTTCATAGTCAGTTGCAGATTTCTGCTCTCCACCATCATTACCACCACTAATGTGCCCTTGAGCAAGGTACTTAACCTCTAAGCTGTTTTGTGGCCAGCAGATCAGACTGCAGTTGAACTGGGCAGCTTCCAGGTCAGCAGTTAAGTATCTGTGGAATGAGCATTTGTACTTGGCAAATCTGTCCTGGACAAAAATACATGTAAAATTTTAAAATGTAAAAATAAAAATAAAAGATTCTTCCATTCACCGTCACTTTCTCTGTGTCTGATGCTGAATTTTCACACACATATTTATTTTCATCCTCATGGAAACTTCACCCTCAGATTTCTTCTCTCTAAAGATTGTAAAAATGACTCCTCTCCCAGCCGTGTCCGGTTGTGGTACAGTTATAGCAACATTTCACTCCAGGGGCTTGTAATTGAATAATTCCATCCCTATAAAAGCAATTGTATGGTTATTATCTTCTTAGGGCCCCATTTGTGTGGAGTGGCACTTAGGAGCAGGATAGTCGGAGGGACTAATCTCATATTTGGATTTTCTTAGTCATCAGATTTGCCAAAGTCATTGCTGCGCTGCTGCCGCTGCCCAATCCAGCCGGTGTGATGATGATGGGTTCACCGTGACATCCTGACTGATGAGCCTGTGTGTGAGTTTATGTATGTGTGTGAGAGTATCAATTTGCTTTAGTATTTGCAGGACTTGGCTCATCAATGAGGTCAGTATCGGGTCTGTGCGTGACGACGCTGTCAGTGTGTGAGGTCATTTAGCACATTCTCAGGGTTTGTAGGGGGAACCACCGAGATGTTTGAGGGGGGAAGTGAATATGGATGAGATTGATGGACTGCTAGGAAGAATTATTTTCCTGAGCTGATCAATGTTGCCCAGTTAAAACCTTGTGATTTGATTAGGCTTGACCACTTAGCTGATCTCCCTCTTTGATTCCATGTTAAGTACATGCAAAGAAAGAACACTTTCCTGAAGCTATGCTATGATGATAATAGTGCGAATAGACTTTAGGAACATTTAGCAATAACAGAAGGCTGGCAGTTTAAGGATAATTCTGGTTTATCACAATTTGGGTCTTATTTTTGTAGTTTTGTCCATCATTTCTATCAGTTTTGATAACATAGCCTACTCATCAAGTTAATTGCTGAGATCCCTGTGAGATCGCTACAATGACATCCGAAAAGGCTATAGACACGAGCAGTCAAATGTTCATATAGGTTATAAACAAGCCGACAGTTTCGAAAGATTATCTTACAACTAACCTTAATTGTTTTAATCATTGTAATTTTTCAATCTCTCTGGTTGTAGCTTCACAAATGTGAGGATATGCTGCTCGTTGTCAGTTTATATCATTGTAAACTAAATATCTTTGGATTTTAGACTGTTGATCAATAGATAAAGAAAATAATTATTAGTTGCAGGAAAATGCACAAGTAAGGCAAGTACAGCAGGTCAAAGTTGAAGCAGGAAGTTGATCTGTAAACTGTGATGGATGTTTACAATAGACAGTTTGGGGTATAATTTTACCTTTCACCTTCATTTTGTCTAGCAAATAAGTTTGGCTAAACTGTCTGATCTGATTGTCTGATCGTCTTACTGCTCGTGTTTCTTACCCTGCTGAACTTCTTTGCAGTGTCAATTATGCGATTAACTTAAGTACAATGTTATTACTATTACTAAAGTTTTGTGCAGTTTATATAGCATGGCACAAAGAAAGGCTAACAAGTTGGACTTTGACACCAGAGAAAGGATTTTATGTCTTGTCTCAGACAAACAATCAATGTTAGCTTTTCAGCCATGCTAGCAGCATGGCTCTACGGCTGTCAATGTCGGTCTGTCAGTCCACGACTGACCAGACAGAAATATCTTACAACTATTGGATGGATTGTCCTGCAGTTTGGTACTGTAGCCCTACAGTTATCCATGATCCATAGTTTATTTGCAACCATCTTTTCCTAACCTTAATCAAGTAGTTTTAGTTGCCTAACCTTAACTTCACTGTAGTTGATATTGTAGGAATGATCCATTAAAAAACATTGACATTGAAAATATCGCCATTAAGCATAATCTGCTGCCCATTAGATCATTTCTGAATAATGCAACATGCAGTTTGGACACAGATGCCTCTTTCTCGCCAGCTGAGTTTCTCACTTGTCTTTGAAATGCACAGGAGGCGGGCACTGTAACAGTGTATTTCATATCCAATTGGTTTCTGATCATTGAAGCCAGAGCGGCACCCACCAGATTTTGGCTGCCAACTCAGTCTGCTTCTTCTGCTCCTCCTGGGGGTAAAAGATGTCAGAGTGCGCACTAGACGATCGGTGTCAGACTAAATAAATGCCGGACAGCTAGGCTTATTTGTATGGTGTTAACAGTCTGACTGCAAACCCCCCACTACACCCCTTCAATCTGCCAAAAAGAGCCCTTCCTTCATGATGAACTAAGGCCAGAGACAAGCAGAGGAGCACCATTTACCACAAACTGAAGGATTTACAGGTAAAATATACATTCTGAATAAAAACACACAGTTGTATATAATGTGGGTACATTCTGGCAGTCGCACAACAACACACACACAATGAAAAAAGCTCACGTGGGTTCCAGCCAGTATTGATCTTTTAACATAGGATTATACAGTCTGGCTCTATAGGCTTAGCGGCCTTTAATTCCCTCACAGAATAGATAGACTGACTTTAGCTCTATACATATCTGGATCAATGCAAATCTACTTTCGTAGCAGCGGTTCAATTTTAAGCGAATTCCATTAGCCATAAGTAAAAGTTTTCTTGGGTAATGTGATTAGGGCGGGAGCGGGGGGTGTGCTCCTCACCAATGGAGTCTCTCTGAAAGCGGTGAAACGTTTCTTTTTTTCCTCCTTCTTCTCTTCTTCTTCTTCCATCTCGCTCTGCACGCTCTCTCTTTGTCTTTTTCACCGGCGTGACCTGCGGCAGTGGACGAGGAAGTGACGATAACGTTGAGAGACTAACTGGTTGTAATGCAAAGACACACACACACACACACACACACACACACACACGCACACAAAAGACATGCGCACACACACACATATTAGCAGGCACATGCAGAAGGGTTGATTGATTCTCGATTTTGACGACTGGCCGATATTTTTAACTTTCTGTATTACTAATAGCTGATGTTTTCCTGGCCGCAAAATTGCAGTTTTAATAATTCACACCAACATGTAGCCCTCAAAAGTCTCAACCTAAAAAAAACCTTAGAAAACTAAGAAAATTCTTTGAGTTGGCAGCTCTGAAAGACATAGATACACAAGCAATATCAGCATGAAGTTCTTGTATTGAAAAATCCTTCATGGAATTATTTTTCTCTTTAATGTAATTTTACTTGCATGCATATATGTATGTATGTGTATATATTTATGTACATGTGCATGTACATATGCGTTTTGATCATGTTTTGTATGTGACATAGATACAAAACAGAATAAATTTAATGTTAAAAAAGAAAGTGAAAATAAAGTTTGTAGTTTTTACAGGCAGTGACTGACCGATATCTGATATTAAATAAAAGCTCAATATCATCCCAATACATTGGTCTAATCCTGTTACACACACACACACAAACACACGCAACAGTAGATGAGACAGTAACAAGACAAGTGACGTCCTCTGATTGGACCTAATGCATCTGGGGAAATAGACACACGACAAAAAAACATTCTGAACATTGTCCTGAGTACAAAATTCAATCACAATGACACAACTGCTTGTGTATTACGACCATTCACAGGGCTCCCAGCAGGCCCGGCTTTACCTACAACAATAGCATCGCTAATATTAGAACAACGGGCCATGATTCCTCTTCACTTCCACTCTCGCCCCTAACGTGATTTTCTTTTCTTTACAGTAATTCGTTTGGTTTCAGAGGGTTGGAGCCTGACGCTGTGTGCCGAGCGGCAGCTGTCTGTAAATGGACGGCGAAAGTCTTTGTTGTGTTGACGGGCAGGAAGGAGAGGTCACTGTCTGTCACTCAGTGACTTTGTTTGACTGCTTTGATATGTCAGTTAAAGTGCAGGGCGGGACGAGCTCAGCCTGCTGCTGATTGTTGAGTTTTGGTCCTGGTATTAAAATTCTGTCAATTATAGGAGAAGTGACTTTATGTCTCCATATGGTCTGTGTTGACTTCTGCAGCAGCAGGACACACATTAACATCAGTATGCTAACATCTTTATGTTTTTGTCAGAGTAAAGGTGGTTTGTCCCGACAAGCACACTTAAACACATGCACACTCGGTTGCACTAGAACATGCCAAGTCACAGTTGACTTTATAAAATATTTAATCAAATTGGAACAAGTTGCCAGCGGAGACTCCAGGAAGAAATAGTCCGGCACATAACCCCCCGTAAAACAGCAAATTGTCATTTTTACACTTCAGATTTTGTACACAATAAAGAAACAAGGTGTAAAAAATAAAATAAACACATAAAAATAGACAATTTAAATTTTGGCTTTAGAGACTGTATCTGTAGGTGTAATGAGGTACCTCCATCATATGGACTAAGTAACTAAGTACATTTACTCAAGTACTGTACAAAAATTTTGAGATACTTGAGTATTTCCATTTTATGCTACTTTATACTTCATTACATTTCAGAGGGAAATATTGTACATATTACTTCACTGCATTTATATGACAGCTATAGTCACTATTCACTTATTAATTATCCAATGGTTCACAAAGAAACAATACTAAAAGTCCAAAAGATGAATTCACATTTGTCTAGCAAAACTTTTTTTTTCTTTACTACCCCGTTGATCAGTACCTGACCTCCCAGAATTATCTTGGGACACTTTGGAGGGGGCCTGACCGCTGCACACAGTATAAAGTAGTTAACACTAGATCCACCTCCATCAGCAACAACATTAAAATGCTACTTGCACATTGATGCATTAGTAACAATCAAATAATATAATACTCACTACAGTAAAGTAACTATAGTTACTATAACTTCTATATTTGGTATCTGCAGTGAAGTCTACCCTTCTTGTAGTTGTTACAACTTTTCATAAGGTGACTGAGAGCAGCTCAAACTGTTTTTGTTATTTTTTTGTTATTGTCTTCTATCTATTTGACTGTTTTTTAAATCTATTAATCTATTTTTATGTCTCATGCACATTATTCACAAATAATTTTACTGTTTATATTTGTACTGTCTTATTATCAGTTTGTCAGTTGTCTGTAAAGTACTTTGAATTGCACTAACCTCATGAAAGGTGCTGGACATATAAAGTTTGATTGATTGATTTTGATTGAATTAAGATAAATAAACAAAGCTAAAGCTAAAGATGGCTCAGCCAAACACTAGATCATCCACACTGGCTGAGTAAAAAACTTTTCACTTTCAAACATGTTAATTATCTTTGGTTTCCAGACAATGTGGGTCAAACATTTGTTCTTTCTTCTTCCCTTTCTTATTATACCTCTCTGTTCTCTCTCTCGGTATTCATCTGACGAGGCAGTGAGCTGAAGTACTGCAGTAAAAACCCGTCTAACAAGCTGCTGACAGCGTGCTGAATCAGGGGCAGAAGCAAAGAAAACCGTGGAGATGGATTTAAGTATGCCCCTCGTCATTAGCCTCAACATAATCAAATCATTTTACTCATTCAGAAGTTCTCGGGGGCCCGGCCGGGATGACGAACGCTGTCGAGAAGGCTTCAGTCTCCCCTCAGTCTCGCCCTGCCAGGAGAGCTGCCTGCTGTCGCTGCTGCCCGGTATGCTGCTACTGCCAAACAAGGTCACTTAACAGCTTTTAATTGTTCACGCCTGTCTCCAGATGCTTGGAAAAATACGCTGGCTGCTCTGAAAGACAAAAAAAGCTTTAGTGAGTTAAATTGGAACTGCAGGTGATACTGTGGCTAAAACACATGGACTGATGGATATGAAGTGGAGATTGAGAGAGAACAGATACAGCTTAACAAGTGAAAAGAGAAAAAACTCTTTGTAATGTTTCTGCAGTATTCCACTTTGCACCATGTTTTAATGTTAATCTTTTCTGTTTGTCTGAATTTTAAATTATATATTTATTTTCTTTTGATTAGAATTTTTTATTTTAGTACTACAGAACAAACTAGAGCTTTGAAGTCTGGCTGGGGATTATAAGGCACCAGACATCGTGACAATTTCTGTTTCATTTCATAATCAGTTAAAAGAAATCATCCAGATGAAAGACAAGAAGAGGGAGAGATGTGTTTTTAAGACCAGTAGAAGTGAAAAGAAATATGTTCATCTTGTCTCTGAAGACTTTCTCCACTCTCTGCAGTACTTTGTCCTGATTGTGTCTAAGGTCAGGATGCTTTTCATGCTGTTATCGCCCCCTAGAGGTCAATAGCGGAATAACACAGGCAGTGCTCACCGTATCTCCCAGTCAGGGTAAACTAACTAACTGGTTTTATAATTACCATGTTTTTGGCCTTACAGGGTATGGCAGGCAGTTTGACAGCTGCAGCTAAAACAAAAAAAAAGAGATACATTAAAGATGAGGACATGCTCTTTTTTCAGTTGTTTAGTACAAAGAAAAGCTGGGCTTTAGTTCAGTTCAGTCTTTATTGTCCTGCATGGGAAACTTGGCATGCAGCATGACAAACACAGACACACCAAAGCAGACTCAACAGATTTTTAAATGAAATATCACAGATGTCCACTTTCATTCCCAAATGTAATGTATAGAAACATTTTCTACCTTCCAGAAGCACTTTGAATTGCATTTATTTTGTCTGAAAGGTGCTATATAAATAAAGTGTGATTTGTGTAGGCGCGGGTAAGTACATATTTATGTGTATATTTCTGTGTTATACATAGTTGTATGTCAAGAGCATAACGTTATATGTTTATGTGTTTTTCTCAAAGCAGTGTGTGTGTGTGTGTGTGTGTGTGTGTGTGTGTGTGTGTGTGTGTGTTAATTTGTGCACATATGAATTAATGGATAAAGGTTTCATTATGTATTGTCATGCATTGCCAGTTGCAGAATGTATTGTATTGTATTGTAAGTTTTCAAACACTACTAAAAAAGTTCAATAATGAACCAATTTGAATAATTTTTATAGATTCTCAACAAAATGTATGAATTACAGACAAAACATGTACTGTATAACACTAAAGAAATCTGATTAAATGCTAATTAAATAGTCCATCGTAATGACAACCCACAGAGAATTAACACCCAAATCTGCAGCTCCCCTCAGCTATACGAAGCATTTTAGCCTCTTTCAGCTCATTGTTTTGGTTCTCAGGCCCACAACTTTACTGTTTTGGTTCACTCTTACAGAGTGAGATTTACTTTCCACTCCTCCAAAATCATCACCCATATTTTCCTGAATATTTATAAATCCGCCAACCTCAGTAGCCAAAAGAAGAATACCACAGTTCTCCACTGTGCAATTAAAGATCTTTGGCTTCTAGATAAACACAATGTAACATACTGTATGATTCAGGGTCATACTTTTGTTTAATATGCATATATGTCCTTAATTTTGGTTTTGAAGAAATATTTTAAAACAATGTATCTCCAAACTTGAATAAAAGATTAAACACAAATTATGTCTGTAGATATACGGCATATCAATCTCCTCAAAGCTCTTTAGCACAAGGAGAACTCCGTGACTTTGCTCCAAATAAACACCTTCTTACGTACATATGAGATGATAAGTTGAATGCAAGTTATGAATGTGTGACTCTTATCTACATGACTGTGTGTGCATCATAGTGTGTATCTGAATTCCCTGGGTCCAGCTGTTGCAGTTTGTTTGTGTTTGGTCTGAGCCCACGGGGTCCGGCCAGCTCAGTGACAGACGTGCGCAGCTCGTTAACGCCCCCCTGCCCTCGGCCTCTGAGAGATATATTGTTCCCTGGAACTTTTGGTTCCCATGAATCCCAGCTGTGTGTCCCGAGCTGGCAGGAGAAGAGCTGCCCGCAACATCAATTCATCAACACCACCGGCCGCCCGTTTCACATGTGGTGGCTCTTCAGAGGTGTGTGTGTGTGTGTGTGTGGCAGTGACACACAGCTCTTTTGTCTGTGATCTGCCTTTGACCTTTTCCTGTTCTGTCTCTCTGTTTATTAACACAATTCCATCAAATCAAAAATTTTAACTATTACTTACAGCTAATATCTGTAAAGGCTGTTTGAGGCAAATAAACACAGACTGCACAAATGGTTCAGGGGTCAAATTTGCACGAATGAGGCTGTTGTCCTGTTTGTATCAGTTAGGTTTACGCTGGTGTGAAGGCTGTCAATCGAACTGTGGTGCGGACTTTCTCTAAATCCATGCTGGGTAAAGTCAGATGTTACTGGAAAAGTGGTCATGTGCTCAGAAAATACTTGATTTGATAAATAAATGACACATTTTTAAAAGCCTATGTTTCATGTAGGACTGGGCAGTTAAAATATGTCGTTCAGCTTGCTGCCATTTGGTAAATAGAAGAGTGATTAAGACAGAGAAAAACCAAATCTTATTTTTAAATAAGTTACAGTGATTCTGATAAATATCTGCATTTTGCAGAGCGTGATGAACCAACACATCATTTGTTTCACTGGGCCACAAGTCAGCAAATTCTTTACCACCATGCGTATGTAATCTTCATTCCGACCGAGTCCCCCACATCATTTATTTTGAACCAACTAAAAGCCAGTGATGGCAGCATCTGATTTTTAGCCCATTTTCCAGATTAGAATCCAAACCAATAAAGCAGAGACTGGGCTCTGTTTTTTTAATCAAAATTAAGGCCTGAAACTTTATCCCGTCTGCTTAATTTGTCGCAATTTTCTCTGAATTAATCGTTAATGTCATGGTCAACTGTATTAGGTCCCATTTGTGTTACAGCACACAGCAGTAGACGTCACTTATTCTCTCAAACCTGCCTAATTTATTCATTAAATTGTCCAATTCTACTACAAGAGTCCAGTGACTGTAAAGAAATTAATTATGAGTAGACAATTAATTATTTATCCATGTGTGGGCCAAGGCTAAAACAAATGGGTCTAATGTCTCATTATAGCTTAATGATGTTTTATTATTTAACTTGAGCCCAAAGGTTTATATCACGGATGTTAATTAATTAAAGTCAAGCCAGGCCAGGCCTGTTGGACTGTGTTTGAAAACGGATTTAAACATGGAAATATGGAAAATGTTGATACTTTGTATTTAAATGTAGGCCTACATATTTGAATTTAAATAATTACTGAGTAAATAAAGGTACCTTTGAGTGTTTTTTCCCCCCAATATCGCAGATCACAATAAATCAAATGTGTGTCAAATGAAGGTCAGCTGACACATAAATCCAATTAAGGTGTAATGTTACTGATGGACTTAATGTGCTGCTGATGTTTGACCCGATATCATCTCATATCTAACAGACATGGATCTGACCAGAATATAGCTAATATAAATCTCAAACTTTACTGAGTGTATATTGATTAATCCAAAGTTATTCAAACTTGAATATGTAAAGTTTGATGGGACAAACGATTTGTGTTTCAGATGATTAAGCAGCCTTTTTGTCACTTATCATTTTAATCTAATTGTACTTTGTCTGGTGTAGAAGCCATATGTGTGTTGAATTAGAGCTATTTAGTATCCACATGAATATGTTAATATGGCTGCCTACAGCCTGTGCAGTGATGATTTGTCAAGTTGCTCTTTAACTAAAGATGGGAGTCAATGAGGTTAATCATTTCTCCACTGGCTCCTCCGCCCGGCCAATCTTTCTTCGTTAGGGCCTCGAGCTATCCGTCACGAGCAGAAAAGCCTCCAAATTCTCTGAGATTGCCCGACAGATTTTCATCCTCTCCCTCTGCTTACACTCAAAACAATCATCAGAGAAGATAAATATGCACATCGAATGCACAGCTATCGTAAAAATTGTCTCTATTCCGGGAACGGCCAACCTAATCCGTTCCGCTCTATCATCCGTCCAATTGACAGGGAGGCTCGGTCCAGCGGTCGTGGACCAACTGCGGGCCGGGAGCCTCGCCACGGCCGGCTTCGTGTCCTCATGTCTTCCTGGACGCTCAGGGGCCACAGCTGCTTGACAGGGCTCCTCGTGCCTCTATTCTGTCAGTATCGGCAGCCGAAACTAAATAAAGATGTTTACTGACAGCCTAATGAACGGATGGGCCCTGGTGATTTAACCTTGATGAATGGTCCGCCCAGGTGTTTTCAATAACGACAATAAGCACTGCAAGCCACAGGCCCACTGATACTGGTATAATGCATTATTAGACCATTAGAGGCAGGCCAAGAGAGACCACTTATGCACTGGCCTATCAATAATGCGGTGTCCCAGTCCACATTTGGGCCCGGGGAATTAGTCATACTGATATTCTATTTAATAAAAAAATCACAAGACGACGCATAAAGAATCTCATTACATTTTAACAGGGTTACAGTAACCCAGGAGGACTGCGAGTTTAATTTTCATAAGAGCATCCATTCCTCAATTATGTCAAGCAGAGAAAATGTAAATGGCAAATGGAATCCTAACAATATCTAACCAGCAGCGCATTGGCAGGAGAGGAGAGGGAGGGGGCTGCAGCTGTGTGTGTGAGTGTGTGTGTGTGTGTGTGGGGGGTGTGTAGTTTCTGATCATGCAAAAAGTCCACAATTTGTCAGTAGTGTGTGTTACTCCCAGCCAATAAAGCCCACACAGAGCAGCAGTGAGGTGTGAGAGCTCTGCAGTGGACAGGACAGCAACAGAGAAAACTCAAACTAGTTTTAATCTTGTGTTAATCGCTCAACCCAGAAATATAAAATGTTTGTGTTCTTGTCCAAAAGTCTGTAGAAGTGTTTTCTCTGCAGGTGAATATACAGCTGGTGACTTAGTATTGATGATGACAGATGCTTTTGATAATGGCTCTTTTCATGTAGGTGATTGCTGATTGGAATACGATGGTGACAGATGATGATTTTGTTCTAAATCTGAGCACAATTCTGTTGCTTGTGAATGTCTAAATGCCATTTTTACACTTCGTGTTTTGACTGGTTTGTAATTATAGTCAATATGATTGACTTTGTTGTGTCAAGGGGAATTGTGGCTTCAGTACATGATGGGGAGTGCATATTAGACCACTGTACTTGAGCATAATCCGCTTTATTGTATCACCTGTGTCATGTTATCACCTTCATGCCCTCTATTTAATGCCCTTAAACTACAAACAACTCATTAATGAGAAAAAACTTTGTGTCCAACAGAAGTTTGACTCTATTACAAATGGATGCATTGGAGGAAGAGTTCGACATTTTGGGAAGTACACTTATTCACTTTCTTGCCGAGAGTTAGATGAGAAGATTGATACCACTTTCAGGTTTGCACGTTAAGTGTGGAGCTACAACCCGGAGGGGATTTGCACAGCTTAGCATAAATACTGGAAACAGCTAGTCTGGCTCTGTCCAAAGTTCAAATATACACCTACCAACACCTCTAAAGCTCACTAATTAACACATTATATCTTGTTTCTTTATTTCAAACACAAACAGAAATGTAAAAAGTTCTGGTTTTACAATGAATTACATGCTGAAATATTTCTTGGTGGGACGCAATGACTTCCCAGAGTCTTGTCTTTACTGAGGTTGCCAGGCAACCAGCAGAGACTCCAGAAAGTCATCTGGCTGCTGTTTGTCAAGAAATATTTACAGCACGTAACTCCCCCTTAAACCACAAAAAGTAATTTTTACACTGTGTCTGTTTGTGAACGGATTAAACAAACGCATTACAATGCGTTAATTCAACATTATTATCAACCTTGAACCCTTACATTCAATGTTTTTTAAATTCTCGCATTCTACAATATCTTTTTATGGCAACTAGGGAATGGGTAGTAAAAAAGCGAACATTACTTGCAGGTCTGTGACAAAATCTGGTGTACAGCATGAAAGTCGAATGCGCTACACTCTCTTACTTTCTGTCTTGCTACATAAAAGGCGTGCTACTTCCTGTATTGGCACTGAACGTTGGCATTGGACGTAAATCATGAGGTGCAGAATCGCTTGCTAAGCTAAGCTAAGCAACTCTCCTCCTGACTGTGGCTACAAACTTAACTCACATAAGACTTAAGAGAGGTGTTGTGTCATCTCACAATGAAATTAAATAAATAAATGTTTTTTCACAAAATGTCAAACTATTCCTTTAATATTTTTTTAAACTAAAATTAAAGTCAAAGCCCAGATAAAATAATTTTTCATGTGTGACATCTCAGTTAAAACAGCACAAGCATCCAGGAATAACGGCGATGTGCACGTGTCAAGGGCCACAACACCAGAAAAAATATATAGAGTTCTCCACAACACATCCCTGCTTTTACTATGCAGGACAGGGCACACGCTTCATTGGGGCAGGATTCATGGGACACATTCAGACAAACACACACAAGTGGATCTGTATATTCTGCAGGGCTCAAATACATATACATAAAATCTTTGGTCAGCTCACAGCACATCTCATTAAAAACCCCAAAGACTGCTGCTGAAAGGTGTCACTCTGCACTCTGGCACCCCGTCTCTCTCAAACACACAAGCTCACAGACTGTCAGTAGCAGTATTGGCATGTAGCTATAAGCGCCCAGAGGCCGAAGCTGAGGGCCCCTGCAATAATAAACTGCTAATTGAAGGACTGCAGTGAGCAGAGAGGTGTTAGCGGGGCGCCCAGCCGCTGAAAGATCACTGCAGCACGCCAGCCAGCCGAGGCGCTGAAAGAGCCTATTACACCTCGCCCCAGTACCTGGACCCTGTGTTAATGAAAACGCATACTCACACACACCCTGCCTGGAAGAAATATATACTCTCTACAGCTGACCTGGCCTGTTGGACAAGCATACAGATGGACAGACTGGCAGGGAGGCACTGTGGGAGTGTTTGTCTACACTAAACACAGTAAATATCTTTTCATTTAAATGTATATCCTTCAGATCTCACATCAAATAACCCGAGATTTGGCCCAAGCTTGATGTGAACTGTTATAGATGTTATAGTGGTTATAAATATGTTTGTGTGTCTGCCTCTGATTGGCCTGAGTAAAGCTGGTTCAAAGGTACAGCTAACGTTTATCTAACGCTACTACATGAACAATCAGGAGTTACCTTGGTCCACTGTCTTTGGTTTTCTCTTGTGACATCAAAAGTGGAGACTGTCCTCCAAAATGAACGACAGCATCGGTCCTTTCAGCAAGTGTCCCAATACGATATATGTTAACGTTCAACTGGCAAAGCCCTTTAGCACATGTGGTGATTATGAAGGAAGAAGTCAGCTGACATTTTTAGAGAGCAACAAAGTCCATCGCGGGAGAAGGTCGTAGTGCATGGAGGGGTCAACAAAACATCAGACTTCAATATGGGAGAGCGCTTTGCATTTCCCCGTTTCCAGCCGACATTCGATGTATATTTTTTAACCATGACCGCCATCGTTCCCTAACCTTAATCCAGACCATGATCTTTCCCTAAACCAAACCAAACCATACCCATAGCGTTGTCGCATCATAAAACAAATTTATTTTTAATCAGTGATTTGTAACAGTTTTGGAAGGCACAGACAAATGCTGTCTGCTGATATGGGCGTCAGATCAGAAAACTAGGTGTTGTTCTAGAGGGTATGAACAAACAACATATTTTGTTGTTTAATTTGGAGGACTTGTTGCAAAAGTGAAATTTGAAAATAAATGAAAATACAAACAATAAAGCATAAATCTGGCATCTGTGTTGCCCGACCAAGTATGTTTTTCTATAGTAAGCATCCAAGCAGGGTTATGTTAGAACAAAATAACCGTCTGATCTTAAATCTTTCCTTATCATACTTACAATACACAACTAAATAGCTCTACAATGCAATACAAGAACAAGGCTGCTCCTTTTCTTTTCATGTCTTTTAGCACGATACCATGTAGGCCTATGTATGTCTGTTATGACGTGCATATTTAAGACCTCTTTTGCTCTTTTGCTGTTGCTTTAAGTAGAATCAGCTGGAAACAGCATTTTCATTCACTTCACGGAGTTAAAGTTAGCCAGAGCTGATAAAATATGCCAGCGACAGTTGTCATTTCAGTCAGTAAAACTGACGGTTTAGCTAAAAATCAAAAGCCTGCAGTTGTCCACTTCTGTCTGAAATCAGGGACCCTTTGTTTTAGAAGTCACTATTGGCCCCCATTATCATGATAAACTGCATATGGGCAGTGCGAGAACAGAAAGGTTGATAGACGTAGCAACAGAAGGTAAGGGAGGCAGGGCTTAGCGAAGGGTTAATTCTGACTTGTAAGTGCAATCCACTGCATTTATTTATCAGGAGGTGGAATTTACTCTCAGTGGCACATTTGAAAATCCCTGCTAACAAGGCTAGGCTAACTAGGCTACAGTGGTGAAATGGCCAAAGTTTTAGAATATTTCGCTTCCATATCTGGCATCAGAAACTGATGAAACTCAAAAAACTGCCCCAAAACACCACAATCACCTCCATCATCTCCACTGCTGTCAACTCAGGGTGTTGACAAATGACAAAAGAACCTCGTCGAGTGTGTAAGTCACAGCGGTGGACACACATACAGTAGGCGTACACGCACTGCGTGCAGGGTCCTCCCACCTTTCCAAATGGTCAGCGACTCTTCACCTTAATTAAAGCAATTGGCTTTCCAGGTTGCTTCCCAAATACTCGATCAGGTACGTCTGTAGCAGAGGATTAGTCAGAGGATTAGTCAAAAATTGCTGTGGTAATGAGAGAGAGAGGGGGAACATACTGGAGGGCGAGAGGAGGATAGAGCAGGGAGAGAGAGAAAGAGAAATAAACACAGACACAGGCAGACAAAGTCATTAGGATGAGAAAGAGAGACAGAGAGGGAATGAATAGGCAATTCATTCACATCACTCATTCAGTCTCCTGTGAGGAAACATTGAGAATTGCCCATGTACAGAGTGATTGTTTATATGGTTGCATAAAAACATGTTTACATTTCTCTCTCTCTCTCTCTCTCTCTCTGACCCATTTTTAGTTACATTTTGCTTCATTGCCATGTCTGTACAATATTGTCAAAGCAGGTTGAAAGTGAGTTAGAGATTTGCACAACTGTTGCACACTTGACTTTGCACTACTTTGTAATTTTTGTGCTTATTTATTTTTATATTGGTCTTTTATTCCTTTCTTCTGTTTTTATTCTTGTGTTCTAACTTTATTCTTTAAAAAAATAAATCTTTTTCTATGGACAGCAACTTGGTCTGTGCATATGACTTTCTTTATTCCACGGTGACCCGACCCTCAAGAAGGTATATGAACACAGTTACACATAAAAATCAAAACAGAAATCAAGTAAGTGGGCGGCAACACTTGTTGCCCAGTAACGGGCAAATATAAGTCAATAAAGAAGAAAATAAGAAGTAAATAAATGGATAAATATACAAATGAGCAAACAAGTCTGTTCTGGTAAATATTCAGTAGATACTTAAAAGTAGCAATTATTATGTTAACAAAGGAAGTGAGATTGGTTAACTCTTTGATGCTGTTTGAGTTGAATAATGTTTGAAGTTTTACAATGCTTGACATGAATATAGTGTGTGTCTTTCCTTCTCTCTATATATGTTTGGCAGACAGTCCCACATCAGCCTCCATTAGCCAGAAGGTCCCAGCTGGGTGACTCTGGAGGTTAGTGGTGGTGGTGGCAAGGGAGTTTGATGAAGGTGTGTGTGTGTGTGTGTGTGTGTGTGTGTGTGTGTGTGTGTGTGTGTGTGTGTGCGTGTGCGTGCGTGTGTGTGTGTGTGTGTGTGTGCATTGGGAGGTTTCTGAGGGAGAGCAGGGCCCCTCTGGCATTGTGTAGGGTCTGAAAAGGAGGTCACTGATTTGGGCTAATTATATTACATAGACCCTACTCAGGGCTGGTTAGGTCTGCATTTATGTGTGTGTGTGTGTGTGTGTGTGTGTGTGTGTGTGTGTGTGTGTGTACGCGTGCATATATTTGTGCATGTGCTCTTGTACGTCTATCTTTGTGAGGACCAGTTTGAGTTTTAGACCTTGAGAGTGATGACATTTTTGGAAAGAAAGCACATTTTCCCCAGTCCTCACTTTTTCAAAGGCCTGGTTGAGGGTTCATACTTTATTTTATGGTTATGATTAAGGTAAGGGTTTATGTCAATGAGGGTCCTTTCAACTATGTGTGTGTGCATGTGTGTGAGAAGCAGAACGTGAGTGTGAGGAGGTGAAAGAGTCGAAAGGGGAAAGAGGGAGAAGATAAAGAGTAACAAAAGATGAGAGAGAGTGGTGAGAAAGAGAAGCAGTTGTAAATGAGACCTTCCATCAAACAGTGCCATCCATTATCAAGGCATGGAGCCAACACTAACACAGCTAACATGTAGCTAGCCTAGGTAGCTAAACCACGTCACCTGTATGTCTTCCTCTCTGCTGCAGCTAATCCTCTGTGTGTTAGCGTGCTGACTCTGTCGCTGCTCTGCTTCATTTGTCTGCACAGCCAGCGTGGAGCAAAGCCTGTCATATGACTGCATGCTCTGCACATCGGCCTAATCATATGGAAGACATGATCACAGGGCAGGAAATCACAGCACAGGGCCAAAGGAAACAATCTTTCTGCACTGACTTAAGCAAATCATGTCCTCTCTCTCAACCCGCCGATTGCCCTCATGCTTGCCCTCTGTCTCTCTTTTTCAGCTTTTCTTCTTTCATTGAACTTTGTGTGCTTACAGTCCTTAAATGTAACTGTCTTTATTTATGAACTCAGAACTTAACAAAATATCATCAGTCCATTTTCACCTTAAGGCAAATTATTTATTTTACAACATTTTTGTCTGCTTTGGTATGTTTAATGTGGAGACCAATAAAAATACTTTTGGAATTGACAATTTATTTGGCTGTGGACATCAAATATTCAAATGAGATATTTTTTAAAGAATGCAGGACATTAAAGTTCATTAAAGGAGCATTATGGTATTTTTCAATCTGGGTCTTATTCTCATAATTGTGGCCATTTTGACTATAGTCTTTACACTCGCCACCTCTGTAAACTTACAAAGCTAGTTTGGTTAGCCGATGAGTTGCCCCTGAAGAAGCTCTCTATGCAGCTAGTTACAATAGCTGATCCAGGAGGTTACTTTCTGTGTTTACTTTTGTTCGGACTCAGACACAAGCGTTAAGCGAAATAATTCATGTGAAATTTAAGTTCATTAAGAAAGCGTTAGGTGGCTCATACTGCTTGCTGTTATATATTGTTTTAGCAGCATTTCCCAAATCTCTACAGCAGAAGCGGTGAGTGTTAGCATTAGTTAGCATGACCCCATTGTCAGAACGGCCACAATTATGAGAATAAAACCCAACTTGACAAATACTGGAATTACTATTTCCATCTTCAAAGGTGCAATAAGACCAGAAATTTAGGCAGAAATTTCGTGACTTGTTCACAAAATGTTTTATGGCAATTTTTTTTATCAAAACATTCACATGTGTTTGATGGAGCTGATATTAAAATGTTGCAATTACTAAGACATTTTCACAAAAATCTTTTTCGTGGCCTGTTGGAGAAGCCTCTGAAACTACTGGGCAATTGATTAAAACATATTTGTGGGTATTTTTGCAGCATTACCATCAGTTCAACAACAATAAATCAAACACCATCATTATTAAAGATGAATGGCTCTGACTTGCCGATATGAGTTTTGATAAAAAGCCAACAATCATCTATCAACTAAAACACTGTGCTGAGCCACCAGCAGCTTTCGTTTAATGAAATGAAGTAACATCTGTGATGTGTATCAGACTGTGTTGAGCCTGACGTCTCCTCCTCAGTTTATCTCTCCATCAGCGGAGCGGCAGGTGAACCGGCCGACAGCTTTGTCCCGGGAAGTGAGGGATTCAAACGCTCAAGGTCAAGGTGCGCCGGTAATCCGGGCAGCTGTGTTACCAGGATTAAGACGAGGCCAAGGCCATCGTTCTGTCCACCTAAAACAGGTGTTGCCATGACGATGACCTGAGGGGGGAAAAAAGTACAGCTGCAGCACCTGCTGGTGTTAAAGACAGTGCTGGACAAAACATCTGAGCATAAGAATAAAATTCACATATCACACTTCTTGCATCTATTCATGCACACATACAGATACTCACATAAATACTCACATGGCTACAATTACCCACACAATCAGACAGGCTCGCCCTTTATTTCTCTTTCTCTACACTCATAACTACTTAACTGTAAATATTTCTGCAAAATGAAATAAATCACAAACTGACACAGAAGGAGACCAAGAAGTTTGAACTACATTTGGATTCACCAAAAAAGTTAATTACAGTCATTCAACGCAAAATCTAACAACGTTAAATATATTTCTAAGTATATATGTAGGTGTAAAATGAGGTTAATTTCTTTCTAAGTTTGATCTCAATTTAAGGCTAAACCAAATTTTAACCATAAATCAGCCCCAAGAAGAAGTCAGAACAGGCAAAATATACTTTCTCTTAACCCTTATACACACCCACATGCCCTGGTTGCAACAGCTGTTCTCTCCTGCAACCTGACTGATGTGATGTTGTGGCCCCCGGGGCCCCTGGAGAGTGCTAATTGAATTGGTTTCCAGAGAATACTAATGGGCCTTAATGTTGAGATAACTGATACTCAAACAACTAGTGATCATTGACAGCATGTGTTTCTATTCTGTGATAAACATGTCACAGCAACACAGGGAGCCAGTTGGCCCGTAAATTAATTCCTCCCCCCTGTCCTGTCCCATCCCCTGCCTCACACACACACACACACACACACACACACACACACACACACACACACACACACACACAAACAGTATTACAGACAGCTTTTATAGGTCAGGCTTTCACAAAACCATTTCTTATGCAAAAAGACATAAAATTAGATAAACTTAATATAAATAAATGATGATGTTTTCACCTTGGTGTATTTTGGTGATTTTAGGACTATATAAAGATCATGGTTTAAAGCAGACTATCACAGGGTTTTAATGTAGTCAATAAAAAAAATAAGACAACAATCTTAAAACTATTAGAACATTATAAAAAATTATAGATAAATGATTTCTCCATATGGCTGGAGGACCAAATAAATTGCTAACAAAGTGCAAAAAAAACACAAACACATACTATAGCTAGCGCTTCTGTGCATCTGCACAAGCTGCAGCGCCCATATTTCTTCCATTGCTTGTTCCCCCAGATGAAACACAGCCTCCTCAGTTCCTAAAAAAGGTTCTGGGTTCCTGGAAAAGTTCCTGCGGTGGAAAAAGGAAACTTGACACAATGCATTCCCTAGCCTCTAACCCCAACCGTCATATCTACGTGTCTAACCCCAACCTTTACGTTACCTAGCCTAACTTTAACCCCAAAAGCAAGTCTTCAAACCGGACAAAATGTCCTCACTTTACAAAAATGTCCTCAGTCTTGAGGTCTAAAACTCAATTCTGTCCTCACAAAGATAGCAGAAGTACAAGAGTACACACATGCAAAAGCAAGTACACGTACATCAGTGAAAGGCATCTAAACACATGGCCATGTTGGTGTGCACATTCAAATACATATCGGTGGTATTTCACACACCTACATGTACATACACACATATAAACACACGCACAGGATTGTGCCCGTTGCTCTACGATTACAATGAGGAGGTTAGTTCAACAAAAAGTGATTCATACTTTCGCAATTTTGTAATTACTAACCATTGTATTTCATGATTGAATAAAACACACACAGCCGTCTTTCCACTGTCCCTTGGTTATTTTGGCATCGACGGGTCCCCTTGCTGTCCAAGCCAGAAGTCTCCTCCTCCGCTTCCTCAGTTCTTGACCCATCTGGGAGATGTTAGTGCAGCAGAGACGACCTCAGAAAGCTCCTCTGCACCACAGCCTGCTCACTCACAGGACACAAACAAAGACACGATGGGTTAGGGTTAGGGTTAGGGTTATGTGCAATTTTGAAGTCAGATGCTTTCAATAAATAAATTATATTACTGCATTACATAGTTACTTTATGAATTACATCATCACCTGTATTTTTTTCAAGAGTTTACATTCCCAAAAATTAATGACATGATATGAGATGGCTGAGATGCAGACTGAGATGACCTGACAAAGCATAGACAAAGCATCAGATATCTCAATTAATCTGGGAACACACTACACAACAAAAAGCCATTTATAATATGACAGGAAACTACAGATCTGAATGATCAAGTAGTTTGAGCTGGTTAAAGGAGGAAATCTAAAGATAGGTGACTGTATTCTACAGTTATTAATTTTGTCATGCTGAGACTTTTCTTTAGAGTGTCCATGGTTTAATTCAGACACAGCTATTTTTTTGTTCAGGCCAGCTGTCTTTAATTAGCAGTAGGTCCCTTTAGCAACACACCCCATGAAGCGTCTTGGATAGAGGGTGTCGTCCACCCCCAGCCACAACACTGACTCGGCCAAAAACCCCTGACTGTACCCGCCCACACTCTCCCCAGGCAGTGCCTCTGCCATGCTGTGTTTGGTGTAAAAACAAATTCCCTGTGTGCAATCACAAGTTGAGCTAATCGTTTTCAATAGCTTGTCCTTCACCGATGTCCCGTCCAGCGACACCTCTGGGTTTCTGACAGCTCTGACGAAAACGCAGCCTCAATTATTGTATTTCGGCCGGGCCCGCCAGCCATGAATCAGCTGGGAGTTTGAGAAAATACCACCATGAGAGAAAAGAGGAGCAAGGGGGTTTTGGTGGGTTGGAAATTGGGGTTGATGATGAGAGATGTGGCACGCAGGGAAGGGTTTATATCCCATGTGATGTCCACATGTGCCAGTGGTTTTCAGGCGTGGCTTTGGACAGACAAAATGGGGAAGGCACAAACGCATGGCGCTCCAACAACAACTGCTGTAGGGTGGTATAACAATAAGCATCCTGTCAGATGTGCGTGGGCAGGGAGAAAGCCTCTCTGAATATGGCAGTTACATTACACCAGTTTGTGAACCAGCACAGTGAGGATTACATTTTGTGTCCCATTTTTAAATGTGGTGTGTGAGAATAACATTTAAATGTGATTGTGATAGGGAATGAGGCAACTGACACATGTTGGGCCTAGATTGAGAGGAAGTCAAGCAAGGATACTTATATTTTATTTTCATTACAGTTTAGGCTGTAAGTTGCCTTATTCAAAGCAACTTTATGTTTTTTTGCAAAGTAAGGCAAGGCAAGGTCATTGTATGTATAAAGATATTTCATTACAAGTAAAAAGAGTAAAATACATAACAGTTAGCCCAACAGCAATTTAACAGTTAGCTTACCTGGAATGTTGTATTAGCAACACATTAGCCTGAAGGTCCACCTGTTTTTATGCACATTTGATTTGCACAGAAATCATATAGTTGCAGAGTTCTTTCCACAAAACAAAAAACTTATTAGGACATTTTGGGACCCATTAAATAAAGCATTACCAGAATAAATTTTGCATTAGTATGAACTAATGGATAGCAAAATAAATAAAGATTTTGCTTTGGAATTAGTACATTACATAAACTCTATGACTAGATAAAGTGCAAAGGTCAAAGCCACTAATTCCAGTCAAACGATATAACAAATATTCCTTTTCCTAGTATGACATGCTTAGACTCATTGGCCAGATCTCTGCACATACAACTTTGTCTCTATGTTCATCTTCCTTCTCCTTTTTTTCTGTGGTGACTCTCACACATTCTCACATGCAGCTTTTGGCTCCCAGTACCGAGCCGGCGGAGAAAACAAACACACTGTCTCCCAGAACTTCTCATCCCTCCTTGGTTTTCTCACCCACATAGGCTGCACCTCCCAAGCCCGCCACCACATCACCCTGAGCGGGAATCAGCGCGCAGATTCCCCCGGTGGGTGTTTGTTTGTGGAGTTTGAGGGAAGCTATCATGATGTTACCACCTGATGGCAGACAGTTTTTCCCCTCTTGCTCCCTCCCTGTCCTTCTCCAAGCTAAACAGATGAGATCAACTCATCTTTCCTGATGTTCCTGTCTCTGTCGCCAGATAGAGCACCACACCATCCAGTTTGAAACTATGGCACCCACGTCTCAGCCCAGAGGGACCAGCATCACAGAGTCTGCTAGTCTGCTCAACTGCCAGATTCCTCGCTTGCCATATTTGGATGAAAATACAATATGCCTTCTTCTATATATGGCCTGGGAATCTGCAGAATCTCTTCCATCCACAGGTGATGATAACAAAACAGAATAAGAACAAGAATGTGAAGAAAAAGAAGAACCATCTTCAAGAAATACGAGGAAAAAATATAAAAGTTTGGGTGTATGAAGCACATGTAACCCCTTTAAATAATGTATACTAAATCTCTAATCGACATCAAACAACCGGAGCCACTGTTTTTCTTGAGATGCAGTATAAAATGTTGAATTGTGATTTTAGAGTGCAGATATATTGTGGTCCTTTAGTGACATCTACTGGTTTGGAAAGGCTGGTGGAACTTGCATGACACCAACAGGAATGATAAGGACAAATTTTAGCTTACAAAGTGTCATACTTACGGTCAAATTTTATATCCATAAATGTAAATACTTTAACAGTAAATCTTTTTTTCCCTGCTCTGGTTAACGAATGATGTTTTTATTTAATTTGTGCCTTTTTGGTAAGATCTGTTTAGCCTACCCTCTGGTTTCACTTTATCTTTGTTGTTTGTCTTAATGCAAATTTGCTGGTATTTTATGTTCTTGTCTTTGTAATATGTATTGTTGTACACCTGTGTGATAATGTTCTATGTTCATAAACAAAGTCTGTACCTAATTTGTTCACAGCTACCTTTAAAATGTGTGTGAGGCAGTGATACCAGTGGCATTACTAAGTATTTAAACTAAGTGTGTCTTATTTTCAATTTGTGGCCTGGTTAGGGTTTAAATGATGGAATAGGCTACTAAGTCATAATTAGTATCTTGGTTATAACTTAGTGAGTCCACATTATGAGATACTAAGTCAAAAGTTTGACTTACCAAGTCAAAATGTAGTCAAATAATAAGTCTCCTATTTTACTAGACTTTTGCTCTTTTGAGCACTAAATCAAAATTACGAGATAGTATAATTTTATTAGGCTGAATTATAAGTAATTTTGACTCAATGTGAGGATTTTTATTTATCATCCAAGTCTTTATTTGTTTATTTATTTACCAAGCCCCTAACTCCTGGATAATGTTGATCAGTCACCAAAATAAGAACCCTTTTTTAATAATTTGGATGCATCATATTTTATTTAGGCCCTATTCAGTGAACTGTTTATTTACTATTTCATTTCCCAAAATGAAGGTCTAAATGCTGTTTCAAAGCATTCCTCTACTCTAAAAGCCAATAAAAGTGGTGGTCGAATTTATAATATATTGAGTAAAAAAGAAATAATAATACTGGAATCAGCCTACAAAATAGCTTCCATGTTTATAAATACCGAGGACATGGCTGAAGTCTTTCTGTATTGTACCGCCTATTTGGCGTTGCCATGGTTACCATCAAGCAGCTCTCCGTAGTGGCGCCAAACGTCCAGTTGGGGGCGAAGCCTCATAAGATTTCTACGAGTATCTGAGGCGAGGAACCAGCATCACTCAGGTAGTAAAGGGGCAGATCCGAGGACCAGATACGAGCAACTGTGGGGCTGCTTTGCTTGCAGCCCTCGGGTTTTTCCTCGCTGCCTAACCTCGGCTCTTCCTGCAAACCATGGTGGCTAAAAACAGAAAACAGACCGGCAAGAGTCCAGCGACCCAGACTGACCGTGACAAGAGCCCGCTTGTTTCGCCCCCTGGCAAAAGTAACGTTAGGCGACCGGGCAGGGAGGGCAAAGCTTTCAACAGCTCTCATCCAAACGGGCTCTCGGGCATCAGACACAAGCTTGGGCTAACTCCCTCTGCAGTCGCGAAGCTGGGATTGACTCTCCTCCTCGGTAAGTTAGGAGCGTTAGCCTGCTAGCTTCTCGATGGACCCCTAGCTAACGGCTTCGAACGTTGTGTTCACTAGTAGCATTAGCGGATCCGTTAAATTAAGTTATCTCCGCCACCGATTAGTTGGCTAACGTTAGCTCACCTAAACGCTAGCTCATCAGCGTTAGCCACTTATTGTTGCTGTTCATTAAAACCGCCTCAAAGTAAGCCTAGTTATTTCTTTGCTTATGTGATATATCAGTTCCACACGTGTTAACAGGTTTTCTGGCAAAGTTCAAGCTAATGTTGCTATCATTTCTCTTCAAAATGCACCACAGTAACGTAGCCACCCATATCATTTATCCAAGTCCCTCACCCCTGTAGTTTAACTGGCTCGGTGTTTGTGGCTTCTTTCTGGACGTCCTTGCAGTTTGTCAACCATGAAGTAGTTATTTATTTAGCAGCAGTTAAATGCTGTACAATGTACAACATTCAATGAAATAAGAAACATTTATTTAACAAGTTCAACTCTGTAATCTCAGTTTTTAAAGAGCTAAATGAGCTCTCAAAATTAAAATTACTCCTAGGAGAAGGAGACAGGGCACATCTCGCTGCCCAATATATATCAACATGCCACAACCTGAGGAACAATGCGTGACCCAGACACACACACACACACTCATTAAAAAAAAATGTTGCAATGTTTATGTAGTTTTCACTTACTTGTATTTGTACTTTTAACTGCAAGCCAATATTTTTTTAACATTATTATTATTATTATTATTACTATATTACGTATCTGTATATATTCTAATAGCGCTTTTTTTGTTTTTATTTCACACATGCTTTGGTAACGTTAACATCTGTTTCCCATGCCAATAAAGCCCAACTTTATTGAATTGAATGTTAATTTTCTCTGTCCACAGCTGCTCTGTCTGGGTACCTCCACTGGTAAGTTGCTCCATCAGCATGTTATTACTCACACATTACTGCTGTGTTTACATGTGGATGCAGCTCTTGGCTCACTTATCTCTCCTCCTATGATTAGGCATCATCTCTCACAGCTGTTTGAGAATGACAGACACTTTTCACACTTGTCTAACCTGGAGAAGGAAATGGCTTTTCGGACAGAAATGGTAAATAGTTTGTTGTTTTTATTAGGGATGCACTAATAACATTGTTTTAAAGCTGATGCCACTGTTTCCTGGTATCAGTCCATACTAATAATCATGTTTGAGTTTTAGTGCAAAGGCTTTAAGGTTAAGGTTATAGGCTTGTTTTCAAAGGAAGATCATGATACTGCAGTTAGTCTTAAAATTATTTACTAGATTTTTCCACTACTTGTTTTGTGTATAAGATTTTAGGAAAAAAAGTAAAAAATCATACTTTTCTAGAACCAAACTTGACGTCTTCATATGTCTTGCTTTGTCCGACCAACAGTCAAAAACCCAAAGAGATTCCATTTAAAATCATGTAAAACAGAGAGAAGCAGAAAATCTATCAAATTTGAGAAGCTGGAACCAGGAAGTGTTTAGCATTTTTGCCTAAAAAATGACTGAAATGATTAATCGATTATCAATATAGTTGCAGATAATTTTTTTCTGTGGATCGACAAATCTATTAATTGACTAATCGTTTCAGATCTAATACTGTGATTCTGCTGATAATTTGACACTCGTTTTATACTGTGTAGGCTTATAAGGGGAAAAAAAAGTAAAAGGCCAAATCTGAAATCAACCAAGAATGTACTGTATACATAATATTCAGAAATAGTAAAGCCGAAGATTCTCTGAGACAACAACTTTGTGAGTTTATTAATTGTGCAAAACAAGGTTAAGACACAGTGCTAGAATAATGACTTTGACATTTCCAAACCTTGCATCTTTGTTTCTGTTTGACAACTAAGCAAATTTGCATCTCAAAGTTGAACAAAGGTGGACTCACAACAGGAAACGCAGGCTTGACTTTGTCAATTGTACACGATTCAGTTGAAATCAAAGAGGGAGACGGAGTGAATATATTCAAAAGGCAGAATTGTAATGTGACTGTACCTTAACTCCTGTGACTCCATATCATCTGCACATTCAGAGAAAATCACTTCACTGCAAAGGCAAAATCAGCAAATGTGCCCTTTTAATGTAGCATGTGTTTATTCATCACCATCACAATAACTGTGTAAAAGTTGCTGATATTTAACATGCAGTGCAGTCTTCATGCCCTTTTGAGAGACGACACTGAAGGTGACGATTTAATCATATGCAAACAGAATATTTTTTCTGTCCCTCACCCCTGCTGCGTGTTACCAAATGGGCTGTGAACTGTTGTCATGTGCTGAGCCTGTACAAGTTGTTCGCGTTTCTTCTGTCAGAGTTATATTTAGTGTCCATCTGCTGTCTCTTTCTCTCTTTATCACTCTGTTCTCTCTCTCTTTAAATCACTCCTTTTTGTCTTTGTGTTCTTCCTCTCTCTGTCACTCTGCCTCAACGTTTATCTTGTTTTGGTTCCAGGGTCTGTACTATTCCTACTACAAGACAATTATTGAGGCTCCCTCTTTCCTGGATGGCCTCCACATGGTCATGAACGATCGGCTGACAGAGTACCCCCTGGTTATTAACACACTGAAAAGATTCAATCTTTATCCAGAGGTAATGTGGATTTTGGTACGCTCTTCATGATTTGCAGTGAAGTAGCATTACCCATCTCAGTGTTTACATGTTTTATTTGCTGTTATCAGACTTTAAAATTGTTGAAAATGTAATAATATTCTGCCATAAAAGTTCAAATCTCAGGACACACCAGATTTCTAGAAATTATTCTTTATTCCTGCATTGGATACAATAATTTTTAAAGAAAAGTTAGATATAAAATGCATCCTTTCTTCCAAACAAAACTCTATTGTATGTTGCAAAAATGAATACGAGATATGTTGTGTGTTGAAATTGTATAAGAAAGATGTTCTTCAGGTTTGCAGGAATAAATAAACCCTTTACAACATTTTATAGTCATTCTAGTGTAGGTCTGACGTGGACAAGCATCTGGACGCATTGAGTTTTGGGCTTTCCACTGATCAGTGAATTTGTGGAATACTGTAAAATTATAAGAGGTCTAATGCTGGCAGGGACTATTATGGGATTGATACACTTGGGCTACTGACAGCAGAATTTATTTTAAAACTGGCTTCAAACACTCATTTCCTGCATTTCTGTATAGCTAGTTCAATTGTTTTATGTATTTATTTATTTTTATTGGCATTTCTGCTTCATTATGATAATGGAAGGGAAGAGAGAGAGGGGATGACATGCAGCAAAGGGCCCGGGCCGCTGTGTTAAGAACTCAGCCTTGATAAATGGTACATGCTCTACCAGGTGAGCTACCGGGGCACCCAGTTCAGTTGTATTAGGTATGACACTATTTACTCGTTTATACAAACCAGTGCAGAAACAATCAACATTTTTTTCAATCTAACACTTCTGGAAAAGTAATGGTATTCGACAGCACTACAATGGAAATCCTGTATGTCTGTACTTCCCAGAGATAACAGGACAGAAAGGCCTTTCAAACACGTTGTTTAAACAAGCTTTGCACTGATTCTCATCCGTCTCTGCTCCCCAGGTGGTCCTGGCCAGCTGGTACCGGATGTACACATGTGTAATGGGATACTTTAGGATTCCCACGAAGATGTGTTGGTCCATCAACAGAGGAGAGGGACTCACTCCTGTGGACAGCTGTGAAGGTACAAACTGTTGCCTTGGAGCTCCAGTCTGAACTGCAAATACGCTCATTTGAGCACACACACACACACACACACACACACACACACACACACACATACAGACAGTAGGTTAAATGATGACTACATTACACTGGCAGATAGTTTCACTGTAATGACCTGGAGCTACACTAACATTTAAAATAGTCACACAGTCTCTCGCTGAATTGAGTGGATGACTAATTTCTTTACAGACTTTGATGATTTTCTTCCCTCGTGGACAGACACAGTCAAAACAGCGTCATGGCGAGTTTTCAGTCAAGAGAAAATGTATAATTTTATAGAAGGAATTGAACAAAGGAAGCAGACTTGATTCCTATTTTTTACTTTGAACAAAAACTCTTTCTACAAAAAAATGCTCTACAGATTACTGGTGAATCACTGTTTTCCCCTCCAATCCTCAGGTATGATTTTTACATGCACAGATTAAAAGCAGTAAAACTATAAGAATAATTTTTATTAATTGGTCGAATACTTGTTCGGTTAATCGTTTAGTCAATGAAAATAGTGAAAAATGTCCATCAAAAGTTCCCAGACCCTAAAATGACATCTTTTAAATTGCTGGTTTTGTCTGACCAATAGTACAAAATTCACAAATGTTCAATTTGAGGCAGTTAGCTTAGCCGGGAAACAGCTAGCCTGGCTTTGTTCAAAACGGTAACAACATCTCTTCTCCAGCACCTCTAAAGCTCACTAATCAGTGCGTTATATCTTGTTTGTTTAATCCATTCGAAAACTGAAGTGTAAAAAAGACATTGTGGTTTCGCAGGGGGTTATGTGCCAAACTATTTCTTAGCCGTGTGCAGTGACTCCTTGGAGTCTTGTTGTCACTGTGAGGTTGCCAAACAACCAGTGGAGACTCAAGGAACTCACTAGCCCAGCTAAGAATAAGGGAATTTCTAAAATCTTGACCTATTTCTTTAATAAATGACTTTACTATCAAATAAGACAAAGAAAAGCAGCAAGTCCTCACATTTGAGGAGCTGAAATTAGGTAATGTGTGCATTTATGCTTGAAAAATGTCTGAAAATGGTTCATCGATTATCAAAATGGTTGCCACTTAATTTTCTGTCGATCAACTAATCAGTTCATCATTTCAGCACTATTATCAATAAAAAAAACAAATTGAGGTGAGAGAATAGTGAGATGAACAAAGCAAGGCTAACAAAATTATGTCAGGCATCTCAAGCAAAGGTATACAAAACAGCAAAAACAAATTGGCAGAACAACAGGTATAACACAGCAAGGGAAAGATAATTGTTATTATAGTAGCCCTGAAGGAAAGAAAAATGCTTTTAACCTATTACATACAAATAGTTTTCTGGTATTTGTTTGCAGGAACCTTTCCTAGAAGGGTAAATCTGCTCACAGTGAACAAGCAAAAACTGTTGTCAGCTTTTCTTTATGGTGCTGCAATCTGTGTGTTTCTGTCAGTCTCATTAGTGACACGAGGCATCCCAGGGTCGATGTACACAGGCTGTTGGCACAGTGTTTACATAAACCTGATGTAAGCCGCCTTGCATAACAGCTAACAGAAAGTGGGAACATTTCCTGTAACTGTCAGCGAGTACTATATTTTTGTGAGGCACAGAATGACGCAATAGAGAGCAGGGAGTCTATATTACGTTTTCACACTGAGCTGCTTTCAGAATAAACTCCCTTTTTTATTTGTCCTGTGATTTACCGTCACATCACGGTGATGAAACAGCTGTTAGTAATGCCAACACACTTCCAAGTACTTTGTTAGTTATTACAGCCTTGTCAATCTGTTCTGTGTACCTGCTAATTTAGTAAAGTGAAACTAAGTCAGTTTGTTGTCAGAATAAACCTGCATCTACCCACTAGATCTCTTGTGTACAAATTGAGGAACCTAGGTTTCTGTATCAAAATTAGACACATTGTTATTCAGTGTAATATATTCTTACGTCTACTGTTTTGATTAGGTCAACACACTAGCTTATCAAAGGGAACGTGTTCTGTAAATGTTCCCCAGATCTCAAATATGCCACATATTCTCGTACTAATTTCAGTTCAGCTTTGGTATAATTCATATCTCAAATTTCTATGGTCTTTATAGACCTCCTGCTGCAAAAGTTTGGCTTCTTTTCTGTCCTGCCGTGTAAAAAGATCCTGTAGTCCGATCCAAACTGATACCTCAGATTGATACTTTTCACACTGATACTTTATTTGAATGCGGACAGTAGAGAGGTAGCAGGAAATGTGGGAAGAGAGAGAGAGACCATGTACTGAGCAAAAATATACCTAGTTTTATCAAATTTGCTCAATAGGATATGATAGTGATAATATATAACACAAAAACTCAAACAAATTGACCATTTTACATCACGTATTTACCTCCGCAAGTCATCTCTGGACCGTCTACAAATGGTCCAGAACGCTGCTGCAGTGCTGTTGACCAGGTCCAGCAGGACCATTTACATCACACCCATCTTATCTTCTTTACATTGGCTTCCCATCAAGTTCAGGATTTATTTGTTTTTGGTGAGTTTACTGTAGGATGTTGGTGAGAAGGAGCATCTGCAGGACTAAGAAGGGGGTAGGCAAAGCTCTCCCTCAAGGGCAGAGTCACATCACACGAGTGCAGCTTTAACATACTTTTTTTACTTACTACCTATAGACATACGTTCTGTTGACGCCTTTTTAAAAGCAGCTGAAGACCCATTTATTCAAACTGGCTTTTGTCTCGCCTCGTGCTGTCTAGTGTTGTTGCTTACGTTTTATTGTTTGATTCTTTTTACTGTTTTATGGTTTTATTTTTAACAATTTTACTCTTGTGAAGCACTTTGTGACCTTGCATGTGAAAGGTGCTATACTAAATAAACTTTACGTATTTACTTACCTTATGTATATTATTTGGTATGGAATGGTGTTTTTTAGGTAATATGAGATTACAAATGGTATAACATGGCAGAAAATTAAAACAGGCCACAGAGGGCCTATAGCAGCGGATTGGGGTATGTGCCATCATCAAAGGGAGAGCAGAGTACCCTGAATTTATCGCCGTGGCCAAGAGCTCTGCAGAGATACCACCTGGCTCATGGGCTGTTTTTGCATTGACCTAACTTACAGCTTGAAGGAGGCTTGCGCATGCCACTTCTCGACTGTTACAGGAAACTGAATAAAGGCACGGGTGTGTTCTCATGAACATAGACTTATCATTTCCTCTCTTCTGTATTGGTTAGAATAATTTTGTGTTTTCAGTTAGGGCTGCAACTAATGGCTGTTTTCATTTCTGATTAATCTGTATTTTATTGTCTAATTGTATAGTCTATAAAATATGTCCTCTACATGAGGTGATGTCCTCATGTAGCTGTTTTGTACAACCAACAGTTGAAACCCCAAGGATATACAATTTACAATGATACTGAAGACAAAAGCAATTTTTGGGACATTTTGCTTGGATAGAGCACAGTAGAGATGTAACAGGAAAATGAGGGGAGAGAGAGGTGGGGGATGACATGCAAGTGCCATGGCCGGGCTTGAACTGGTGACAGTGTCTCACATTTGAGGAGCTCGAAACAGTGAATGTTTGGCATTTTTGGTTGATAAATGATTAATTATCAAAATTGTTGTCAAGTAATTCTGTTCATTGAATAATAAATTGATCAGTTGTTGTAGTCTCCTCTGGCTTGTCTCCATTAGTAACCCTTAACTCTGAAAAAGGCTCAACATCTTGTGTGTGTCTGTCTGTCTTGTGTTGTTGTGTGCATTAGGGATGGGCGACCCGGCGTATTTTTACGTGACCTGTGTGTTCCTGCTGAACGGCGCGATGATGAGCCTGTTCTTCATTTACGGCGCCTACCTCAGGTAACCTCACTCCTGCCCACGCTCCTGCCCAGGGCTCTGTCCTGTCATGCTCAGCAAGAGATGAGAGGATACATTTTTATGGTCCATCTCATCGCTCAGCAGTCAGGCCTAGACAGAAAAACTGTTTTTCGTTTTTTTTCTCTGTCAAATATGGATTTGAAACATCAGATTGAGGATGACCTTTCTGAATCTGTTGTTTGCTCTCTGCCTCTCTTATCTCGTGTCCCCACTTCTTAACATTTTTCCTGTCTAGTGGCAGTCGACTGGGCGGCATTGTTACCACGATGTGTTTTTTCTTCAATCATGGCGAGGTGAGTCCACTAACCTTACTATCAGTGTCAGTGAGTCTGGAGAGTTCAACGGTTGTTTCTTCATATTATAATTCTGTGCAAGTCTCTCTAGCTGTAAGCTTCTGAAATGTGGACAACTCAAAATGAAAAAGACCTCAGAAAAGCAGAGGGTGGATAATAGGGACTCATTTCAGCCCTCAAAGGAGCTTAGACTTGGTTTTGGCTGGCATCCAAAGCTGAGTCCCTCCGCCCACCTCCTTCTCTCCAGTTTCCTCCAGAACAAATAGCAAGTCTCTATTTTTACAGATCAATACAGCGACATTTCAATCACACACACTCAGGTGTTTCTTTTTAGTCCTTTCAAACACCATGCTCTCCTCTTTCTAGTCTTTTCTTTCAACCGGCTGCAGTGGTGGATTGTGACATCTGTGATTTCCCCCCCTTTTTTGAGGAGGAGGAATAAGCAGTGGGTTGGTAATGTAGCTCAGTGTTCTGATGTGACAAACACATGTGAGATTGTAGTCTTAAGTGTGTTATTATTTATAAATAGTGGTGTGGGATTTTATCAAGCAATAGAGACAGGTTCCCCTTTTACAAACGATCAAGAATGTGTGGCAGCTACAGAACAGAAAACTAGAAATGTCCCGGCTCACGATGAATTGGCCCCAATTCTTATATTCACCTAAATGATACAGCTGGCAGGTGAACGCTCAAGCTATAACTTGAAAATGAGATCAGATAGAAAATAATTTATACTGTAAGAAATTTTTGTACCAAAGATGCTCAGTATACATAATAAAACTACTTCTATACATAGCAGCAAGCAGAAGATATGCAATGTTGATTAAATATAAATCTGGCACATTGAAATAACAGCTGTAGACTACTGAAGTTGGCACACCTTATTTTTCACAAGCTGCTTGATCCAAATGCTGAAGGTCCTGGTTCAGATTAAATTTATAAGCTTAAATTATTGATGTGATATAAATGAAAGTTTAACTGGGAGAAAGTGACACAATCCGCTAAATTGTTTAACTAGAAAAGACTCATCAATCTGTTTGGAGTTGGAAAAACAAAAAGTCCACTCGCAGTTGTACAGTGGTGTTACAGATTGGAGGTTCTTCCCACACAAATGATCTTTTAGTCGAGTACAGACACTGGCTTGCAGAGAGCACACAAACCCAACAACAGCCACATTTAATTTTGTCCTGTCATCAAGTTACACACGGAATCGACTTTAATTAGCCAAAACTGGTATGATCTGCTGTCGGTGCCCTGAAAGCAACAATGAGAAATGAGAAACTGCTACCTGAATGTTTTCTACTCTGATCTTTGCCAATAAGAAAGAGAGAGCCAAGATAAAAGATTCAATCACAGGGTTGGACTTTAGTGAATCCGTTTATTTTGCCAATTTGGGTGTCATTCACACCGATGCTCCCAAATAATGTTTCACATTGGCAACAGTCAAATTGTCACTCGTCATTGTCACATGTTTGTTTAGGTTTTTTTGTGTGTGTCTTCATGTATGTTATCAGAGCACTCGCGTGATGTGGACTCCGCCCCTGAGGGAGAGCTTTGCCTACCCCTTCCTAGTCCTGCAGATGCTCCTTCTCACCTACATCCTACGGTAAACTCACCATCAGCCTCAATGTTTTAAAATCACAGTGGTCCAGATTATTCAGCTATAAATCCCCCTATAAGTCTTTTTTACCCTCCACATTACATACATAAAAACACCAAAATAATGTAAGGGTAGAAGTAATTTTATATGAAAATCTCAACTTGTCATGATTCTTACTTCTGTCATCACACTCCCCCATATAGTCATCTCATAGAACCTGCAGCTTTATAACATTTAATAGAGCACGATGTCTTATCTTGGTGCCTGAAATTTTGTTAGAAGAATAGCAACAAGAACAACGTCGAAAAGCATCTGGTTTTCTTTTTTTATTTTAACAACCTGCTGAATATGTGAAATAACAGAAGTAAAACATGATCAACAACATCTAAAATGTGACGTTCAAGAAATACAGGTTATAAAACAGTTTGTCCTGTGTGTTTGTAATTACTAGGGTGAAGCAAAGCTAGCTTCTATTGTCTGCTAAACCGTGCACTGAAGCAGGCAGCGTGGTGAGCTAATGTACTTGTCACACAGACTAGTAATCTTCTCATTGCACATCAACTAGTGGATGCCGCCTTGTGTTACGGGAGTGCAGTAAACTGTGACTTCTTCTGCCACCAGCTTTAAAAGGAGAACAAACTCCGTGACATATTTCTGAGGCTGGCTCGGTACATAACCGGGTCTGTGTAGTACACTCAGAGTGAAACTGTGTGTGTGTTTTCTCAGCTGTCTTAATGCATCTTCTCTTATCTCCTCTAAACCCACACTCTATTTCTTATTTTTTTTCCTCCTCTGTCTCTCTTCTTTCTCCAGGACACGGAACCCAAGCAGGACAGCCATGGTTGCTCTGGGGATCTCCAATTTGTGCTTTATGTTGCCTTGGCAGTTTGCCCAGTTTGTGCTGCTCACTCAGGTAAACAGAAAGCAAGAGAGACATTGAGAGAGAGAATGTGGGGGAAAGGAGAAGGGGCACAGAGATTAGGGAGAAAATAGATTTGGAGAGAACAGAGGACTCTAGCAAGAAAGGTGCAAGGAGGGCAGAAGTTGTCCAGGATGGCAAAGAAAACGACTGTACAAGAATACACCATTTACATCCTTATTTCATAAACCTCTCGTAACATACATGAGGAAAATATGCATATATAATCCTAAGAATATTTGAGTGGAATACTTGACACTGTGAGAAGGATTCTTTCGGAGATGCAGACAAGCAAGTTAAAGAAATAAACAGTAAGTTAAAGAGTGTAGGCTGGTAGACCGAAAAACTGGATTTTGAACCACGACTCCAGAACAAACAGGTCACTGCTGCGAGCATCTTTGCTCAGCAACAGTTTAGCCCACGCTGCTGGCAGCCCCCTCAGGGCACTGCTGCTTTCTGTACAGGGATTTTAACATGAGACAAGTTATTTAACAGTTGTTATTTCTTTGTTTCACATTTGTTAAGCTGCTAATTGAACTCTTTTTAATGATGTTTTTATTTATTTTACTTTGGGTTGTGTAATGCATGATTTTCAAAGGGCAAGTTGTGCCTTTTTATTAAATAGCAGTAGTGGAGAAATAACAGGAAATGAGAGGGAGAGAGATGCAACAAAGGTCCTCAGCCAGGTTCGAATTGACAATAATCAAAACACATCAAAGGTCTATAATTGTTCCAGTGGCACACTCCAGGCTCCATTCATAGATACCTCTACATATATTTGGTGTAGAGTTACATTAATTCTATTTTAATCTATGTTCTAATGCAATGTACTCAATACATGACATTAACGGCTGGACATGTACTACAAATGTCCTGCGGATATTTAGTATATATTTAGAGTTAAAGGCAAGCCAAGTTAAGTTGTATAGCAGCTTTCAGCAACAAGGCAATTCAAAGTGCTTTACATAACACATACAAAGGCATTATAGACAAGATATAAAAGAAACAAGACATTATAAAAAGACACATATAAAGTACAGTTGTACTTTTTAGATTAGTTTTTGTTCCCAAATGTGTTTTAGTGCATTTTGTTTCTTACCTGCCTTCTCGATTAATAAATAACACAGTTTTCTATTGGGATTAATAAAGTACTCTATCTACATGGATCCATATTTTAAGCAGATGAAGTAATTGAAAGCCTACAGTGGTTTAAATTTCCCTAAAGTGTAAGATGTTAAGAAACAGCTGCAGGACATTAAAATCCAGTTTCTATCAGAAGTGCATCATATTTGGCAGCAACAACCTGAACTTTCAGCTCCCTTTATGAAATCAAACTGAAAATATGCAGGAACTTTTCTTGTTGTTAGGTGTGGATGTGAGAAACTGGCCCCCAGCTGTATCATCCGCACTTACACCCACTCTATGCCTGACTCCAGATATTAAAGTTTTACAACAGTTGTTTGTACGTTTAGTATTGGAGTTTTCTGGAGTATGTTGTTAAGGTTGTCTATTTTTTTTTTTTTTCTTTTCCAGGTGGCTTCTCTGTTTGCTTCTTACATCCTGGGTTACCTTGGTGCCGCCAAGATGCAATCCATCCTGGTCACTCATATGGTACAGTAGATGACCTCTCCAACATTTCCATCAGAATGTTACGAGTGATTCTGTTTCCTAACTTTACATATTTATTTATCACTGGTGCATCATGCAGTGGCACCTCTGTAGCTTGGTTTGATTCAACAGTGAAAGAAATTACACCAAAGCAACAGAGCTACAGAGATACAACAAAATGATTAAAAATGCAGAAAGAAAAGGTGCAAATTACCAAGCTGTGCAGGGGAGACAAAAAAAAGGAAGGAAGAGAGGAAAGCAGGACCTTAAAAGCAACAAAATGTTAACCTAGAGGAGGGTTTAGGTGTTTCACTAAGACATTGGTCAGTAGTTTGATGCATCACAAATGTACATTAGCTTTCACCGTGCGTATGTTGTGCCCAGAATAAGTGAAAGTCTTTCCAGCTGCTGTCCTCTGAGCTGTAATGTGCTCTGCCTCGGTTCTCCTTATCTCACTCAGCTCCTTGCCCGGGAGAGTTTCATGAGCTGCGAGGACGACACCAGCAGAGACAGGGATGATTTTAGCATTAACGATACTACTGCACGTGCACGATTGCCTTTTTAGCATCAAAGAGGGAACATATGTGGACAACTTGGTTCACCCTGCCAAGGACAAAAGTATATCTGTTAGTATATCTGTTGATGTGAGAATGTGTAAAGATGTTTGTGTTCGTGTGTGTGTGTGTGTGTGTGTGTGTGTGTGTGTGTGTGTTTTTCTGGCCATTCATCCCCCTCCTCCACATTCTTTCCCCCTAATCCCCTCAGCATGCCAGGCTGTTAGCCAGGGCCTGTGTGCTCCACAGATAAGGAGAAGGCCCTTTGTGGTGAGATGGTGGAGATTTGTGTCAGAGGAAAGCATATGGCTCTGCATAATTTAGAGAGCTCGGCAATGATGACTTTGGCTTTGTGTGTGTTTGTGTTCAAGAAAAGAAATACAGACACATGATCAGGCATGGGTGTCCTCTGCGACCTACAGCGTTGTTAATGAGCCTGTCACTTCTTACAAGGCATACAAACCTGTTGGACTTCAACTAACAAATATTTTCATTATCAACTCATCTGTCAGTTATTTCTATGATTAATTGAGTGTTTAGTCTTAAAAATGTCAAATAATTGTGCAAAGTGCCCATCGCATTCTCAGATCGCTAGGTGATGCCTGTACATCGATCCAAAACCCAAAAATAGTCAGTTTACAACGATTTAAAACAGAGAAAAGCAGCAAGTCCTCACTTTTCAGAAGCTTGGCTTGAAAAATAAACAATTCGATTTTTTTTTTGGTGGAAAACAAAGACGATTCATTCATTTGTTGAATATGCGATAATTTTGATAATAGATTCATTTTTCTAAGCAAAAATACACTGGTTATTGCTTTTCAAATGTGAATATTTGCTTGTTTTCATAGTCTATGATAGTAAACTGAATATCTTTTGGGTATTTTGAAAACAGGCAATTTAAATATGAACACTCTTGCTTTGGGAAGATGTGATGTACTATTTTCTGACATTTTATAGACCAAAACAATTAATCATGAAAATAATAAGCAGATTTGTTGATCATGAAAATAATAGCTTATGAAGCCTAAATCAATTATTAAATTATTTTGCAGCAATAATGTTATCAAACAAATAAACTAATGTTTAGGTTGGTTTGGTCAAGTTTGCATTTGTACTACTACCACTTGGAGTGGCAGAAGCTGGACATTTCAACCATTTATCCATTACTTTTAATTAAATATTTCAACATTTTATTCATTCTTTTTTAGCTATTTCACCACCACCATTTATCCATTACTATAAGCTAAAAGTAATGAATAGACAGTTCAAATTGTTAGCCAACTGTTTAGACGCCTCTGCTCGCTTGCGATCTTTTTATGCACTCTCTGTCGCAACACTTTAAATTAGTTGAGCTACTCTACAATCTTTCCACGTACTCCCTGGCAACTGCTTAAGTGCCGCTGGTTGGGAATCATTGCCCTACTGTCTACATAATGCATAGTGTTATTTTACATTGGCATTATTTTACACTGCACTTTGGGATTAACCATCAAGAATTCATTGAATTGGATTATATTGTGCTAGTGGCTGTGTATTCAAAGTTTATTGCATTGGTTTCAATCTCTGGAGTGTTTTCAACAACACTGTCACACAGAAAGACTTATTACTGACACTTAATACAATCCATCCCAGACCACCATTCAGCTATAGAGAGACAGAGATGTTATATTTTGCAGGCGGCAATGAATATGGAGCTGAGTGTTTTTAATCAGGCCACTGGAAACCTACAGAAGCTGGCTGCGCCTTTGTGCTCATTGCCAAGCACGCATGTTTGTGCATTATTTCTAATTACACCGACAGATCATACACATCAAGCTGCTGGAAAACATCGGTTCCTCTAGCTGGATGGGCTGCACTGCACAGTGCACTGCCGTGTGGATACCACAGGATTCTGATGAATGACACCTCCTCTCCTTCCTGTTCTCATCCTGCAGATCACTCTCGGCGTCTGCTTTATCCTGATGTTTGGCAACTCCATGCTGCTCACGTCATTCTACGCCTCCTCACTCGTCTCCATCTGGGTGAGTTGTGAGTCTGATATATTGTATGTAGAATCATTGAATATTCTGAGATTTATCGGGTCAGTCAAGATAAGTTCAGTTTGGTCTAAAATAAGAAATACATTTGTTGTTGGCATTGCAGAGGGATGACACATTTTTGTGTTTTATCATTTTGGATTATGGATTATGTTTTGGTGATTTGTTTTTTGTGTGTGTGTTTTTTTCAGGCAATCATAGCATTGAGGGATCGGTTTGCTCAAGTCTTCAAACCTGGCATCGTCATCTGGGTATGTAGAATTTACTGATTCTTTTGTTTAGAGGGATACACATAATTTTGTCACTTTATTGTGGCTAAAAAGCAGTCATTTCATATTAAATGTTTAAATTCAGTATTGCCTATGTACTCATATTTGAAACTAACATCTCAAAAACTCAACATGCTATTGATTATCCAGCCTTTGGATTATCAGTTAGTTTGCCAACTGCACTTTGAGGCTTTGATTACAGGTTCCTGTTTGAGCTGTGTGTGTGTGTGTGTTTACATTTGTGTACATGTCAGCTTGCCAGTGTGTATCTCTTCTTCCTCTGCAGGTCATGCAGGGTTTGGCTTGGGTTGGCTTCACAATTCTGCTCAAATTCATGCTGTCCACAATCCTCTGTGCCTCAGATGATGTAAGCTACTCTAACTTTGTGAAATTCATGTATCAGGAAAAACTTCTAACATTTAATTTGAATTATGTTTGCAGTAAATTATATTTCCTGATATGATAATGAGAATATTTTTGACTTAACATTAAAGTAATGACTACAAAGTGTCCCCATGTTCCTAGAAAGAGAAAGGAACGTGGAAAATAGATTTTTATGTCTACATACATGTTTAATAGTTGGACAAAAAAACTTTAGGAAGGAAAAAATGTTGGGGATCAGTTCACATAAATGTTTGACAATACACACAAATTCACACACTGCACTAATAAATATATATATATGTTATATATATATATTTTTTTTAAAGTATTTGAAAAAGCCATATGGTGTAGTTGACCCACAAGTGAAAACTTAGCTGCCAAGGTTTAGATTGGCTTTGTGAAGCTAACGGGCTAAGTAAAGGTCATATTTTTTAATGCCGCCAACCGAAAAGGACATACTGACATACGGACTAATTAACATTTTCAAATGCATTCAAGCATTTAAAAGTCAGGAATTAAAGAACATGTTTAAATACAAAATGTAAGGAAACATGTCTGTAATATGTCTTTTTTTTTTTTTTTTTTTTTTTTTTTTTTTTTTCAGGCTCACATCAGTGGACTGATCAAGTCTAAGTTCACAAGCTACAAGGACTTCCACACTCTGATGTACACGTGTGCTGCCGAATTTGACTTCATTGAGTTAGAGGTAAGGTCTGTTTTGACCAAAACCTGGCACGTCGATCAGAGTTGGCATTTATCATCCATGTGACTTTGTGCTCTGAAGCATTCACTGATAAAATACAAGTTTCAGGTGGTTTTTGCTTTCAAAATGTCCCTCAGTCTCCTGTGAAGATATCAGAATTTAAAAAATGCCTGCTGTTTTGTATCAGAGTGGCTGGTATATTCTCACAGCAGGTCTCAGTGTAGTGGGAACGAGATCTGTGCTCTGAATTTATAACAGGAAATAGAAACCTGACAGCAGAACCTGTCAGCTCGAGTTCTGTGCTAGACAGCGGCCTGGTTTTGCATTTGTGTTTGCATGTTGTGAATGTGCATACAAGATACAACATCGATTTATTGATCATTTTACAACACTGGGTTGTATAAGGAGATTTTGTTTTGGAGTTCCTTTTATGCTACTCAGAAAAATATATACAGTAGATCAGTGAATAAATAAGTCATACAAAAAAATAGAAATGTGGTTAGAGTGTACATAATATTAGATAGCTCTGTCTCTCTCATTTCTTACCTTACCTCACTCTGTGTCTCTGTCTCGCTCTCCCTCAGACTCCTCTACGTTACCTCAAAACGTTGCTGCTGCCCATCAACATGCTGGTGGTTGCTGTTATCACTTGGAGGGTAAGTCTTCTTGTAGGTTTTGGACCAGACCTCAGAAATGGACAAACACTGAAAAAAAAAAAAAAGCATGTTAACTAAACAAGAGGAGGGGTTTAGCGATTGTCAAATGTATTTAATGTAAAGAATGAAATCTGAAACACTGATGGACTCTTGCACACTGTCACCAAATTACATATTTAAGCTGTAGCTATGTTTTCCGACTGAATACATATTTTAATAAGCAGCATATAAAACAAATTTTACTCAAGGTCCACTTCTTAGCTTTTTCCAGAACTTTCAACCACTTATCACGGTCTTCCACTGTACTACACTGTGCTATCAAAATTGGGGGCAAATGACAGAAACACCTGACACAATAACACATTCAGTAATCTATCTACATGCATACACACATTAAAATACAAGACACCTTGTAATAAATAGAATGCAATGAAAACCTGAGATGAGGAAAACGCTACACAAAATATCCCTAATATATATGAATAACCCCTATCTTCACCTTTTTCAAAATCTGTGGGAAATTAAGAGTCTTCTGCTTAGTCTGTAGTAATGCGAGTGTCAGAAAGTGTGTAGTATGAAGCCTCCCATCCCACCTTTCAGATCAATACAGCAGGAAGTCAAACGTGAAGTACAAATCACTTTAGAGCCTTGAGACGCTGGCGCACAGTGGCAGGAAGACAAAGCTGGGAGACTATCTGCTCTGGTTACTACGCATACATTTCTACCCCTGAGTAGAACTGCTTGAATATAGGAAGAGGCCTTTAAATTGCAGTTGTCGTATTTGCTCTGCATGGGAGGCGTAGTTGACATTTACATGTGTATTTTTAAGCTTTGAGAAAGGAAGAACAGGGAGATTTATTCTTGATTTCAGAAACATGAAATATTTTATGGGGGTAAACATCAGAGAAAAAAACATTTTAAGGAATTGCTCTTTATGTAGTCTAATCTCATTATGCCTTACCCACGCTAAGCTAAGAATACTTGAGTCGATTTGACAAAGCATGGTATGCAGTACATGAGCATGCTGTCAGGAAAACCTTCTCATACAGTGCAGTATTTGTTGGAAACATGACATTTAAAGGAATGTCTTTTTCATTTTATTTTAACTATTTGTCCTTTTCAGACTGTCCAGGATATAGTCCGGTTCCTGAGGGACGGAGGGAAGGTGCCTGTCAAGGCTGACGATGTTGATGAAGCTGCAGGGTGAGTGTCCTGAGGCCTCCTTGCTGGCCTTGTTGGTGATTTCACTATATTTACTTGTTCACTCTATCAATTAGTTTTTTTAAATGGGGAAAATAGTTATTCTTTTTGTAATATGTTAAGCTTTGAATAAACTATATCTTTAGATAAATAAAATGAATAAATAAATATTTTTTTCACATTTCAGCATTTGCAGCTGAGTTTATATATAATGTTTGTTTTGTGTCGCAGGTCTGAAATAGTCGGAAAAGGAGAGGTGAGAAAAAATACTTTTCACATCCTGTTATTGTTAAATATATGCACAAGAATTATCTTTACCTCAGTGTCAGCTCTTTTTCTAAAGCGTTGTCCAATTTTTGATTAGATTCCTCCAGTGCAGTCAGTTCAGTTTTGTCCCTAAGTGATTTTCATCCCTTTTCTCATTACTAAGAAATGAAAAGCAGCTTCCCTCCTGCTCTGAAATCACACTGTGCTGCCTTTTGTCAGCTTTCTCCCAGCTGCTTCATGTCATTTTCTGTAATATCCCTCCCAGGGTAGGAAAATGTTCAGATGTTCATCCACCAGCGACATTGTGTGGAAGTTTCCAGAGTTTCCCAGATAATTGCCTTAATGTTTCTGGCTCGATGAGTAACACTGCAGAGACCCAAGGGTGTTCTCACTCCTCACAGGCAACGCTGTGTTAAAAAAAGATCAAAGCATCATGCAAATGTCATTATATAGTCTGTCCAGCAAATGTTGCTTTTCTTCAGAGTTCAGATCGGTTTGAATTGGAGGGGAGCTGCCTCTAAAGTGATCATAGTTTCACTGACAGTGGAGCTGCAACTTGTGATCTCATTATCAATTAGAGCTGTCACTTAAAAAAAAAAAATGAAGTTTGAACAATTCAGAAAACGAAATTTATTTAATTTGAGAGCATTCCATGTAGCATAATCCTAACCTACTTTGCAGGATTAACATTCCGTTCATTCGTAGTGCCTCAATTAAGTGATACGCTAATGTTACTGTGAGGCAGGCGCAATTTACGTCAGCAGGCAACCATACCGTAATCCACAATTTTTCCATCTATGATGGCAAATCCAAAATGCTTCCTCACATTACATCTCAGTTAGTTTGATTTCACGATTATTCGTTTAGCACGGCTCGCTGGTTTTCTCCATTTTGTGTTTTGTGCAAGGAGAACAATAATAGCCTAGCATCAGAGCAAGCAGTGGGTCATAGGGACAGTTCGTTTTAGGAATTTAAAAAGATCATTACAGATAGAATATTTAATATGTTTTGTCAATGTTTGAACACTAGTTCAAATTTCAGAGAAATTACATCTCTATTATGTATTAACATATGTATCATTTTCTTAGATAAAGTGTTTAGTCTACAAAATGTCCATCACAAGTTCCAAGGTGATATCTTTAAATTGATTGTTTTGTCAGACCAACACTTCAAATATTAGAAAATCTTCAAATATTAAAGCTACCCCGTGGAGTTTTTAACCACTAGTAGCACTATGAAGCAATGTCTTTACGAGTGGGTTCCCCTTTTGTTTGTATGTGTATGTGATACACACATCTGCCAAACGTTTCATGCTATATCACTAATCGACAGCTGACAGCGGTAATGCACCAAGAAACGTAGCAGTGCTCCAATAAAGGTATGGAAGAGGAAGACTGCAAGCTAGCAAACATGGGTGTAAACAATGCAGAAGTCTTAAGTTAAATGCCAGATGTTTATGGCGGAGTAAATGCATGCAACACACGTTAGACCTCAAGTATACACACAATGCGCTTTGGTCCGAAACATTGAATGTAAATAACACTTTTTTTAAAATGATAAATGAATTGTGGTTATGAAAATTGTAACTGTAATTTTCTGTCTATCGACTAATCAACACATTATCTCAGCAGTACCTGACAGTAACAAGTGTCAATTTTTAATTTAAATCAACTTTCATTCTCTTAATTCATTTAAATGCTCTTTGTAGTCAGTAATAAATATTGCAGCAATGTAAAATACTTTGCAGTATGAATCCAGATAAAGCTGTTTGATTACTCCAGAAATGTGGTTGTGGTTCAAACTGGTTTCCCTCAAACGGCCTGGTCTGACTTTTGTGTTTGTTTGTGTTAAACTGCCTCGGCTGCTGAAGAGATTAGTCACAGTTCCTGATAGAATATCTTGCTTGTTTTATTTCCTCTGCACCTTCTTGTCAGTTTTGATCAGACTGTGTGTGAACTTGTCACTCTGCAGCTGGTGTACCACAGCCTGCAGCTGGTGGCGTTTGCTGTCCTGGCCATCCTCATTATGCGTCTGAAGCTCTTCCTGACGCCCCACATGTGCATCATGGCCTCGCTCATCTGCTCCAAACAGGTCTGTCTCTCACCACAAGTAAAAAAAACTATATATCCTACATTTAAAAATAGTTATTTATTTCCTTAATGTCATCAATGTTTCACTTGTTAAGTTTCTTCTCCACTTAAATGATATCTATATTGCACATTACTAAGGAGATTATCTGTTTGAGCGTACATTCTGTCCTTCAATAATGCTCTCTCTCTCGCTGGTTGTTATGTCAGTTGTTTGGCTGGATCGGGGAGAAGTTTAAACACCAGACTGTCGTGTTTGCAGTCATGGCCATCATGGCCATACAGGGAGTAGCCAACCTGCAGGCCCAGTGGGCAATCATTGGAGAGTTCAGCAACCTGCCGCAGGAGGAGCTGCTGGACTGGATCCAGGACAACACCCGTCCTGGTGAGTGAAGTTGCCTGCTTCCAGCTACAGTGAGAATTATAATCCTGATTATCAATTTCTGATCAATATAATGAGTTTCTCATAACTTTTCGAGATTAAATTACAAGGTCATGATGGACTGCAACAATACACAGCACCAAGAGAGCTTCTGGTTCCACCTTATATGCCAATATAGTTCTTCCATGCGTGTGCTCTATAAAATCTGCTCAGACAGGTCCACTCAATATCTGAAATACTTTCACAGTTACATCACGCTGAACAAAAGTATTTCTTTCCAAAGGTCAAGGAGGTAAAGGTCTTTGTGCATCAAGCAGGTGACATTTTGGTAGTTACTTTACACAGTAAGCATTGTGTGGTGAATTTGAAGGTCAAAAGGTGTCTAGACATCTAAGATTAAACAGGGCAAAATTTGTTTGAAATGGTAACAGTAGTTTTGTTGTCAGTATTATTGATTATACACTGCAGTTGTCAGTTTATTAGGTGCACCTAGCTAAAACTAATGCAGTCTGATACCCAGTCCTCCAATAAGTCCTACCTTCACAGGTTATAATGTTCAGTATTTGTTGAAACTGCTTTAGAGAGGTGTTGGTTCAATTGTATGTAGTTTGTGGTGCTTTCGAATTGCATTGTGTTATACTGACAGGTGTTTATATTATTACCCCCCCATTTATGTCAATGAGGGTAGGCTAAATGAAAGAAACACCTGTCAATATAATGCATTATAATTCGACACCACCACAAACTACATCCTCCAATATGATCATAAAGTTGGCTGATAACTTTTACAAACTCAGAAACTCTCAAAATTTCCAAACTACAAAACGAACTGATGGAAATCAAGAACTCTGTTGCTGTATGTTGACGACTGGATAAACAACTTGAATGGACGCCTGTCAGCCAATCAGAAGTATTTTCCATGGCTGTGGTATAAAGTTTTAATACTAAGTAGAGAGTTATGAAGAATAAAGAACTGGTTGTGTAGATACAGCCACTCAACAACATTCCCGTTCCATCCACTCTTTTTTTGTCTTATTTGTTTTTGGTTTTGTGTGTGATTGATGCAGATTCTGTGTTTGCTGGGGCCATGCCCACCATGGCCAGCGTGAAGCTTTCCACAGGTCGGCCCATCGTCAACCACCCCCACTATGAAGACGCTGGTCTGAGGTCAGTGGAACTCACAGCAGCACAACTGCTCTTATGAGCAGATCAGAGACATAAAGAGAGAGAATTTCTTCAACCTAGCATCCATATTTGGCTAGAATCAGTTTCCAGTCCTGTTCAGAGTGCTGTATCCTGGTCAATGTACAGCACTTACAGCATAATACGGGTGTGTATCTCTCACTCTCAGACAATTCGATACCTATCTGGATACACAGTCCACGATCTGGCCGAAGCCGATTCAATACAGTTCAATTCCGCCGCTATCAGGATTTGATATTTTAACTTTTTCAATAATAGAAGTGACTTAAATCAATCAGTCTCCTCAATCAAACACTGAATCAGAAATACCCCTATGTCTTCTGCCACACAAACAATAGTAAACGTAGGCAGTGATACACTGGATAACTTTTCAGCCAGTCACTGAGGAGAATGAGTTTTTCACAAAAAATGTTTTTCAAAAGAATTTACATCAGTTCCTTTTTCAGTCTGAGTTTAATATTTTTCAATAACGTTGAATGGGTGCTTGTCCCTGTTAATAAAACAACACATGGCTTCAGTAACCAGGAGGGGTCAGGGGCCATACAGCCGTACCAAATTGAATGTAAAATTTGGTCTCTTTATGTAAATCTTGTCTCATTTTCTGATATGTTTCAGTTAATCTAAACAGCTAAAGGAAATACACAGCAGGATATGTCACATTAAACACTGATGTACTGTATATATCTTCAAATCCAGGCAACAAATTACAGGAGAAATTCTTTGAACAATAACTTTATCACAAGCTTGTTACAATGCTTCACATAATAAGATAGTAAGGTTAAAATTCAAACTTCAAAACAAATAAATTCTTCTTGAAATTAAATATGCATAAATCATTTAAAATAAAGTCTGAACTACGGGAACATGAAACACTACTGTGATGACTGATTTTCAGGGCTGGTAAGAGAGGATGTCATCCAAATATTTACAGGTTCAAAGTTTCAAGTACTCCAGTTGGTTTTGTGGTTGATTCAGTCCTCATTCCCATAACTTTTGGTGATTTGCATGTTTTTATTTTTTTCATCTTTTAGTATTATTTTATCATTTTACTGCATAAAATGTTACTGAAATTGTTGTAACGGTGCTGTATTGTGTTCCTCGCAGGGAGAGAACCAAACTGGTCTACTCCATGTACAGCCGCATGTCTGGAGAAACCGTAAAGAGGAACCTGATGAAGCTGGGAGTGGACTTCTTCGTCCTGGAGGATTCCTGGTGCACCAGGCGAACCAGGTACCTTCAACACCATGAGTGCCCTCTCACAAAGGGGGCACATTTTTACCCGGGACCATGTTTTCTTTCACATTTTGGTGCTTTTATCCAGAGAGAATAACAAATAGCTAGTCTTGCATAGTCAGACCTATCTCCACACTTCGTTTTAGCGCTGGAGAGATGTTTGGCTGAACCCATTATCATTCTGGTACAGGGGAAAGAAACCCTCTGGCTTGTTTGTATTTCTTTAAACCAATCACAATCGTCTTGGGCGGCGCTAAGCCCAGGATGTAGTGGCGGTGCCCTTGCAAAATAGTGTCGGTGGAACTTGTTTTGGTGGAACATTTGCATGTTCGGAGGCAAAAATGGCTAAATCCCTGCAAAAGAAAAGGTAGCAGCTGCTAGCTTGTTTACATTCATACCATTAGCGACCAGGTTCGGTTTAGAGTGACTTGCCATTTTCAGCGTGTAGGTTGCAAGCTTGGGGGTTGTTGTTGTTTCAAGTAGCGACAGGGATTTTGAAAACGGTAACAAGCAGATAGCGGAAGGAATAGTCGCCATTCTCCAACTCAAGATTTTAATTTTGTTAAAATGCTGGACCAATAGTTTCTAATTAACCTTGTTTTCCTTTCTCCCTCTCTCTCTTCTTCTCTTTATCTTTTTTTCTTCCCTCTCTCATCGCCCAGGCCCGGGTGCAGCATGCCAGAGATCTGGGACATTGAGGATTCCCAAAATGTTGGTAAAATTCCCCTCTGCACCCACATGTCCAAGAACTCACGACCCTACTTCACCACAGTCTTTTCCAATGACATTTACAAAGTTCTCAAAGTTCCCAAAGCTACCAAAGATCTCAGATAACATTGTGGGACGGACTTGTTCAGCACCAACTTGTTGTTCTTTCCACTACTTCTTTTTTTGGTCGGTCACTGCCGTTGCTGCTTTTTACTTTTTACTTCCTCAAACCCTCACAGTTCCACTTTTTTGCAGGGCTCTGTTTCACTGAGCGGTAGACTAATAATAGGTTGGACACTCCAAAACAATTTGCCATGAGTCTCTCCACTCTTGGTGCCCTCACAGTTCTCAGTATCTGTGACTTAAAAAAACTCCCTATTCCCCACATTTTGCCAATCATCCTTTTTGCTGCATCTTTGTCATTCAGCGATGTTCCCATCACGCTCCAGTTGGTGCCCAGGTGAGAGCCAAAAGGTGTCATAGCTCTTCATTTAGTTTGTTGCATTGGTTCTGTTACATAGAATCCTTATTTGAAGGAACATTGTCCTCAAAGAGATGCTGTTCAGTATTGTTTTTTACTGTATAGAATTCATTTTCTTTGACTTATGCTGAAGAAGTAAATCATTTCTGGCGGGACCAATCAATGATGTCCACATACTGTGAAGCAATACCCTTTGCAAACTTGACAAAAGCTGACTTCTTCTATTGTTATGCACAGTGTTGATCTGAAAGATTTTTCAGTAGTACACTATTTTTATAATTTATTTGTGTGAATATTTTTATGCAAACTTCAAGGTGTTAAGATGTTTTCTTTAGAAGCAAATCACAGGGGAAAATTCTGTTCTTGTGTTTGAAAGCTTTTAAAACTCTTTTTAATACATATCATTCAGCCTTGGCATCTAGTTGGAAATCACTCAAGATTTTTAGCTAAGTATCACATAGTAGAAGAGCTTTCGTTCTTAATTCAGTTAGAAACTGGCAGAAAGAGGGTTTTTAATGGCAAAACAACGTAAACAAAACAAATAGATTTCCCCTAACTCTGCCCTGTAACAACATTTTTGTAAATACCCAAACAATTATTTTGTAAAATACCAATGTACGGCCTTTAAAGGGTTCTTTTTGTCTTGAATTATTGTTTATTGCCAAAGTAAGTCTTGTTATTAAAGCTGCATCGGGGTACTGTAGCACATGAAAGATGTGTTTTTAGTGATTGAGAACCATCAGTTTGTGAGTTCTGTAACAGCCAATACAAACTATTTGTAGCAGTGAATTTTATGTGAATGGTAGCAGTCGTTGGTTCCTTCTTCGGGCCTCATTAATGATTGTTTGACATGTTGGGAAATACGCTTATTTGCTAAGATAACAAGATCGATACCACTCTCATGTCTGTATGGTAAATATGAAGCTACAGTCAGGACAGACAGTTTAGCTTGTCTATCCGTAACTTGTACTGTCAATAAGTGTCCTTTACACCCACTGTAGGTTAAATTAATAGTGGCACCATAGCTGCATGTTGCATTGATGGTTTGACCAAATATACAGTAATCAGACTCATCAGACAGTTTAAATTGCAGTCAGTTTAACTCATATGCACTATAGTTTAAATGTTTTTTTGTTTTTCTCACATCAACCTACTTTTCTTTGTTCCTGAAGCTTGGTGTCATTTTTCAGAACAAGGACAGCAGTTGTGGAGCTGCAAAGCTTTACAGTACAAAGTTCATTTTACGGCTCGATAAATGAACAGAATGAGTCAACATACAGTAGGTTTGTCTTTAAAGGAATAGTTCGACATTTTGGGAAAAAATGCTTTTTCGCTTTCTTAACGAGAGTTGGATAAGAAGATTGATTCCACTCTCATGCCTGAACAGTAAATATGATGCTACAGCCAGCAGGCAGGTTAGCTTAGCTTAGCACAAAGACTGTAAGCAGAGGGATACAGCTAGTCTGGCTTTGTCAGGCTAGTTCAAAAATACACCTAACGACAAGCTGTGTTTTTACAGGTTGTTATGTGCAGGACTATTTCTTAGCTGAGCGCAGTAGTCCAGCTGGTTGCCTGGCAACCTCACGGTGACGACAAGATGACAAGTTACTGTTTCTGGCCAAGAAATAGTCCAGCACATACAGTAACCCCATGTAAAACTACAATTTCTTGTTTTTACTTTGTTTTTCAATGGATTAACCAAATGAGAAATACCTCTTAATTAATTAACTTTAGAGGTGCTGGTAGGCAGATTTTGTTACTTTTGTAGAGAGCCAAGCTAGCTGTTTCCCCTTGTTTCCAGTCTGTATGCTAAGCTAAGGTACACAGTTGCTGACTATAGCTTCATATTTACAGACAGATATGAGAGTGGTATTGATCTTCTCATCTAACTTTTGGCAAGAAAGCAAATAAGTTAATAAATTAGTAAATACCAAATTTCCCAAAATGATTCCTTTCAGAAGGGGGAGTCTCCATGTTGGAGGAGTGGCAACAGGAGAAACAAATATTATACATTTTTCCTCCCTGATCTCTCTTCCTCCTGCAAGAGCGTAAATTTAAGCCACCGCCACACAGACATTTGGCTGTTAATGTTAATGAGTTTTCTGTTGCATGTTTACTCCTCCAACATGATGGCATGTCCTTCACAATCATTGGTAACTACTTATCAAATATTCCGTGATGGGTTTCGTTTCTAAAAAGGCTGCAAGTTTCTCTCAGCTTTAATTTACTTTTTGTGTATGAAAAGTCCTACTGTGGTGAGATTAAATGTGCCGGAGCGAGCCCAGTACACATTTAATCTGTGACATTTTGTCCATCTGATTTCAGAGCTGTTTGTTTATGTACTACTCGTACAAAGACTGAGGTTTCACGGTGTAGAATTGATCTTGTAAGTCATCTGCCCGTTTTTAGGAGTGGGGCTGTTGTCACACTTCCTGAAACCCTTTGACATAAATAGTTTATTCCTGTCGCAGGCGTTGGTGTGTTTCAGATGTCTTTTATAATATTTGTCTATTTTGTCTGTATTTTAAAAAATAAAGTATTTGGCATCAGCACTATTGCTTTTTTGTCTTAAATGTATGTTAGAAAAATAGAAATCAGAAACTTACTTTCCTTCTTAATATTTATTATATTCAGGAATGTTTTGCTTGGCACAAAGCAGTTGTTAAGCCTTTTTTTTTTCTTACAAATTAACTAAAGTAAAACAAATTGTATTAATCAGTCACTGGGCCGGCTATGGCTCAGGAGGTAGAGCTGGTCGTCCACTAATCTTGTGGTTGGCGGTTCAATCCCCAGCTGTGTGTGTGTGTGAATGGATGGATGAATGAGAGTACATTGTCCGTTAGGGAGAAAAGCGCTATGTAAGTGCAGTCCAGTCCATTTACTGTGCATGCAATTTAGGCAAAATGTGGCTGTGGACAAGACCGATCACATAGACACAAGTTAAAAACATGACTGTTTCTTCTTCAACTCCATATTCTTTAATTGTGTTAAAGTTTAATCAAGTGGGCTATGATCCAGACCAACATGTAAGGCTCTTTTAATGATTTCATTTTACTTCAAGATAACATATTATGCAGCAGCAGGGGAAGGCAATACAATCACGTTCAGTAAGACAGCTCAAAACAACATTAAAATATATATAGTACGCCTATTTCACATGATTGTTGTATATTGTTGTAGCCTGATATTAACACAGAGATAATCACAGTGGTGAGAGCTGTGTATCTGACTAATGCCATTTTTCCACAGGCATGGGTTAGCCTGCTTAAATCACGCACTGCTTTCTTTTCCCGTAGGTCTCAAAATGGTCTTAAAATGAACTACAAACTTTGCCCCATGTTGCACACAGTTTTATTGCTTATTTTTCATGCAAACAATCAAATTAAAGCTCAATCTATTATTCTGATTAGTTTGAGTACATAAAACAGTATTGGCTAAATCCTTGCAAATTAAGTGAATCTTAAAGCTAATCCAGTCTGGAGCCATACACCTCCACCTCACACAGAGTCAGGAACTCTTCTCTTCCTTGGATGACTATGTTAACATAGCGTCCATCCATCCCATTCATCATGTTGCACTGGAATTCAGCAGTAACACCTGGCGGGATGCTTGTGATCTCAGCACACCTGGTAGAAGAAGCAGAATTCACATAATTAGTTAAGAAATAGTTCATTTTCACCACAGCCATGTGTATAATTTGACAAACAACATACACTGAGACAGACATGGGGTTTGTAGACTTCACTTTGTTAGTGGCAAATGTTGGTGGCAAATGTTTTTATTAGGCCTTGATAATGTAAAAAAGGGAAAGTTACCACATTGACTTTCAATTCCATAAAAAAGCACCTGGACTGATAAATCAGCCAGGTTGATATATCAGCCAATATTATCTTATTGCAGATATATCTGTATCAGTGTATATGTAACGAACAATAATTTGCAGTACAGTACAGAAATGCCAAACTAGGATTGAGATCATTTAGAAAGAACTCCTAAATATCAATATCAGTATGGGTTAGGCTGTATCATACAATCTGCTGTGCCGTAAAAAGACTGGAGTGTATATATATGTATGTATTAGTATTATAATTAACCGGCTGTGAACTACTTGGGATTGTTGTTGCCATTGTTGTCAAGAGAATCTCCAATGCGGATCTCGGCTCCACCGAGTCGTGCTTCATTACTGTCTCTGTTGGTGATCTTAACAGAAAACACTTTGTGGGTTTTGCGCAGATCCAGTCGCCACCAGGGACTGTTCTCGTTCTTTGTGTGACTGCAGGACGCCTGTTCCCACTTGCTGGCACGATTCCCATCAATGGCATTATATGCAGCACCAAATGAATACAGTGACGACTGTGTGGCTTTTCCTTGGAGTGCCAGGTTCTCTCCTGCAAAAACAATATAATATCAGTACTGATACCTAGGTTTATTTTTTTGTTTGTTTGTTTTTGGTGTTTTCATCACAATTAAGTCAATTGAGAATTTTCTTAAATGTGTCACAATGTCTTGTGGGACCTATGGCTCAAATTCTCACCAGTTGGGGCACGGTACCCATAAACCTCCACTTCACACAGTGTAAGAATCCTCTTTAAACCAGGTAGACGCACAATCACGTAACGTCCCTCCACGCGATTGGTGAAAGTCAGAGTGAATGAGTTCCCTGCAGGGATTTGAGAAATCTCACCAACCCTAAACGAGACAGAAAGAGAGGAAGCAGCGCATTAATGACAGTATGTTCAGTATCTACTTGGGGGTTTCTCGGAGAAACAGGTCTGTTGTAACTGGACTGAGGTTGAAGGTATAGTGTGGTAATGAATATTGAACAGAGCTGCTGTAACAATGAGCAGTTAAATTTCTCTGGAAGAAATAAAGGTACAAAATTGTAGTTCTAGCTATCACATTTTCTTATAACTATTAATATTCACTCACACTGGGTTAGCGGCACCATTGTCTTGTAAAGAGTTGCCTATGTGGATCTGCACCCCGTTGAGCCTCTCTGCACAGCAGTCTGCTCTGTTGGTGATGGTGACGGAGGTGACGATGTAGGACTCCAGCAGGTCCACTCTCCACCAGGGGTTGGTTTGTTCAACAGAGTGGGTGCATGATCCAGAATTGAAGAAAGAGTCACGGTTTCCATCAATAGCATTGAAGGCAGATCCCAATGAGTGCTCCAAACGATGTGACTGCGTCGCTTTTCCACGCAAGGCCACATTTTCTATGAATGAGACAGTTGAACACACACATTGTAATGTATAATGGAAAAATGTAAATTACTAAACCTGCCTCTTGGGGGCAGCCGAAACACAACATTGATGATATGGCGAATTTGTTGGCAAACAGTTGCTTATTTATACATCCAGCAGTTATGGAACAACATTAACATTCATTTGGAGTTTTGTGTTTCTGTCCACCTGGTGAATCTAAGTCCAGTATTCACTCTCTTTCAGCTCTGTTTTTGGTCTTGACCAACTCCTGAAGGAAACATCTGGCTCTTTAGCTGCTAAATGCTCCACCATGTTCACCAGCTAGTCTCTAACAGCTGTTTGCTGCTGAGCAGGTAGTGTACAGTGGGTTTTTAGAGATATTTCACTGAAAACAGCAGCTCGCTGCGGCCAAAAACAAAACTATGAGACTGAACCGAAAGAGTAAAGTTGCAGTCCGGACAGCTAAACAATGAGCTGAAACTATAAAGCGCTGTAAAGCCGAGGGGAGCTGCAGATTCAGATGATAATTCTCTGTAGGTTCATCACTGCGAGCGACACCTTTCACACTGTTGTCACACTGTCATTGATCAGTGGTGGAAAGAGTACTGTAATCTGTAGTAGAATTACTGTTACATTACTGAAATATTACTCAACTACAAGTAAAACTACTGGTGTTAAAAAAAATACTTTAGTAACAGAACAAAGTATTTGAAAAACAAAATATATTCAGTGGTCTGATTTCTTATTTTTTTGTATGTTTGTCACACTTGGTGGAACCACTTGAGGTCACGAACAGATGGACACTCGCCTTCCAAAAAGTTCAACTTTTCTCTCGTCAGTCCACAGAGTATTTTCCCAAAAGTCTTCAAGCAAAGATCATGAAGATTTTTGGGAAAATACTCTGTGGACTGACGAGAGAAGAGTTGAACTTTTTGGAAGGTGTGTGTCCCATTACATCTGGCGTAAAAGTAACACCGCATTTCAGAAAAAGAACATCATACCAACAGTAAAATATGGAGGCGATAGTGTGATGGTCTGGGGCTGTTTTGCTGCTTCAGGACCTGGAAGACTTGCTGTGATAAATGGAACCATGAATTCTGCTGTCTACCAAAAACTCCTGAAGGAGAATGTCCGGCCATCTGTTCGTGACCTCAAGCTGAAGCGAACTTGGGGTGTGCAGCAGGACAATGATCCAAAACACACCAGCAAGTCCACCTCTGAATGGCTGAAGAAGAACAAAATGAAGTCTTTGGAGTGGCCTAGTCAAAGTCCCGACCTGAATCCTATTGAGATGCTGTGGCATGACCTTAAAAAGGCAGTTCATGCTCGAAAACCCTCCAATGTGGCTGAATTACAACAATTCTGCAAAGATGAGTGGGCCAAAATTCCTCCACAGCGCTGTGAAAGACTCATTGCAAGTTATCGCAAACGCTTGATTGCAGTTGTTGCTGCTACGGGTGGCCCAACCAGTTATTAGGTTTAGGGGGCAATCACTTTTTCACACAGGGCTATGAAGGTTTGGATTTTGTTTTCCCTTAATAACAACCTTCATTTAAAAACTGCATTTTGTGTTTACTTGTGTTATCTTTGACTAATATTAAAATTTGTTTGATGATCTGAAACATTTAAGTGTGACAAACATGCAAAAAAATAAATCAGGAAGGGGGGCAAACACTTTTTCACACCACTATATTTCTCTGACACATGATAAAAGGTATGAATTATTGAATTTGGTTCAATAAATAAATACATTTTTATTTCATTGGACTTTTATTTCATAATGCCACATTTATTTACTAAACTGTGTTTTTGTGCGTGTATTGTTGAGATTTTAAAACAAATCTCGAATAATTCCATGTGTGAGTTTTCAATTGATATTTACAAGGTTGTTTATGTTATTTACTGAAATTGATTGGATGTGGCAAAGCCCTACCTAGAAAATATTCCACCATCCACACACATCCCAAAATTTTTTTAATGTGTTAAGTATTTGTTCATTTACATTCCACATTTTAGCCATTACATGTGCTCGTGATACTATGATTAGGAATTATTATACATTTGAATTAAGACTGCATTAGGCTAAAACTTATTTATGCACAAATTATTATAACTATTTTTGTGAAGTGCCCCTGGAATTCTATTTATTTTATAAATGACCCCAGATTTTTGCCCACCAAAAATGTCTTCACTTGTGTGATGTCTTATAGTTAACACATAAATACAGATATTTCCGCATCGTACTTACGATAAGTGTAAGCTGAGCATGTCCCCGAGAGGAGCAGCAGAAGAAATACTACGCTGTGGTTCATTATTCTGGTTGAGACAGACAGGAGAGAAAATTGTTTGTAGAGTGTTTTGAAGTGTAATTCTTGAAGGTTTGATAAATAAGGGCCCTGATCAGTAAAGCAAAATACAAATAATTTGCAACATACAAGATGCATTGATAAAATAAATGAAATGAGATAAGAAATGCTTACCGATTCCTGGTTAAAAGCAATGTTTTATCCCTGGAGTCCAACGACAACTCTTAGCCTCAGCGAGAGCTTCTTCACTCTAGGCGGTCAGACTAGACTGAACTCATGTGCCTGGAGATAAAACCCCTTAAAAACAATTTGTTTGTGTAAAATCTCCGTCATACAGTCAATCATTAATTAAGATCACGTTCTTCACTGTCCAATCACATCACATCTTTAGTTGAACAAGGTTCCAGTGATCATCTAAGATCACACCATTAAATATTCACCAAAGGTTATGTCATAAAATTGACTAGGTCTTTAGTTTAACACATTTACAGTTACAATAATTCTTACACTTAACTATAAAATAGCAAGAATGTATAATTTCACTATGAATTATGAAAGGCGTCCAAACTACGTGCGGGCCGACACCTTCATTTATATGACTTGTTAGTTATTTTAAAATTAGAATTATATTCGACCCACTTAGTATATTAATGTGTGAGTATCACTCACAGGAGGCACTCTACCAGAGTCGCCCGGCTGGGTGATGTGATGAGTTCTGTGGTGAAAACTATTATTCTCATCTGATGGAGAGCGCTTTATCACCAGGAGCTTCTACCACTCAGATGTGTGCTCACTTAGTCGTGGGACAGTTCTGGAGCGGTTCTCTTCTCTGAGATCTGAAATTGACCGTTTTTTGAAAGAAAAAGGAAACAGCCTTGTTGAACTGTGCAACCCTGAGTGGTTGGCCGACCATCTTTTTAGTTGATCTCACCTGCCATCTGAATACAAAGAACAAAAGCTTGCAAGGAAAAGATGGGCTTATGTTGCAAACGTATGCACACATGAAATAATTAGTTGTGAAGCTTTTCTGATTTTTTTGAGAGGCAAATCAGTTACGGCAATGTTGCACACTTCCCAACTCTGCAGGAAATGATCTCCAGTTTCCCAACCGCCAACATTTCTGTGAAAATTTTGAAATATGTGCCTGTGCTCGCACCACTGAGTTTACCCAGCGCTTTCAAGATTTCGCTGCCGTTGAGGAAGGAGTACAGTCACCACCAGCAGCTCCTACTGTCAGCGTTCAACAGGGGTTTGGAGAAGTCCAGGTTTCCCCTGTTGAGGCGCCATGCCAAGAGCATCCTCAGTTTTTTTTTACTCTGCATACATATGTGACACATTTTCTCTGAACTGAACAAGAGCAGACTGAGGTCCAAGAGAACTGACAGTCACCTCTGTGATATACTTTGAATCGCCCCTACAAGACTTATAACTGACCTGAAAGCAATTCTTCTATCCAAGGCCCAGCATCACTGTTCCTGTTGTATGATTTTTTTTTTTTTTACAGTTACTAATTGATTGGTTCCTTTTAAAAAATAACAATACAACTCAATTTATTATTCAGTTTTCAACTTTATATGTAACTTTAAAAAAGGTTTTGATCCAGACCAATAATGATGAAATGAAAAGGCTGTTTTAATGATTTAATTGTATTTCAGTATTTATTACATGCATAGTTTTATCCTGCAGCAGGCAGTGACAGAACACTTAACAATATAATGGCCAAATATAATATTTATGTACTAAGTAGTGCTTTAAAGAAATCCCACAATGGAATAAAAGTCGAATATCCATAGCATGTGCACTACTTTTTGCTAAAAATCCCACAATGCAATCACTGTCATGCTAGGAGATCTTTCAAGAGGAAGTGATTTTGGACACAAATTGTGGCACTTGTTGCACTACATGTTATTGTTTATTTCTGATGATATAGAAGCTTAAGCTGTGATTCCAGTTAGTATGAGTATACGTAAGAGCAAAATGCTTGTGTTATGCGTTTTGAACTTCTTCAGACCTAGTCCAGTCTGGAGCCATACACCTCCACCTCACACAGAGTCAGGAACTCTTCTCTTCCTGGGATGACTATGTTAACATAGCGTCCATCTATCCCCTTCATCATGTTACACTGGAAATCAGCAGTGGCACCTGGCGGGATACTTGTGATCTCAGCACACCTGGTAGAAGAAGCAGAAATCACTTAGTTAACTCCAAAATAGGTTGGTCTTTGTTACTTAAACAAAGGGCATGAAGCAGTAATAAAATACTTTAAAAAGTAAAACCAAATAAACATACACATATATAAAATAATAAAAAATATAGTGTAATATTATGAAATTATACAAGTCAGTTAAAAGCCAGGTGAAAAGGTGTGCTGTTAGCTGAAACAAAACAAAACCGAACTAGCAATAGGGATAAAGAACAGTAATTTACTGCGCAGTTTAGGTGCCATTACAGAAAATGCACCATCAATGCTTTGTAAGGGATTGGTAAGTGATGGCCCCAAGCCTTTTTGCGATACAAGATGTTTCGTAGGGGCAGCACAACCACCAGTAAAAACAACACATAGATATTATCATCCATTCATCCATTGTTAATATAATAAAACTAAGAGTCTACATACCAGTTAGCAGCGCTGAGAGGTTACACTTAGGCACAGAGTTGCTTTGAGCTAAATGCTAACATTAGCGTGCTAAAATGCTGATGTTCAACAGGTAATGTTTGCCATGTTAACGATCTTAACCATGTTAACCATCCGCTAGCATGGCTAAAGATATTGGTAAAAGCAGCTGTAAAATATGTTGTGTTGAAATATGGCACAAATGTATCTAAAGATGTAAATAAAGAAACCGGGGGCTACCTGGTATTATTGTTGCCATTGTTTTCAAGAGAATCTCCAATTCGGATCTCAGCTCCGTTGAGTCGCTCTGGGTCCGCATCTGTGTTGGTGATCTTAACAGAAAACACTTTGTGGGTTTTGCGCAGATCCAGTCGCCACCAGGGGTTGATGTTGTTGTTTGTGTGACTGCAGGAGCCGTCTTCCCACTTGCTGGCACGGTTCCCATCAATGGCATTATATGCAGCGCCAAATGAAAACAGTGACGACTGTGTGGCTTTTCCTTGGAGTGCCAGGTTCTCTCCTGCAAAAAGAGCACACTTACAGAAATGACCTTTGATACCTGGACTTATTTGCGGGTATCATTAAAAACAAAATGACAACAAATTATAGGTTTTGTTAAATGCACTACATGTATGATTTCTCATGGGAAAAAAAGATGCAGATTTTTTCTTGCAATGTTCAATTTTATTTCTCCTATGACTCATTGAGAAAATGTGATTTAATTTGCAGTCATAATGTAGGATGCAGGATAAAGGCAGGATTAACCACTATTTATAATACGATTCTTACCAAAGTTTCTCCAGTGCAAATGTAGCTTGTAAGCACGTTCACTTAATAACATACAAAATGTATCATATGATTTTGTTTTTGGATTATACCGCAGTTTATAAATAAGATAACAATTACTACATACTGTTCACATTTCTTTATGTAATAGCTCAAATTCTCACCAGTTGGGGCACGGTACCCATAGACTTCCACTTCGCAGAGTGTAAGAATCCTGCCTGAACCGGGTAGAAGCAAAATCACATAACGTCCCTCCACACGCTCAGTGAAAGCCAGATTGAACGATTTGGCTGCACCGATTTCAGCAATTGTCCCAACCCTAACAGAGACAGAGAGAAAGAAGGCAGCACATGAATCACATTTTATACATGCAGTCCTTAAGGGTTCAATGTTAACATGAAGATAAAAGAAACAGGCCTCTTGAGACTGGCTGAAGGTTTGATTCTTTAAAGTCGAACTGAAAATGTAATAATCCTCACCTTTTGTGTAAGGAAATATAAACTCTAATGATACTGTAACTATTGTGCATAGTTTTCCATTTTTCCGTTGGAATTTAAGTGATATACCAAACTATTTTTTGTGCCCGCCTACACATACTGTATATTGCACCAATCAAATTACCAGTACCAGCCATGCCACGCCCCTCCGGAGAAAACAAATGTACAGTAGGGGGCGCTGTCACTACAGAAAGATAAAACAAGATTTACATTTTTTCTTTTTGGTAACTACAATTTTGAATGAATAATTTGACACGAGTCAAAACAAACACTAGGATGTACAGGATGCATTGATTTCATAGCAAAAATGAATTTGAGTTTGAATTTAAACTGACTTTGAAAACCTGGGTAGTATTTGAATCAGTAACAACCTCAACTGCTTCGACTGCACCCTTTAGCAAGACTTTTGCTGTTCCTATGAGAATCAGAGGTGGAAATGAGCAAGATAAAATAAAAAAGGCAAAATAAATGTTTTTTTTTCATATTCACTCACACTGGATTAGCGGAACCATTGTCTTCTAAAGAGTTGCCGATGTGGATCTGCACCCCGTTGAGCCTGTGTTCACAGCAGTCTCCTCTGTTGGTGATGGTGACGGAGGTGACGATGTAGGACTCCAGCAGGTCCACTCTCCACCAGGGGTTGGTTTGTTCAGCAGAGTGGGTGCATGATCCAGAATTGAAGACAGATTCACGGTTTCCATCAATAGCATTGTAGGCAGCCCCAAATGTGTGCACATAACGTTGTGACTGGGTCGCTTTTCCACGCAAGGCCACATTTTCTATGAATGAGACAGTTGAACACATACATATAGAAGATATAATGGTAGATTGTGAATTGTTGAGCTTAAATCAATGTCTCAACTACTAATTTTACTGTGGTCCTGAGAGCTCAACGCACTGCAACTAAAGAAACACATGCAAATAGACAAAGCACAGAGTACAGGTAATACAACCAAATACAGAAAACACAACCAATTCAGAAATACTGCTGCTCAGAAAAAGCACTAATTTGAAAAGGACGTTTCCAGGTGTTAGGGACCAAGCATGAGGCAATGAGGAAACAAAAGTTTTAGATGAAAACTGGGGTTTTATTTACCCAAATTATGCAATACAATAAAAACCAAGAAATGAATAACTAGCCATCAACGAAATCTAACTATACTCAATATCAAAGAAACTAGAGAAAGAAGAACAACAATAACACACAAGGGGAAAACAAGATAGACACCAACTACAACTAAATACAAAGTAGAACTAACTAACTAGACTAACTAAACCCAAAGCCCCCCATAACATGGCAGCAAATGGTTTGGCCCGATGAGCTGGCTCCAGGGCTGTGTCATAATGCTGCGTTCCAGACAATGTCGGAGGTCAGAATTTCCCAGTTTAAATTTCCGACGTCCGACCTCCAAGCGTTCCAGGTGCACTGCGTCAAGCGTAAACAAAAAACATGGCGGACTGTGACAAACTGAGGTTTCTTTGGCAGGTGTACACACAATTCTCTCAGCAGTGCAGCCTCCTTGCATATATAAACGAAACAGAGGAGGAAACAACGACGCATGAACAAACGCCATTCTAGGCCTACATATTATTTTACAGCACTTTTATACTTGGAAATGTATCTTAATATCCCATTCACTAGCCTTATACAATACTGTAGTCTACCCCCCCCTCCCTTGATTGAAATGTAGCTTAATGTGAGCGTCCATGGGTGCTGCCATTGTCAGACAACTGCTTCTTCATGAAGTTGGGCTACATGATTTTGCTCTGAGTCCACAAGTAGGAACTCCGACTTTGAGTGGCGTTCCATTGTACTTTTTCTAGTAGGAGGTCGGAAATGTTTGAGTTCTGAGCTGTCTGCAACGCAGCATCAGCCCTGACAAAGCGTAGCAAAACACTTATTTAAACGGAAATGGTGGTGCCTTGAACACTCTGTTGTGCACACAAGTGCACTGCACTGCACTGCCCTTTTAATACGCCAGGGTTTATATACACGCCGCTGTGATTGGGTAACACTTCCGACACAGCCACCAAACGCGAGAAAACGTGCTTCAAACCCCATTGCACAGCGTTGCGAGGAAACATGTCGTTCAACCCGGAAACCGTAGCAAAACGGTGCACATTGGTTTCAGTCACTACAGTTTTAAAATGTGTGCACTTCATATAAACAATGTAAGGTTAAAAGCAAATAAACAAATTCCAAATTAAACAAACTGTGTGATGTTAATTGTTTGGGTGTGGTTGACTGCAAATGATATGAACCCGTGTAGGTAGGTAGAGAGTGTGAATTGGGACCATATCACCATGTGTGGCTGTGGCCATCACACCAGGGGACACTAAATGATGAACAGTGTGCAGGCATGCAAGTTATTGCATGATTGTGGCTCATGGAGTTAATTACTCTATGACTTAGTGTGATATAGGCCACTTGTATGAACACTGAACATTATATACGCTTGCTATACACTAGGTGTAAAGGAAATATCTGCAATAATATCTGAATCATGCAATCAGAATGTTAAAACTGAAATAAACTTAAACTGTTAAAGTTCATTTTCCAACACCACTGATGTGTAGTCGACTATAGTGCCTTTCTGTATATGGTTGTTGTCTATACTTGCAACATTTCGTTATGCTGCACGTGTTGTCAAATTGATGATGTTACTCAGTGTTTAGTTTCTTTGCAGTGTTTTTTTCCTAAAGGCTGCATATGTGTTGTCGAATTGGTGTTTTTTCTTTATTTGATTGTGTTTTGTCTCTTTGCATGTGTTTTATCTTTTTTTATGTTGCAGTGCGTTGCGCTCTCAGGGCCACCGTATAATAATATACTTTAAGTAAACCTTTTACTCAGTACAGAAATCCTGCAGAAAGTTTTTGCAGACAAGATTGCAGAAAAGGGAAAGTTAGTCTGCTAATACAGGAGAGTGCAGACCAGCTATTGCAGCAGCAAAACATAAAACATATACTTAATATGAGCAGTGAAATTCCAACATTTTGTTGCAGAACACAACTCTGCTGGTAAAAAAAACTAAATTACATAGAAAAGTCATGTGCATTTATCACTGGAGTTGTAAAGCTTTTGCTACACAACATTAGTTGACTTGAATATGTTTTTAGCTGTGGAAGAAAATAACACCACAACTCAAAAGCAAAAGCTAAAGTCCAGACAGTTAAACTTAATTTGAAAAGATGCAATTTGCTTTTCTTGCTAAAAAATAACAGACCTACAACTAAAATGACACATAATCATCAAATGGCACAGCCAAATATTATTTTATAATGCTTTACAATGAAGACGTCATACATATACTTTCAGATCATACTTACGATACGTGGAAGCTGAGCATGTCTCCAGGAGGAGTAGCAGAAGGAAAACACTGGGTTTCATCATTCTGGTTGACACAGATGAGTTATTAATAGACCAAACACTTCACACTTATTATCTTTTATTATTACTGTTAGAAATGTATCGTATTAGAATTGTAAAGGAGGGATTATAACAGTAATTTTGAATGTGACATTCCAGATTTAGAGGAACATGAAGAGAGTTAAAATGAGCAGAAAATGAGACCATGTTGGAAAAAATATCACTGTGGTTTGCAAGTCTGAAAGTCATTAACATGGCTCTGTGTAGTTATAGTTTCTGTGTGAGAGAATCTGTTCCATTTAAATAAGGCAAAAACAATTAAAGCCCCTGAAAACTTGGTGTAAGAGCTTAAGTATTTTTCTATAACTTTAAATATTCACAACTAAATAAGTTTGGGAAGAACATTCTTAGGTATTATTTAGTAAAGCACAAAAACTCAGTAATTCATTTGATCAGATTTGATTGCCAGTGGCCCGGCAACATATGAAAACAACCACACAACTGTCATCACATTTTGATTCAAATGTCGTTAAATCCTGATTGGTGCACAAAAGTATGTGACATCACCTTTTTCCAACTGAACCTCACCCATTTCAAACCAGTGAGAGGAGCTCAGACAAAAACGCAAATATAGAAATAACTCAAACTGTTTTCAGGGCCTTTAAAGGTCAGAAGTGAGATATGCAATGTATTAGAAGTCTAAAGAAATATTGGAAATATGGAGAAAGTGTTAAATGGAATTCATTTATATAGCAATTTTATCCAAAAGCCCTCTTATTCACCCATTCGCACACACACAGTAACACATTGATGGCCTAGCCATCAGAAACTTGCTGTGTTACAATAAAATGGTGTAGTTTTATTGGTGAAAACTGAATTATGTTTGGTGTCGTCCAAAAAGGAGGCTATGGAAGCAAATAGTAGCCGTAAAAATTAAAATCTTACATTAAACCATCTGTGTAAATGTATGTGATTTGAGTTTCCCTATTTGGTATTAACAGTAGGTAATTTCAAGTGGTGCAATGTAAAAAAAAAAATTAAATTAAAAATTAAAAAAAACTATTTATAGGCTTTACAAAAAATGTACTCAAGTTACTCAAACTGGATTGGTTAAATTCAGAATAAAAAAACAAATTGGTAATTCAGACTACCGAGGATAAGCAATTGAGCCTGGATGGAATCGATCACCAGAATCAGAAATACTTTATTGATTCCCGAGGGGAAACTCTTTCATTACAGCTGCTCACTATCACGTCAGTGCACACTTGAGAATAGAAGGAATAGAAGTACTAAGCAAATCAAAATATAATACACTATAATACAGGTAAGATAAATTAAGTACAAAGTGCATATAAGTATAAAAGCTAAAATAAGTGCAAGTGGATTTAGAGGTTGATATGTACAGTATAATACAATGTAATAATATAAGTAATAACTAATAGTACATGTACTGTCAAGTTAAGTGTAGCTTATTAAGATAATTATGAGATGGTGGATATTGCACAGCAGTAATAGAAGTATGAATAAATATCAATAAATAGGGAATTTCAAACTGAAAACAGAGTATATTGCACAGCAGTACTAAACAGAGAATACTGCACAATTATTTCAAGTATTGCAGTGATGTTAATGATCCAATGTCCAGTTTAGTGACTTATGGTCATGTTTAAATTTCACTTACACAAAAGTTTACTCAAGTTTTGAAGAAAAAGGAAAGCTAAAAGTTGGAAAAAGTAAGACGAGACGGAGCCGCGGCAACAGGCAGCATGCACGTTGGTGCATGTGCACATCAGGAGATCGTCATATAGATCATCAATCCGTGATATAGTCCAAGCGTTGGATTTCAAGCGGAAAAAGTTTCCTGGGTAGCTCCAGTGTCAAAGTGCAATTTTTTAGCTTGAACTTTGGTGAATTTCACCAATACAAGTTGAGCAACCTGATTTTTAGACCTAACTTGATTTTTAAATCAGAATTTGACTACTTTGATTTGAGCAACTTGATTATTTATTATAGTTCCAATATCAGACACTTGAAGTTTCTATCTGATCTGAGTTTGTAAACTCTAAAAACAAACAAAAAATTCTAATTTTCTAATTTGCATTTCTTGAAATTACCTGCTGGAAATTTCAATAGGCGAATTCAAACCAAAAAATAAGTTCAATGCTATAAATTCAGTGTTATTTAAAATTCAACATTAAGTATTCAGTGGTTTTTAAATTTCAAAATTAGGATTAAGATTCAAATTATTATTATATTATTATTTGCTTCCTTATGCTGCAGAGGTACATATCTACATACTATATAAAATCTTTTGTGAGGTAACATATGCTCAGGCAGTAAAAAGCAGGTTAAGAGAGCAGGAAACACAGAAATTGATGTACTGAGATGATCTGATTCACCAAAGAAATGAAATGTGTTACCTGGAGACCCCGACAGAGCAAGCGCTTTCTTCCTGGAGTCTGATGATTCAATGAAAAAGAAAAAAGCTTCCAAATGCCTAAAACAAAGCAATTCCTGTGCTCTTTATATATATCTCTCTCTTCACCTCTACATCAGTTGAACCAATCATCATAAATCAGCTCATATTCATCTTCAACACTATCCAATCACATCCCATTGGTTTACACCCATGCTTGTGTATTTCACTTCCCTACTCGTGAATTAAGTTTCAGAGGTTATCAAAAGTACATGCCAACAAGTATGCCAAAGACCACACAATACTCACCAATTTCTTACCGATAATATTGGCTCAAGAGTGTACTGTATACATTAACTTTGATAAAATCAGAGTAATAAAATTACACTCACGTAGTGGCAGTGGTGCAATGTAACTAAGTACATTTACTCAAATACTAAGTACAACTTTGAGGGACTTGTACTTTACTTGAGTATTTCCATTTTATGCTACTTTATACTTCTACGCCACTACATTTCAGAGGCAAATATTGTACTTTTTACTCCACTACATTTGTCTGAAAACTTTCATATAGTTACTAGTTACTTTTTCAGATTATGATTTTACAAACAAAACATATGATTAATTTGTAGTATGATACATTGTTATAGATTAAACTATCCAACAGGGTATATCCATCCATCCATCCATCCATCCATCCATCCATCCATCCATCTTCTTCCGCTTATCCGGGGCCGGGTCGCGGGGGCAGCAGTCTAAGCAGGGACTCCCAGACTTCCTTCGCCCCAGACACTTCCTCCAGCTCCTCCGGGGGGATCCCGAGGCGTTCCCAGGCCAGCCGAGAGACATAGTCCCTCCAGCGTGTCCTGGGTCTTCCCCGGGGCCGCCTCCCGGTGGGACATGCCCAGAACACCTCCCGAGGGAGGCGTCCAGGAGGCATCCGGATCAGATGCCCTAGCCACCTCAGCTGGCTCCTCTCGACGTGGAGGAGCAGCGGCTCTACTCGAGCTCCCCGTGTGACTGAGCTCCTCACCCTATCTCTAAGGGAGCGCCCAGCCACTCGGCGGAGGAAGCCCATTTCGGCCGCTTGTATCCGCGATCTTGTCCTTTCGGTCACTACCCAAAGCTCATGACCATAGGTGAGGGCAGGAGCGTAGATTGACCGGTAAATCGAGAGCTTTGTCTTTCGACTCAGCTCCTTCTTTACCACAACGGTCCGATACAGCGCCCGCATCACTGCAGACGCTGCACCGATCCGCCTGTCAATCTCACGCTCCATCCGTCCCTCACTCGTGAACAAGACCCCGAGATCCAACAGGGTATAATGTAGGAAAATATTTGCTCTACTTCAACCAGCTGTAATATTAAAATATTGCTTATGTGTCAAAGCATCAATAATAATATTCCAATTATATGATACATATAACAATATAACACTCTCAAAGGGGCTGCTCTGCCCAATGAGTACTTTTACTTTTGATACTTTCGGTCCATTTTGCTGATAATACTTTTGTTCGTATACTTAAGTAAAACTTTTGAATGCAAGACTTTCACTTGTAACAGAGTATTTTTACAGAGTGGTATTGTTACCTTTGCTTTAGTAAAAGATGTGAGTACTTAGTGGTGTCACTGGACAACCATCATGACCTCTGAAGACTATGGCTTAATTAAAATGGACCATTACAGCAGGCCTGCTGGAATTTAAAAAATGTTGGGAGGATTGGTTGAGCAGGGCGAATAACTTGCACTTCCTAATATCGAGTATAATACATAGGAACCAACCACTCTGTTTAGGCCAGCACAGAAGTTTTTCTTGATATTTTGCAACAGGCTGATGCTCATTACTCAAGATTTCATTGCGCAAAGTCAAACAGACAACTGTATCATACATTAAAGGCGTGTGTGATTTTTGCAGTGCTCCTTAACCAACATGTGAGAAAAATTGCAGAAAACAGTTCAAACTTTCTCTATGTGCTTTAGACCTGGTGCACCCCCGTATAGCCAGTTAATCCTGATTATATCTCTGACGTTATTCCATGGAACAAATGCCAAAAAATATGCCAAATAAGCAAAATATTAAAAACAACAATAAGCGCACTTAGTCACACACACTGAAAATGCTTGGTCACAGCTTTTTACTTTGCGCAATGTGTCCTTCCCTTTAACTTCTCTGTTTTATGCCATCAGCATCACTTGGTGTTTCAACATTTCAAATGCTCTGCTACTTCTCTGTTTTTTCCCCTGAAAACACACAATCACATCCAACATCTCTCCAATTTACTTGTAGTTCTGATTGTGGGCCAAATATGATACTTGGTGTGCATGTAAAGTTTGCAATAAGTAAGCGATAACACACACTGAGGTGTCGTGATATGCAATAATGACAGACGATGCGCATAGAGCACCGCAATGTAAAGCAGAGTCCATTATTTTCTATATTAGGACACCTCAGAGTGTGTGATTGTACTTATACCATGTCTGCTTACCACAGGTGAAGCGAAAGCTATGTTAAAATTGTAATCCATTTTTTGCAGTATACGTAAAAAAATCAAATAACAACTCAGCAACAGCTTTACAAAATAAAATATGACCCAAACAAATACAAAAGTACGAACAAATTTCATTCAAAATCATATGTATTATGAATGTATATGTATTATACACATTATTGTCAGTGTAGGTTAAATAAAATACACATATTAGTGGTTTATCTTTAAAAAAAAAATACTAAGTATTTTCACCACTGTAAATTTCTATTTCAAAGTTTTCTTTTAATGAAATCCTAAAAGAGTCTCCTGGATAATTTAACAATACTACAGATTTATGTTAATGCCATCAGTTTGATTAAGCCTTTTTCACAGAAGATATGTTGACATGTCACTGTAGGAAAAGCAATTTTCTGTCACTTTTCAACCAAGTGCAGCGCTATGAATGTCTTCCAGGAAAGACAATGATGAAAATGATCTAAACTATGTAACTGCTGTCTCTAATGATGTACGTGAAGCTTAAGCTATGATTACGACTTGGGTCTGTACAAGAGTGTCAGCTAAAAACCTGCACTGTGAAATGTCATTCCTCAGACCTAATCCAGTCTGGAGCCATACACCTCCACCTCACACAAGGACAGGTACTCGACTCTTCCAGGAACCACTATGTTAACGTAGCGACCGTCCATCCCATTACACTGGAAGTTTGCGGTGAAACCTCCACTGATGCTTGAGATCACAGCACACCTAGCAGAAGAAGAAATGACTTTGTCAATTCATCGAATGGTCAGTTTAAAAAATGCATACTTACTGCTAAGTTATGCCAAACCTATACTGTATATTCTTACTTTTTTTTTTTTAATTGAGCAGAAATGTGTTGTTCCAAACAAACTCTACAACAGATATGCATTAATCACAACGTTTTAGTTATGGTAGTATTTTAATTAATAACTGTAAACTACCTGGGATTGTTGTTGCCATTGTTTTCAAGAGAATCTCCAATTCGGATCTCAGCTCCATTAATTCGCAAGGGATAATTTCTGTAGTTGGTTATGTTAACAGAAAACACTTTATGGGTTTTGCCCAGGTCCACTCGCCACCAGGGGTTTAAGTTGTTGCTTGTGTGAGTACAAGAACCCTCGCCCCAATCGCTGGCACGATTCCCATCAATGGCATTATAGGCAATGCCAGTAGAATGCAGTGACGACTGCGAGGCTTTTCCTTGGAGTGCCAGGTTCTCTCCTGCACAAAAGGACACAGTTGCAAACATCAGCACTGACACCTAGTTTTCCTTGATGCTCTCTGCAGAACAAAGTGGCCCCAATCTGTGTATGCCTTGAACCTGAAATTCACAACTATTTGCACATTGTTGCTCTTTCCAGTGGTAAGAGGAAACAGTAAAAGATGGCGACATTATGGAAAGTTGTTTATTTGGATCAGCGCTGCAAAACTTGAAGGGTGCACCAGCAGATAGCAGTAGTAAATGTGAAAATTGTTTTGTATGTCAGTATGTACAACAAATTTGTAAATCTTTTTCAGCAACTATCCAGAATCCCAGTAACTTTTGAGAAACTGTTTCTTCTTACGATTTACCATTTTTATATCGCCTATGAATCCTTTTTAAGATGTTCATTCATTTTCAAAATAAACCAGCTGGCTAGGCACTGGTGAGTCTCACTTTATTGCATGTTAAAGTTAAGACACATTTAGCTCAAATAGATACCACTTTGGAAAGGAGAGAGATCTATCAGTAGCAGTAAATACCGGTACATGCATTTTGCCTGTTTTCTTCATTTAAATAAATCTGATTCAACTTCTGGTGTGACCGCGGCTGTTTAGAAAATGAGGCAGCGGCATCACCTGGAAAATCACATTTTGTGTGGCTTCAGCCTCATATTTAATTATGTAATAGCTCAAATTCTCACCAGTTGGGGCACGGTACCCGTAGACTTCAACTTCGCAGAGTGTAAGGACCCTTCCTAAACCAGGCAGAACCAGAGTCACATAACGTCCCTCCACAAGTCCAGTAAAAGTTATTTTTAAGGACCTGCCTGGTGGAATCTGAGGAATTATACCAACCCTAAAAGAAACAGAGAGGAAACAGTGCACGAATTAGTTTCATAACTGCAGTACTTGAAGGGTATATAGCAATATAAAGTAAGAAATAACACTTGGCCACTCTGCCAACAAACTAACATATGTCATCAAATTAGTTCCAGTGTCTTACAAATTCTGCTGCTTGCGTTACTAAGTAACATGTCGTGGTAAACAACAAACAGTTGATGGGAGAGCTAGAGTAAAATTTAAATTATGAAATTTGACTATATGCACCAGAGGTATCCAGTCACGCTGGTCTATTAAACTGGTCTGTTTTAGAAAATTAATGGACATATGCCAGTCAGTCAGAATTGATCATTCTCAGTGGTCATATAAACTTAAAAACTTAAAACAGGTTTGATTATTTTAATTCTTCTAACTATGAAAACAAAAAATGAGGAGGGAATATAAATGAGTAACAACCTCTCCTTCCCCACACCTTGCAATGGATCTTTGAACAGGACATTAGCAACAAACCTATGAATATTAAGCAATGCGAAGCTATAAATGAGCACAATTCTTAAAACTAATAGTCAAAACAACCTAGAAAAATAAAGGCAATGGTTACCTGGAAGTGGACTGCATCGCTTGAAATAAGGACCACCTCTGCTAACATTATAAAAAACTAATACCCTTTTATGAAATGCAACATTAACCTGCCGGAAAAAGAGTAGCTGCACTATTTCACACAGCAAATGCCATATGTTCAATGAGTGTGGCTATTGTTTAGTCCATCATCTACAAGTTAATAGATCATAAGATGAGATGCGTCAGGATCTGGGTGGCTTATGTCTGCTTAACAATTTCCTGAGGGTAACCCTGTATTTAATAAGTCTTTTCATTCACTCACACTGGGTTAGCGGCACCATTGTCTTTTAGAGAGTTGCCGATGTGAATCTCTACCCCGTTGAGCCTCTCTGCACAGCAGTCTGCTCTGTTGGTGATGGTGACGGAGGTGACGATGTAGGACTCCAGCAGGTCCACTCTCCACCAGGGGTTGGTCTGTGCAACAGTGTGTGTGCATGATCCGGCTCGGTAGTTAGGGTCACGGTTTCCGTCAATAGCATTGCTGGCAGATCCCAATGAGTGCTCAAAACGATGTGACTGGGTCGCTTTTCCACGCAAGGCCACATTTTCTAGGAAGGAGACAGTTGAAATACACATTGAAATGTATAATGAAAAATGGTGGTGAATCGAAGTCCAGTATTCACTCAGGATATATAGCCAGATATAGCCAGAGCATACTTACCATAAGCCAAACATGACCCCAGAAGGAGATGCAAAAGCAGGATTGTCTTGTTTTTCATTGTTCTAGTTGAGACAGTCAACAATAGATTTACACTGAAGAAATTAACATTGTCAACATTATTACTGTGTGAATTTTAGCCCACACCTACAACAATATATGTTTCAGAAGTTAGAGATCCAAAGTACATAAAAATGAAATAACTGTTCTAAAATGAATGACTGGTGGCAAATAACAAACTATATGTGTGCAGCCTTCACACACAGTGCACAGTAAGCAGACTTAAATTAAATAACCCCTCAAACTGTGTATTTAAAAGCATGATTATTCAACTACAACCACATACCGTGAGCCGCTGTTTATGCTGTGTTGATGAATATGAATTGATGTGGACCGCACAGAGATATTTATGTGCACATCTTATCGTGGCACATGCTGTTGTGTAATGAGGATTTATCACAGGTAACTTTGTCTTTTTCCGTGTATGTAGATAAGGCTCATTTCAGCTCTCAAGCAGATTATGGATTGACAGCGTTTTATGATGTTTTTCAGATTTTTTCCCCTTTGATTTTGTCTGTCGCTACCTTTGTAATTGTACTTTCACCATTCAGTACTTTATTGCTACATCAGCTATCTACTAAGAATTTGTGATAATGTGCTTAGCAACGTGCAGCCATTAAAACAGGGCACAGCAGAGCTCCTCTGAGTACTCTGCTCCCCCCTCTCCATCAGGCTAACGGCCCTCTCCAGGCCGACGACTCCCCCCTCCCCCGCCTGTCACCTCTGCTGTGTGCCTGACTGCTGACCAGGTGAGAGGACAGCTGATGAAGCTCCACTCAAACAAGGCTGCAGGCCCCGATGGCGTTAGCCCCGGGGTGCTAAAAGCCTGTGCCCCCCAGCTATGTGGAGTCCTTTAACATGTCTTCAACCAGAGCCTGAGTCCTCAAAGGGTCCCCATTCTGTGGAAGACATCTTGCCTCGTTCCTGTGCCGAAGACGCCGCGTCCCAGTGGCTCCAAGGACTACAGACCGGTGGCACTGACCTCCAACATAATGAAGACCCTGGAGAGACTGGTGCTGGAACAGCTGCGGCCCATGGTCAGACCCCTCCTGGACCCCCTTCAGTTCGCCTACCAGCCAGAGTAGAGTGGGAGTTGAGGACGCCATCATCTACCTGCTTAACCGCATCCACACCCACCTGGACAGGCCGGCAAGCATGGTGAGGATCATGTTTTTTGACTTCTCCAGTGCTTTCAACACCATCCGGCCTGCCCTACTGGGTGAGAAGCTGGCAGCAATGCAGGTGGATGCCCCTCATATGTCCTGGATTGTGGACTACCTGACTGGCAGACCACAGCACGTGCGCCTGCAGCACTGTGTGTCGGACAGCGTGGTCAGCAACACCGGGGCCCCTCAGGGGACTGTCCTCTCTCCCTTCCTCTTCACCATCTACACCACGGACTTCAGCTACCACACAGAGTCCTGCCACCTTCAGAAGTTTTCTGATGACTCTGCTGTGGTGAGAAGTATCAGCGGTGGTGATGAGACTGAGTACAGGGCTGTGGTGGGGAACTTTGTTTCATGGTGTGAGCAGAACCATCTGCAGCTCAATGCGACAAAGTCTAAGGAGCTGATTGTGGATCTACGGAGGGCCAAGGCACCAGCGACCCCGGTTTCCAATCACAGGGTCAGTGTGGACATTGTGGAGGACTACAAGTACCTGGGAGTACACTTGGATAACAAACTGGACTGGACCAAGAACACTCAGGCTGTTTACAGGAAGGGCCAGAGCCGCCTCTATTTTCTGAGGAGGCTGAGGTCACATGTACTTGCTCTTAACAGTCAGTTCCCAAAAATACGGTTGTACTTCCTGGTCAGATAAACAGAGATAAAACTATAAAATTAGAGAATAGCAATATTGCTGATACGCTTCCAGGCAGATCACATAAGGCACAACTTCCCGGTTTGATTAGATAATGCACTTTGCATTCTCTATCATGTAACTCATAATTACTCACAAACTATGCCATCATAGTGAGCTTATGTACAAGTGATCAGCATTTATACTGTGTACAGGTTCTGTGTTATAAATTCAGTGGGATTGAATGGGAACAGACTTCAATGCATTTGTCTGCACAGAAATCATGATGATGATGATGATGATAGAAGATGGGACATGTGTGCATTTGTATGTGTTCAAACAGGGAAAAAGATGAGAATGGTTTAACGTATTTTTTATTGCAAAATGATTAATTTGCAAAGATTAAGACTGAGAAAAAACCGCAAATGTCTGTTAATCAGAATCAGAATCAGGAATACTTTATTGATCCCCGAAGGGAAACTCTTTGTTACAGTAGCTCGCCTTTACGTCAGTGCACACAGGAGGAAGTACTAGCAAAAAATATAATACACTATAAAACACTATAAAAACAGGTCAGAAAATAAATTAAGTACCAGGTGGGTATAAGTATAAGATAAAATAAGTGTGAAGTACCAAGTGGGTTTACCGGTTGATGATGATAATACAGTATAATAATACAATGTAATAATATAAGTAATAAGCAGTGGTGCATGTACTGTCGAGTTAAGTGTATCTTATTGAGATTATTAAGATATTGCACAGCAGTAATGGAGGTATATAATATCAATATCAATAAATAGGAAAAACTAACATGGGAAAACTAAATATTGCACGGGAGTAGTACACAGAATATTGCACAGTTATTCAAGTATTGCAGAGACGTAATGATTAATGTCCAGTTTAGTGACCTAGGGTCATACAGACTAACACTTAGAGGGAGGAGTTAAAGAGTTTGATGGCCACAGGCAGGAATGACTTCCTGTGGCGCTCTGTGGTGCATTTTGGTGGGATGAGTCTTCCGCTGAAGGTGCTCCTTTGTTTTGTTTTTTTTGTTTGTTTTTTTATTGACAGACAGACAGATGTACAGACTATAATAGTGCAGTGACCAACAATCTAGTAGTTCCATAATTCCAGAAGTGAAATAAAAATGTGTAAATGTATAAGTGTGTGCGTGTCTGGGTGTGTGTGTGTGTGTGTGTGTGTGTGTGTGTGTATATGCCCATTTATTACCATTGTCATCACCATTACCATCACTCACCCACCATCACTATTGTTGCATTAGTTAAGTTTTTTTTTTTTTTTGTCCGATGTAATGATTACCATTGTCACACCATTCTCAATGAATCAATTAATTTTAGCTAGTGATATAATATAATATAATATAATATAATATAATATAATATAATATAATATAATATAATTAATATAAGAGAACTCTCCCCCCCGCATCTTTTTGGTACCTATGTTCTCCTATTCTTTTTTTTTTTGTATGTTATGTGTAGTGTCTAAGGTGCATTAAAAGAAGGGGGACATTGTGCAAGTGTGCCAACCTGGGACAGAGCTGCTGTCCCAGTGAACCACTTCTCGCCTGTCTCCCGTGCCTGAGTGTTTGTGAGGTTTTTCAATGTATGTATTTATATATATTTTTCTCTTCTACGTTGTGGTGCATTAAAAACACATGAGAAGATTAGGGGGGGGATTGGAAATAATCCAATGGTTTAAATATAGTGGTATTGACAACCAGGTTAGTTATTCCAAAATAGCAATAATAATAATAATAATAATAATAATAATAATGATGATGATGCTGTTGATGATGACAATGATGATGACAATGGCAATGATAAGAGTGATAAGAGCAACAATAAATAAAACAATAATGACAATGATAACAACAAACAATAATAGCAATCATAACATTAACATTAATGAAAGTATGAAAATAATGACAATGATGACAACAATAACAGCAATGTAGTAATATCTGTGGTTTGTGGTTTGTGGTTTGGCACGTCATGGAGTGGGTGGGAGACACTGTCCAAGATGGCATGAAGTTTGGCCAGCATCCTCCAAGTAATAAAGGACAATTAAAAAAATACAAAACAGTAGTCTATTAAAACTGAATAAATAAATAACACGTTCTTGTCTCGAAAATCACAAGAACGTGTAACGTTAAAGCACAAAAGGACAAACCTCCTGTAGTTGCCTACATTTCCCATAAGCCCTTTAATATCGAGACTCGCGAGACTTGAAAAGTATCAACACGTTTGCGGCTGCGCAATATCATTCGAAAACTTGCACGGTGAGCGACACCGTGGAGGAGAAAGACAACGCAGCGAACAAAACACACAATGGCGACGGCGGCGACAACGGCAGGCGGAACGGGCTCAGGCGGACCGGCCACCGGCCCGGTAGGCTGCGGGACCGCAGTGGGACGAAAGAAGGACGGCGGTCCGTCCACGAAATTTTGGGAAAGTTCAGAGACGATATCCCAGTTCGAGACGGTGCGGCAGTGGATCGGCAAGCACTACAAGAAGGTGAGCTAGCTGCAGTGGTTCTCCATTGATTTCTATGATGGCCCGCGTCCCGCTGGCACAATGAAGCGCTGCTATCCTAGCTAGCTGCTGCCACACAAAATTAACTGTAGCTCAAGTTTAGGCTGTTTATACAGACGTTTACTTTAGTTTGTGAGTCACAGGTAATAAACCGTTTGTACATGTTCTTGTTAACATGCCACAAAATAGACGCGCTGTAATTTTACTTGAGCTAATCTGTTTATCAATTAGCTAGCTGACTGTTAGCTAGCTAACTGGCCAAACAGTATCGTTACTAATAACACGCTCAGGGGGGAAACGTTTACACACGAGTGAGAGGCAGATGGACGTTGCAGCTACTGTAGTTGTTCGGCCTATATTTGCAGCTTTTCTTAATTCACGAAATTCTAGCTAAATTGCCTTATCAGCATTGCAAAAGGCCCGAGAAGCTAACCAAATGTTAGTCACGAGATACCGTGCAATCCAACAACTTATTATAATAGTAGAGTAGAACCTAGACTGCCTCTTATTCAAATAACATTATAGTGAGAAAATAATTATAAGATCACTGTGCATTTTGCAAGCGCAGTCGTATTTTGAGTAAGCGGCATTGAGTTTTGTCAACACAGCAGCATACCAGACTCTGTGCACGCTCCACCCGCCCACTACGTTAGCCAAACAAAGAATGGTCCTCCTGTCTCTTCATGCTCTCATTCAAACCCACTGACACGCTTAAGTCGGTTATGTTTAATATATAAGACAATGAATGTAAATGTAATAAACCTAGATGAAGAATTGTGGACGCAGTTTTGGAGACTAAGTTACAGAAACACACCTGGAACTAAACATGTAAACTTTGCTTCTGCACAAATGCTAACCCAGCTGCTTGGTTTGAGTTTGTTTACATTCAATCACTGTACCTAAAACAGCTGAGGATGTTTTTTTAAGACCAGAAGTGGGTCTCCTTGACATTTATTTCATTATAAATAGACTAGGTCATGTGTGAGCTTTTTACCCTTTTTAGTTTGGCTTGTCCTATTTTTCAATTGCCAGACCTTGCATCATTGCTTCTCCTTGCTATATTGTAGCTCTGTATCAGAGCAGGAGTGGAAATGTATCTGTGGCCAAGATTTGATAGATCGGAGGACCCGTGAAAGCAAATATCTACCTTGTTGAAACATCCTTTAGCAAGCTCCTGGTGTTGTTATTGACCCTGACCTTTGACCTCATCTGTGGAGGGCAACAAGTGAAAACCCATTTCAGTGGGCATGTCAAATGATATGCATCTATATTGGCAATAATGGCAACTTCACATGATTTTTAAATCAAAAACCACCCTCAAACATTTAGACAGTTTTGTCGTTTGGAGTAAAGGCAACCAATTTTAGGACAGCCCTTTGGGCTCTTGTTTGTGACAAATTGTGCTGCTCCAGATGTGTGTTTATATCAATTTACCTGATGTGAGTTAATTAATGTTTTTATTTCTGTCCGGTCCCAGTATGTCCAGAATGACTCCCCCTCCAGTAAATCCTTGGCGGGTCTGGTGGTCCAGCTGCTGCAGTTCCAGGAGGACGCATTTGGACGCAGGGTCAACAATCCTGCTCTTACCAAGCTACCTGTAAGCACACACATTTTGTATTTCTATGAAAAACACATACATTTTGTGGTGTTTGTGCTGTAGGGCCTTTATGAAATTCATGGCTAGTATACCTGGAGTGCTAACGTCATATCCTCATTGTTCCTCATCTATCTTTAGGCCAAGTGTTTCCTGGATTTCAAGGCAGGAGGTGCTCTGTGTCACATCTTGGGGTCGGTCTACAAGTTTAAGAGCGAGCAGGGGTGGTGAGTTGACTTGTGGTAATTTCCACAGTAAGACTGGTGTTGACCATAACTTTAACCCTCACGTAGTCCTGACATCTAAACATGTTGGCTTTGTCATGGCAAAGAAGCTCATGCTTTTTGCTTTCACACTTTAACGCTCTTGTTTTCACTCATACAAAACTGCGCAGATATTTGTTGGTCTGGCGATAACTCTAGTAAGCCAAACAGTATCTGATACTATAAAGTCCGTTTTTACCCCATAAATTGACACTTGTTGGTAGCTGTTGTTTTGTACTGTGCTGGACTGCTGCAACCACATCTCATTGTATGTCTTATTGTTCTTTGTCAACCACTCCCAGGCGCAGATTTGACCTGCAGAATCCTTCCCGGATGGACAGGAACGTGGAAATGTTCTTAAATGTGGAGAAGAACTTGGTCCAGGTATGACCCATCCTTGCAGAAACACCCCAATAAGATGCTCAAAAGTAGTTGCATCATTTTCATTTAAGTCATTTTGATCTGACCTACATAATTTATTAATCGTGTCATTGATGTTTTTTGTAACTTCTATGTAGTTTTAACCAAACCCAAGCTGCATGGATGGATGGATAGATAGATGAGCAATGATAGTCTTTTACATACATTTTTGGAATGGAAATTATTAATAACTTAATGTTTCTGTACTTCTAGAACAACTGCTTGACTCGACCCACTGTCTTCCTGTCGCCGGACATCGAGCAGAAACAAGCCAGTAAGCTCAAAGACATCATCAAAAGGCACCAGGTGAGCCCGGACTTGATACATCAAACTAGCCAATGAAAGGATTTGTCAGTAATGTAGAGAGTGGTTCTTTCTATTGGCAAACTCTGTTGTATCTGTCTCTTTGGTTGTTTATTATTATTTTCTCCACTCTGTCCTCTCCAGGGCTCCATTACTGATGATAAGTCAAAGGCCACCCACCACATTTACCCATCTCCATCCCAACAAGAAGAAGGTATGGTAGAATTGTCTGTAACTCACAGATTAGGTCAATTCTTAATCACATTTAGAGATCATTTCCTGAGTCTCACATTCAGTATCTCTAAAACCTAAAACCAGTATTTTATTTATTGTAGCAATGAAAAAGTGAGTAATTAAGAAATAAATAAATATACTAAATACAGTAAGGAGACACATGTCCAACACCAAATGGTAAGCGAATATGTGAACAGTAATCTTGTTATCAATTATTTTGTAATAGTAGATATGTTTTTGTTTATTTAATACTCAGTATTTCATATAGTTTATTGGTTAATGTGTGAACTGTGTATGTCAGCATTGGTTTGTGTGTGTTGCAGATGAGTGGCTTCGTCCTGTTATGAGGAAAGACAAGCAGGTGCTGGTGCACTGGGGTCTCTCCCCAGACAGGTGAGCAGAGAGGACGATAAAGAGGATCACAACCACTCTTCTCATTCCTTGTGATCTTTGGTGCACCAGCTCTGAACATCTTTTCTTATCTTATTTTTCCTTAGTCTGTCATTAAGCCACCAAAGGCGCATAGATTTTCCTCCATTTTAAAATTATTATAGTCAATTGATAAAGAAGGAGGAGGGCAGACAGGATGCTCTGGGGTCCTCTGAAGGGACTAAACAGACCCAACATTTAAATAACACTTAAAAGTATAACTAACCTGAGAGATAATAGGAAGAGTGCTCAAACAGATCTTTTTATGTCTGTTTTCTTCTAAGTTTCTTTTTTGAGGGAGTAGATTGATTTTAACTGATTTTCACTCAGATTTCTCCAAATAATAATAATAATAATAATAAACAGTGCTATCCTCACAGTGCTGTAACAGTACAGTTTTATATTTTATAATCCAGATTTTTGTGATACTGAATACATACTCAATACATCTCCTAATTTAAATAAAAATAACTTAAATAATGATCTTTTCATACTTAATAACAAAATCTCACTCGGGCCTATTTGGATTGTCATTTTAGACTTGGGGACAGTATGTCAGTTCATCAATGTTGTAATTATTACTGACCCATGGATGTTTTTTATTCTGACAGCTATGATACCTGGGTATCAGCCAGCGAGGTGGATGGGGACGTGGAGGACCCACCCAGCACTGACAGACCATGGAAGGTGAGCAATGAGCCCAAAATGGACTTTACTGTTCAAAAAAGAAAAAAATAGCAAGTTTCAAGTGAGCCCATTAATTAATTAAATTTATTTTGTCTACTGCTTTTGTAAAACAAGCAGTCATTGTGTCCAGCAGCACTCAACAGATGTTTAGGTGATGCTGTGGTTGCAGTTATGTGCAGTTCATGTTTGTTAAGTTAAATAATTTCTTACACTTGGGGCTATTGTCATAAAAAACCCTCCTCATTTTCTGGTTTGAACATGCATCAGTGAGCCCATTCTTTTGGGAAACGATAAAGGAAAATTAGGGCAGCAGTGTAAAGGCATGATTAGATTCTAGTAGGATTAACAACGTAAAATAAACAATCAGCATACAGATTCGATGATTCATGGTGTCTTCTTACCTCTCCCCCTCAGGTCCATGCCAAATGGGTTTTAGACACTGATGCTTTCAATGAGTGGATGAATGAAGAAGACTACGAGGTGGACGAAAACAAGAAGCCAGTCAACTTCCGCCAGAGGATCTTCCCCAAGGAGGAGGAGGTAGGTATTTGTGTGTATTTTCTCGCCCTAGATCATCAGTAGAGCTTTAAACCACTTTTTGTTTTCGTTATTAGCTGCTTTTCCACCAAAAGTACCAGGAACTTTTATCCCCAGGAACTGCTTTTCAAGGAATAATAATAATAAAATAAGTCTGAATGCTGGTTTGTGTTTAAGTGTATGTTTTGCCTGCCAGTTTGTGTTTTGTTGCATGTGGCTATGCCCTGTGGATTGTCGTCGTTGTCCTTTGCCTGTGTCTCGCCTCTGTCTGTTTGTTGCGCATCCTTTCCAAACCTTTCCTCTCTCTTTGTCTCCTTCTAATGTATTTCAGGGTTTCTGTCAATGTATGAAAAATTATTTTGTACAATTTCCAGGATTTAAAAATCCGAACAAAAGCTCGTAAACGAAAATACTGTAGGTTTACTAGCCACAGATTATTTACTTCACAGGCCAAAAGCTTTCACATGATTGCAATTAGATGCCATGTGAAGGATTCAAGAAAGGGGGAAGACATTTAGTTTTAGTTAAAAGATTCACTTTATTTCACTGTATCATTTTGTCTTGGCCTGTTCACTGACACCTCATAGAAGTACCCTCACAGTTTCCACTAACATTAAGATAACTGGCCAAGCTCTCACTTAATTTAAGACTAGCAAAATAGGCAGCTAACCAGAAACCTGTTAGATTCAGAGGTGTTGTTTTATTTACATTTGGTTCACAGAGTGCACAGTGGCCAAAACAAGTTAATGAACAACCAAAAACTATACTATGTAAACTAAGACAATTAAAACATTACAAAAGGTTGTGATTTGTCTGCTAAAGATAATTTATGGTAGATACATTTTTCAGCACAATGCACAAATCAAGAAGTGAAGGTTTGGGTGAAAGAGAAGCTATTCTGAGAGAGGACATTATACAGGAACCCTGGTCGTCTCCTCCACCACCACGGCATCCCCCTACCCCCCTCCCTCCCTGCCGTCGTTCTCCCACCGCTTCCCCTCCTTGTGTGTGCAACCGTTCCATCCTCTCATTCTGCTGCTCTTTCTCTCATCCTCCATCCCTCGCTCCCTGCGCTGCACGGGGTTTGTCTGATCAGTCTTCCCGTACACCCGATCGCAAGGAGCGCAAGGCCAATTCTGCCGGCAAGAAGAGGAGGCGTTCACCCTCACCGCCCAGCACTCCTGCTGAATCCCGCAAGAAGGGGGGAAAGAAGGGGTAAGGAGGCTAATTTCTAATATTCATTTTTATGTAGTAGAGCAAATAATTCCAGGTAGTAAAAAGAAAGAGATTGAATAAATGCTGCAGAATTATGCAAGTGATCTTGGAAATCTGCAATCTTTTTTTTTTATCTTATTTTTCTAATAATCAACAAATCCCATGAAAAGACCAAAACCAACAACGTGTTATTTGTCTCTCATTACTTCCCTACCCTGTCTGTGGCACTCAGCCCCAAGCCCATTGGTTCATACTGAAAATGGAAAGAAACAAGTCATGAGTATATAGTTTCATTTTTAAAAAAGGCTCAGTAATTTCCTAAAACAGCAGGCCACTGTAGTTTTTAGCAAATGTTACTCAAACTAGAGTAAATAGTCCACTTATGGGGATTCTATGGGGATTGTTAGTTTTGAGTATTTTATGGGGTTTGAAAAATGTCGATCACCAGACTTATCCTTTTTAGAACATTACCAAAAATGTCTCTGCACTGGAAACTGAAAATAAATGATAAAACACAAGAAGATATTGGCAGAGTAACAATGATAAGTCCAAACACACACTGACTTTGAGTCATGTCTGCTGATGGCTTTATAGTCTGCACAGCTAAAAAACATGTTTGAGGAAGCCGTCTGCAGCGCCTTTAGCCATTTGATCTTGTGATATTTGAATAGTTTGAGCTGCTCTCATTCAAATCAAATATTCAAATATTTGCTGAATTACTAAATGAATATATTTAAATAAATAAATACATATGTTGAGGATTACCGGTGGCATATAACTTACTTATGACTCTCACTTTGGTGTCAGGAACCCAGGGCCTCACTGGAAACGACGGGGTCACAGAGGCGAAGAGGAGGACACGGAGGAAGACATGACCAAGGATATGGACGACTCCTCAGCTGGTGCCAGCATGGAGGAGGGCAGCATGTCCAAGAATGGTATGTGCCGAGGGTGGGGCTAAGCTGGACACTCCCTTTAATACCTGATCATTGTAAATAACTAGGTTGAGGCAGCAGTTTGGTTAAAATGTCAAAGAAGAGCTGTGCTATTAATTGTATCGTACTGGCGATCGTAGTCCTGATCTACTATGGTAAAATGTGCAGTCCAAGGCCAATGTAGGAATGATTATTAGTAGCATTTATTATTGACCATCATCTTTTTTAGAGAAATTGTTTAGTTTAATCTAGAAAATGTATATTAAAAAAAAGTAACAGTCCAAAACTAAATATTTAATTAGCAATGATAATAAAAAAACAAAAAGGAGTGAACGATTTAGTGAGTGATTGGTTATAAAAATTGTAGATTCATTATCTGTTTTCTGTCTATTGTTGTTCAGCACTTGTGGTGGTATGCCAGTACAAATGATTGACGCAAAGCTGGTAGAATTTTTTGTTTTAAGTGTAAATTTCCCCAATGCCATTCATGTTGGGTGAACCATAATTATATAAAATATGGGTATAGCTGCTGTATCAGGTTACTGAAGAGCAGACATAGAGCGTAGAGGAGGGGAAGTAAAGCAAACTAAGGAAAAGAAGAGGTCGTGTGCACACTGAAATTTGCAAGCTCGCAAAAAATATAGGTCTGAAGGTAGTCTTCAGGCCATTATGATTGAAACATTACATCATTACATTTTTGGGGAGCTTGCAAATTTCAGTGTGCACAACCTCTTCTATTCTTTTGTATGATGTTTTTTGCCCTGCACTTGTACCCAACTGGAGTTGGATGTGCACACCATCTACCTGCTTTGCTTTAAAGTGAAGCAAACTACCATCTGTAAGCTTTGTAGCTGGACTGTCTTGTGTAAGATTATCTTTAATATTGTAAAAGCTTCTTTAGTGTTAACTTGAACAAAATCAAAAACTAATTTCATTAGTTTCATTGAAACTTGGGGCAGAAAACAGCCGTTTCACGTAACAAAGTCATATTACCAGATACATAACTGTCCGTAAGGGGCTGGTGCAGAGAGATCTGGGCGGCAGTCGAAGGCAGGGGCTTCGGCGACCAGATCTCCGGACACAGAAACTGGCTCTAGGGACATGGAATGTCACTTCGCTGGGGGGGAAGGAGCCTGAGCTTGTGCGGGAGGTTGAGCGTTACCGGCTAGATATAGTCGGCCTCGCCTCCACGCACAGCCTGGGCTCTGGAACCCGTCTCCTCGAGAGGGGCTGGGCGCTCCATTTCTCTGGCGTTGCCGGGGGGAGAGGCGGCGGGCTGGTGTGGGCCTGCTCATAGCCCCACAGCTCAGCCGTCACGTGTTGGAGTTTACCCCAGTGAGCGAGAGGGTCGCGTCCCTCCGCCTCCGGGTGGGGACAGGTCTCTCACTGTTGTGGCGGCCTACGGGCCGAACAGCAGTGCAGAGTACCAGGCCTTCTTGGAGTCCCTGGGAGGGGTACTAGACAGTGCACCACCCGGGGACTCCGTTGTTCTACTGGGGACTTCAACGCCCACGTGGGCAACGACAGTGACACCTGGAGAGGGGTAATCGGAAGGAACGCGCCCCTGATCTGAACCCGAGCGGTGTTCAGTTGTTGGACTTCTGTGCTAGTTACAGTTTGTCCATAACTAACACCATGTTCAAGCACAAGGGTGTCCATCAGTGCATCGTGGCACCAGGACACCTAGGCCGGAGGTCGATGATCGACTTTGTTGTCGTATCATCTGACCTCCGCCGCGCGTGTCTTGGACACTCGGGTGAAGAGAGGGGCGGAGCTGTCAACCGATCACCACCTGGTGGTGAGTTGGATCCGCTGGCGGGGAGGAAGCCAGACAGACTTGGCAGGCCCAAGCGTGTCGTGAGGGTCTGCTGGGAGCGTCTGGCGGAGCCCTCTGTCAGCAGGGTCTACAACTCACACCTCCGGGAGAGCTTCTCCCAGATCCCGGGGAGGTTGGGGACATTGAGTCCGAGTGGACCATGTTTTCCACCTCCATTGTCGATCTGGCGGCTCGTAGCTGTGGTCGCAAGGTTTCTGGTGCCTGTCGCGGCGGCAATCCCGAACACGGTGGTGGGCGCCGGAAGTAAGGGATGCCGTCAGGCTGAAGAGGGAGTCCTATCGGGCCTTGTTGGCTCGTGGGACTCCCGAGGCAGCTGACAGGTACCGGCAGGCTAAGCGTGCTGCAGCCCGTGCGGTCACAGAGGCAAAAACTCAGGACTGGGAGAGGTTCGGAGGCCATGGAGGAGGACTATCGGTCGGCCTCAAAGAAATTCTGGCAAACCGTCCGACGGCTCAGGAGGGGAAGCAGTGCTTCACCAACACCTTGTGCGGTGCGGGTGGAGAGCTGTTGACCTCGACTGGGGATGTTGTCGGACGGTGGAAGGAATACTTTGAGGATCTCCTCAATCCCGCTGTCACGTCTTCCGAAGAGGAAGCGGAGGCTGGGGACCCGGAGGCGGACTCATCCATCACCCTGGCCGAAGTCACTGAGGTTGTTGGCAAGCTCCTTGGTGGCAAGGCTTGGGGGGTGGATGAGATCCGTCCTGAGTATCTTAAGTCTCTGGATGTTGTGGGACTGTCTTGGCTGACACGTCTCTGCAACATCGCGTGGCGGTCTGGGACAGTGCCTCTGGACTGGCAGACCGGGGTGGTGGTCCCTCTGTATAAGAAGGGGACCGGAGGGTGTGTTCCAATCACAGAGGATCACACTTCTCAGCCTCCCGGTAAGGTCTATTCCAGGGTACTGGAGAGGAGAATTCGTCCGATAGTCGAACCTCGGATTCAGGAGGAGCAGAGTGGTTTTCGTCCCGGTCGTGGAACACTGGACCAGCTCTATACTCTCCATCGGGTGCTCGAGGGTTCATGGGAGTTTGCCCAACCAGTCCACATGTGCTTTGTGGATCTTGAGAAGGCATTCGACCGTGTGCCCCGGGCGCTTTGGGGAGTGCTCTGGGAGTATGGGGTCCGGGGCCCTTTGCTAAGGGCTGTCCGGTCCCTGTATAACCGAGCAGGAGCTGTGTTCGCATTGCCGGCAGTAAGTCAGACCTGTTCCCGGTGCATGTTGGACTCCGCCAGGGCTGCCCTTTGTCACCGGTTCTGTTCATAATTTATATGGACAGAATTTCTAGGCGCAGTCAGGGGCCGGAGGGTGTCCGGTTTGGGAACCACAGGATCTCATCTCTGCTGTTTGCAGATGATGTCGTTCTGATGGCTTCTTCAAACCAGGACCTGCAGCATGCACTGGGACGGTTTGCAGCCGAGTGTGAAGCAGCTGGGATGAGAATCAGCTCTTCCAAATCTGAGGCCATGGTTCTTGACCGGAAAAAGGTGGTTTGCTCTCTTCGCGTGGGTGGGAGTCCTTGCCCCAAGTGGAGGAGTTTAAGTATCTCGGGGTCTTGTTCACGAGTGAGGGACGGATGGAGCGTGAGATTGACAGGCGGATCGGTGCAGCGTCTGCAGTGATGCGGGCGCTGTATCGGACCGTTGTGGTAAAGAAGGAGCTGAGTCGAAAGACAAAGCTCTCGATTTACCGGTCAATCTACGCTCCTGCCTCACCTATGGTCATGAGCTTTGGGTAGTGACCGAAAAAGGACAAGATCGCGGATACAAGCGGCCGAAATGGGCTTCCTCCGCCGAGTGGCTGGGCGCTCCCTTAGAGATAGGGTGAGGAGCTCAGTCACACGGGGAGCTCGAGTAGAGCCGCTGCTCCTCCACGTCGAGAGGAGCCAGCTGAGGTGGCTAGGGCATCTGATCCGGATGCCTCCTGGGCGCCTCCCTCGGGAGGTGTTCTGGGCATGTCCCACCGGGAGGCGGCCCCGGGGAAGACCCAGGACACGCTGGAGGGACTATGTCTCTCGGCTGGCCTGGGAACGCCTCGGGATCCCCCCGGAGGAGCTGGAGGAAGTGTCTGGGGCGAAGGAAGTCTGGGAGTCTCTGCTTAGACTGCTGCCCCCGCGACCCGGCCCCGGATAAGCGGAAGAAGATGGATGGATGGATGGATGGATGGATAACTGCCCGTTAGATGAGATCCATTTAATTCATTTCATTTTTTAGTCTGTGAAATCTGTGGTGGGTTAACTGTGATTCCCTGTGTGGTTATTGTACACTGCGGCATAAGGATGCCAAGAAAATCCTCTTCTGTCTCTGCCACAGACACACATACCTTGTTCCAGTCAGAAAAGCAGGAAAACAGCCTGAGAATGTGTTTTTTAACAACCAGAGACGAATGGAGCTTGATCTGTATTCTCTTTTTAAAGATTCCCTTTTAAAACCAAACACAAAATCCTTACTAAAAATGCAATTTTTAGACCAAGTCCCATCTGGGATGTCCCACTTTTGCAAAAATCCCCCAAAACACACACACATACTCCTTCTCTCTCTATCTATTTTAGTGTCCTCTTTTGCAAACCAGTGCCAGTTAATGCCTTCATGCCCACGGCTGAATTAAACAGTCTTGAATTATTTTTTTTTAAATCTTTTTTAGCAGTCCACTTTTTTCATCATTTTCTCTGTTTTTCTATATACAGCAAATTCAAAGAAAGACAGTGAGAATACTCCAGTGAAAGGAGGGAATGTGGCTGACTTGGGTATGCATTTATAACTGAATTGATCTGTTTAGTTGTGTATGAATTACATTAATCAATTCAGAAGAATAACGTGTAAAGTAAAAACGTGTATCAGCCAGTGTGATGTGTCTCAACTAAAACCTGTTTTATTTTTTCCAGATGACATGGAGGATGACTCTGTGCTGTCTGGTGGAAAGGTAAGATGATCGATGACTTCCTCTCTGTCTTCATCAAACCAAATACTGTCGGTGTGTGTGGGTGAGAGGGAGGGAACGTGTGCGTTGCCTGGCTTCTCAGTAGGGCTGCAGCTACCACGATTGTTGTCATTATAAATCAAATCAAGTTTTAATAAAATATATATGAATAATCATTTTGACAAACATGTCAAAAGTAATGACAAATGCCCACCAGATGTTATCAGTGTTCCAAGTGGTATTGTCACAGTCAACCCTCCCAAGGGTAGGACGTCATTATTGACTAATAGTCTCAGACATAGATGCAATGTCCCTCTCTTTTAGAATTTAGTTTTTAAATATATGAACCTTAAAAATTGACTGAAAACCACACACTAGCTGTAATCAGAAAATGTTAGGTTTTTATTGGTTGGAGAAAAAGCAGTTTCTGCACACTGAATTTTAGCTTAAAAAAACTTATTTGACTGTAAAAGTCAATGTTTAGGCCCTGCTGGGTCTTCATCAGGCAGATGGCCAACATGACAAACAGCAAGGTATATATAGACACCAAATTGGTTCATCATGCTGATGTCATTATATATTCAAATCATGATAGGACTCAGTACAATATCAAGATAAAATACATTATTAGTGCTTGAAAGAATCACAAAATCAGTCACAGTAAATCCAGTATATGCAAAAAATAAATAAATAAATAAATTCTTGAAAAATAGAAATACAGCACAAGATAACACTATGCACAGTGCATCCGGAATCTACTCTTTTTCCTTCATTGAATCTGTTTTCCTTCACCTGACCTAAATATGGGATGGGATGTACACATAACTACCTCTCTGTAGGCCTGTCATGACAACTACTTTTGTTGGACGATATATTGTCCCAGCAATAATTGTAATAAACAATATTGTCATTTTAAGGGCATTTGCATCTCATTCCATCGCATTCATTTGCATAAAGCATAGGGATTGTGTCAGTTGCAGCAAGGAAGAGAGAGAGAGAAAGCTTTAGCCAAATAATCACAAACTCACTATAAGGACATTGTATATTTCAAGTAAAAAACGTTTTTAAAAAATCTACAAAGGGAGGGAGAAGCTCAAACAAACTATTTAAATATTAACAAGCTATAGGAACTCTCTAATCCAGAGATCCGGAGAGAGAAGCTCAAACCTGCCTGCCCCTCGGCACCGCACCTGCTGACTGTCTGCACACAGCGCAAGAGGAGAGATGAGACCTCGGCACTGTTGGCAGAAGAGCCGAGGACTGCTATTACTCTGAGCAGCATGGATGGGAATGAATTACAATATAATATATGAATAAAATGTTGGTGACATTCTCAAGTAAACAAACATGCATGCAAACACAACGGGCGAAAGGCCTAGCTCTGTCTGTTTTTATTGGTTAAAAAATGATTTATTGCTCACAGAAATTGCAGCCAATTTATTTTTTGTCATTTGGTTAATTAACCAATCCTCCTCCTTCAGTCTCTCCTGGTCTGTTCTCAGAAACCCTTTTAATTTTTCCTCTACACCTTAGGCCTATGTAATAAAATTTGAAAATATTTTTCCCCCAATGAAATATTACTTGAAGATCAGCTTTTGTCGTTCCAGGCAAACACATACTTGATGTTGATAAACTTTTTGGCATCACTTGGTTCCTTCCAATACTGTTCACACAGAACCTGTCTTCATCACGCTGACCTGTCTCGCTCTTTGTCTCTTTGTGCAGGATGACGAGGAACAGAGCAAAGCTGAAATCAACCGACTGATGGACGCTGGCGAGGACAATGTGACTGAACAGACTCACCACATCATCATCCCCAGCTACAGTGCTTGGTTTGACTACAACTGGTAAGGGCTAGGGAATGAGGATAAACGTGTAACCACTAAACAAATGTTGATATGCTTTGTTTTTTCCCCCTCTTGTCACGTAATGAGAATTTAAGGCCTCTGTCACAAATACCATGTGCATACCATGTGTGTACATCCATTTAATTTTAAGAAGTGTACCAAGGCTTTTGAAGAAGTTATATTAATTGGATTTTTTTTTTATATATATATCACTAACTGTATCTCACTTACATTTAAAGGTGCACTTGAGATGAGAAACTCGCCTGTCACTGTTATGGCAGTTAAATATGACTTGTAGGTTTGAGAAGATTGTTCCTTTTGAATAACAGTTAAATGGGTTGTAATATAGCCGATAACAAGGAGCCTCAGTCAATTTTTCATCATTTAAAATGATTGCATCAACTTTTTTTTCCCCTTTCCTGCTAGCATCCATGAGATTGAGAGAAGAGCCCTGCCTGAGTTCTTCAACGGAAAGAACAAGTCAAAAACTCCAGAGATGTGAGCTTATACACACACACACACGCACACACACACACACACACACACACACAGAGTTACAAATTACATTAAACCACCAGACATGTTTCATATATGTAAATCTTGTACGATGTGTGGCTGTAGATCCAAGTGATGTTTCTTGTAATGCTAATCTCTTGGTGGTTCTTCTCAACTCTTTAACAGATTCCTGGCCTACCGTAACTTCATGATCGACACGTATCGGCTAAACCCTCAGGAGTACCTCACCTCCACCTCCTGTCGCAGGAACTTGACCGGGGATGTCTGTGCCATCATGAGGTGAGCTAAGTCCCACGAGTGTATGCATTCTTTTTGGGGTTTTTTGGAACATTTTGTTTTCAAGTTTTAAATTTAACACATACAAACACAGCTCCAAATTCCCTCCCTGTCCCACCAACATACAAACTGAAAAATAACTTACTCAGAAGGAGTAAGGTGTAGTAGTAATCAGGAAAAATGCTGAAAAGAGAAGAAAATAAAAGCATATTAAATATGCTGTCTGTCTCCAGGGTTCATGCGTTCTTGGAGCAGTGGGGTTTGGTGAACTACCAGGTCGACGCTGACAGTCGCCCTTTGCCCATGGGCCCCCCACCCACACCCCACTTCACCGTGCTGGCTGACACACCATCTGGCCTCATGCCTCTGAACCACCGACCCCCACCGGTAAGGCCAGCTAAAATATACAAGACAAGAAGCATCTTGTTCTGTCTGGATTCCATCCTCTTCCACTGTACTGTTGCAAGACACACCGATATAAAGGTCTTTACAGGCACTGAAACAGTAACATTGTTCATCACATGCTGTGTTTCATCCCTCTAGATTCCCCCTCCACAGCAAATGCCTAGCTTTGCAGACAAAGGCAAAGACAAGTCCATCGACCTGCAGAACTTCGGCCTTCGCAGCGACCTCTACAACAAGAAAAACCCCAAGGTCAGCACACGACTCATTAACAACCTGTAGTATGTTTTCCACATTATAATTTTATTTCCCTTGAGCTTGAGTTTTCTAAATTGGTAAATAAAGGGGAAAATGGTAAACAGCAATAAACATCTAAAGTAGCCCCAACAAAGAATACAAATATCTTTTTTTCATTTATATTGGAGGCTATAGGCAAAAATTGATGAAAATTGTCTTATTACCTAATTTGATCATTTGGTTTTGGTTCCCTACAGGTTAAAGCAGTCAACTCCACCAGGGAATGGACCGAGCAGGAGACTCTACTGCTGCTGGAGGTGAGTCTCACACGACATAAGAGGAGAAACCTGTTAAACTCTGGAGTTTCAGTTGCTTTTAGGATGCTGCATACCTCTGAGTATTGTCCACTGACATTATATTATGACTAAGACTTGTATATTCACTCCCCTCACTTATTCCAGGCCCTGGAAATGTTCAAAGATGACTGGAACAAAGTGTCTGAGCACATCGGTTCACGCACCCAGGATGAGTGTATTCTGCACTTCCTGCGGCTGCCCATTGAGGATCCATACATGGAGAGCACAGAGGCCTCCCTGGGCCCTCTGGCCTACCAGCCCATACCCTTCAGCCAGTCTGGAAACCCCGTCATGAGCACAGTAGCCTTCCTGGCCTCTGTGGTCGACCCCAGAGTGGCATCTGCTGCTGCCAGGGCAGCCCTAGGTGAGAACTGATGGAAGGAAGATGAAACTGCAGCATCACATCTTTGAAATTTGTTTGAGTTCTGCAAATAAGAGATTTTGGATCAGATGGGCCAAAGTTTTACTATGATAAAACATTGTTTACAATAAGTATCAGGGCTACAATTCCTCTCTATACATAGTAGTCACGCACATCCAAATACCGTTTAAGGCAGGTGCTAGACCAATATAAGACAGTAATGAAAACATGAAAAAGGGTATGCACACTGTAGCTCCCTTAAGTTCAATTTATTGGTACATCTGCTAGTGACGTTTTGAGCTAATGCTCTTCTTCAGAATTCAGATTAAAATTCCTTTAACATTTGAAGCAATGTGTAAGAAAACCCATAAACATGTAACAAGTTAGTATACAGTGACACTGATACTGAATGTATTGAGTCCATACAAAAGCATAAAAGCAAGATTAAATGTTTCAGTAATGCATCTGTGCCAATATTGTCCATTTTGCCTGTTATCTATGATTTATTTTTGTTCTGTTGTATTGTAAATTAATAAATGTCCTCTCTGTCTCCAGAGGAGTTCTCCCGTGTGCGTGAGGAGGTGCCGGCTGAGTTGGTGGAGGCTCACGTGAAGAAGGTGCAGGAGGCGGCCAGGAGCACAGGAAAGGTGGACCCCGCCTTTGGCCTGGAAAGCAGCGGCATCGCTGGCACCGCCCCTGAGGAGCCAGAAAAGACTGGTGAGTAACACATGACGAGGGGTAGAAACAGGAGCTGAAGTCGCTGGTTATAGTCAAATCAGTAACACATGTATCAAAGGGTAAAAGTGTGTAAAACTAGAAGCAGGGCTTTGTTGGGGGAAAAAAAAGACATCTGGATAATTTTATCTTATTCACAGGAGTTTTGGTAGTTTTTGGTAGTTGTGACTTCTGCAGCCACTGGAGAGCAGCAGATAGTAGCAGTATGCAGCTGCAAGCTATTAGGCAGGGAGACGTGTCTTTGATGCAGATTACTGCTGTGTTTGTTTGTGTCTGTGTGAGTGTGTGAGTGGATGTTGAGGCTAACGAAGGAGTGGACAGTGTCATCACTTTGTCCTGTACTCGTATCCCTGTTTTCCCTCCTTTTGAATACAAACGATGGTCTTTCTTCACCTGAATATCAGACAGACATGATTGGTCTGTCTTGACATTTGAACACGCTACACATGTTAGTTTTTACCAGCACGGGGGTGAGCAATACGCAAATATTGGGGGGGGTGTTTGTGTGTGCATACTGCCGTGGTAACCAGTGGATTAAAACAACAGTGGCAGATGGGCCAGGGGAGTGGGAGGGGGGGGGGAGCAGAAAACTGGGTCATCACACTCTATCATATGTTTATCTCTAGCTCTCGATTTTGCTATTTGCTTTCTTGAAATATTTCTCTTTCGCTCAGTTCTTCCTATCCCACACACACACACACACTCTCTCACATAATACCAATCATTTGTTATACCTAAATTAATGCCCTCTAGAACCACAGTTGCAATCAATATGCTTAAATGAATTCAGTGCCTCGCCTGGCCTAAAGCACTCAATCGACACACACAATCAATATTCAAACCCTTAACACACGCTCAAGTGCACCCGTGACATGGTTTAACACTCAACCGTACACATGTATTCACTCAGTCACGTGTGTTTGGTCATTTGTGAGTGTGCTTTCACACACGTCACACCATTCCCTGCTCACTTAAATTGCTTTTGGCCTTAATTTCCTGTCCTGAGTTTTTTTTCCCCTCAAACCCTAGTTTTTGATGGTGTTTGCCACAGATAATCTATAAAAACATTTTATTTCAAACGGGGTGAGAAGTCACTGCTGCTTCTTTCGGTTACTTTCTACACTTGTAATACAACTGTATTGGATTTGTTCTGTAATTTCTTTGTCTGATTATGCATGCATGAACCCAATCTCACCCTGTTTCTTGCTTGTACTCTTGGTTTTTGGCAGCATAAAAGATTCATTGGGGAATAAACAGCTGCAATGAAAATTTAGGCTGCAACGCAACTTCTGTAGCCATCTTGGTCAGTTTTAGTCTGTGATATGATGCTAATTTCTCTACCACACTTGTCACTTGCAGAAACCACAGAGGCAGAGAAGATTGACACGGACACAGACTCCCAGCAGGCCGATAAGGTAAGACCACCTTTCGTATATCTTCATGTATCCTACATGTCAAGGAAAAGCTTTTTTTTTTTTTTTTAGAAATTTGGTTTCCAATAGTAATTAATGGACAAAGCTGGCAATAATTAATATTTTTTCTTATTGTCAACAAATCCCATGTGAAGACCGAAAGCAACAATGCATAAGTCCGTCTATAAACACTTTATGACTTCTCAGCCGTGTCTGTGGCACTCATGGCCCCAAGCCCATTGGTTCATACTGAAGACATAAATCTTTACAAAATGGTCCCAAATATAAAGTTTCATTTAAAAAAAAAAAAAAAAAAAAAAAAAAAAAGCCAAACAAGTTCCTTAAACAGCTGTAGTTTTTAGCAAACATTACTCAAATAAATAGGGCCTTTGTTGGGGGCTATTTTTTGTGGTGGATTAATACACTTGTGAGTACATCTGACAGCAGGACGGTGTATGTGGGATTGAGTAAATATAAACTACAGTGAAAGATCACGGTGATGCATCTGAAGTTTTGGGCTCTGCCCAAGCAGCCCTTAATTTTCAATAATTCCTGTTTAAAACGCCAACATTTCATCTATTGACTCATGAGCACTTTGGTGACAAAACAGTCAAAAAAAGGGAGATTGAGGCAAGAAAAGATTCATGGAGCCGTACATCAACAGAGAGAGGAGCAGTATTATGCTAACTTTTGAACAACGATGAAACACTCTGGATTCAGCTATTGCAGGTTAGACCTTGACATTCAGCTGGATATACAAAAGACAATCGAGACAGTGAAAGAATTAAGTCATAAACTTGAGCCACAGCTGCGAGACAGATGAGTAGTTATGACAATAATCAGAAAAACAATCTCACTTGAGCTATAATTTAGTTTTTTTAGAAGTGGGTTTCAAATCATCTGTTCTCATACTGCCAGACCACACATGTGAGCTCTGCCTCAGTTAGAGGCATTCAATTCAGTATATTAAATATCAGTTAGTGACTGCAAGTCTGTTGAGCCAGCCAACCATTAATATCCACTTCTGTATTTTTCCTATTTTAACACATGTCCTCTCTCCCACTTGGTGTTTTAAAGTAAATTTTTCCACTCATCTATGTTTGGTGTCTCTTGCTTCGGAAAGGCCCACAGGCTGCATGTAATGGCATTTTTCTAATGTTCACATTGTCCCCGCTCTGCTGGGCAGCTTGTTGGCTGATTGCTTCCTCATTAGCATCCATTAACCAGTGTCAGACACTTTGTTCAGATCACAGCGATCGTCCCCAAAAAGTGGATAGGGTCACGATATGACCCATTATTCCATTTGCCTTGAGCATCAGAGCATTTACCAGCTGTTACTTGCCAAATGGATTTTGAGAATCAAAATGATGATTGGTTACAAGCAGCCACATTCACCTTTTGTGGTAGTTGTTGTTCTTTGATACTATATAGGTCATTTGTTAAATTTCGTCTTTTGTGTCTATTTATGTATGTTTTTTTTTTTTCCCCTAGTGGTGTTTTACAACCCAAATTTAAAAATGTTCTCATTTATGCAACTTGCCACCATACATCTCACATATTTTCTTAGACCCAAAGTCAGACTTGTAACATAGGCTTATTCTTGCTTCTGGTGGCATTGACGCGGGCCACTTATTGTTGTGGGTCTGTGTCCTCATCCTTCAGGCGGAGTTGAAGGACGAGGCAGAGAAGCCAAGTGAGTCTGCAGAGAAGAGCGACAAGACAGAGGCCACAGAGAAGGTGAAGAAGGAGGGAGGAGAGGCGTCGGAGCGTGAGGAGGAGAACGAAGAGGGAGGGGAGGCCAAGACGGCTCCAGCAGGTAACACTGATATTCATGATAAAATATAAGGAAATGTCCCACACACTTCCAGGTCATAAGCTCACAACAGTTAATTAGCAATTAGCTCCTAATTAAAGTTGCTGCTAAGTATTTTCATTATCGATTAATTTCTCAATCGATTGTCCCTTTGGTCTGTGAAATGTCAGAAAGTAGTGAAAAATGGCCATCATAATTTTTAGGTCAAGGTGACATCATCAAATTGCCAACCAACAGTCCACAACCCAGAAATATTCGGTTTACCAAGACATTTGACACAGAAAAGCAGCAAATCCTCTCACTAAAAAGTTGGAACCAGGGAATGTTATTTAAATGATTAATCGATTATTAATATAGTTATATTATTATATTATTTTTCTGTGGATCAAGTAAATGATTAATCTACTAATTGTCTCAGCTCTACTCGTCATATTGAAGAAGTCGCCTTAGTCACTGATTGCTAAAAATGTTGTCGTTTAAAACTTCTCTACAAGTGTGCAGAGGGACATTTTTGTGTGTGATGATGCTGAGTTTCATGAAACACTCCACAGTTGTTCAATTTCTCTCTGTTCCTGTCAGACAAAGACAAGGAGGAGGCTATGGAGACATCGTCCTCAGAGCAGGAGAAGGATAAGGAGGAGAAGGCGGCTACAGATGAGGGAGAGGACAAGAGGAAGAAACTGGAGCATGACATTGAAGAGGGTAACATTGCCACCGCGGCCGCTGCTGCCCTGGCATCTGCTGCCACCAAGGCCAAGGTGAGACTGCAGAAGTGCTGACTGAACCGCAGCAAACACACACTTTAGCAAGTCTGATCTTCCCAATCTTCACCTGGGTTGTCATTTTGAAAACTTTGCTGTATGTCATTGTTCTGATCCTGTTAAGATTCTCATCACAAAATAACCGCAGAATGAGTTAAACTTCAGTGCATGATATCTTGATGATGTAAACATTATTAATCAGATATTTATCATTTGTCTGTCTCCCCTCTTTGTTCATCCTCTCAGCACTTGGCAGCAGTGGAGGAGAGGAAGATCAAGTCCCTGGTGGCTCTGCTGGTGGAGACCCAGATGAAGAAGCTGGAGATCAAGCTGAGGCACTTCGAGGAGCTCGAGACCATCATGGACCGAGAGAAAGAGGCTGTAAGTCAAAAAGAAGCTTTTTGAGTGTTGAAGTTTAGATTAAATGTGGGTGCTATTGGCCAGCATTGCCCCTGCGCAACTAGGGTTGGGTACCGTTCACATTTGAACCAATACGTTACCAGTATCTGGAATTCTGTACCGGTACCCAACGGCACCTGTTTTCCTCAGGTTAGACGTGTTGCCCTGGCCAGCTTTGCATGCCGCACTACAGCAAGTGTTGTCTGCGTCGAGTTTTGAAAAGTGTAAACCACACTTGCGTCCGCTTTTGGCTCGTCATTACACTGACTGACTGTGACTTGAACAAGCTGCAGGGGTGACGTAGTTTCGCTCTCTCACCCAGATGCGTCTTCGGGTATCTACGTTTGGCACCGATTGATTCATTGAATCGGTACTCCTTTCAAATTCCATATCAAATCTAATTATATTTAACTTTCAACATTTGCAAGTAAATACATTTCTCTAGAGAAGGGTAGCCACACTGTCCACTCACGAGCGTAGGGTAGTGTTACAGCATGATGTTTCTTTTCCCTCAAAAACGATCTTTGGCCAAGTATAGTAGAGAGCACTTAAACTATTCAACAGCCAAGTTTAATTTTAGCCGTTGTGGAATGAACGTTAGCAACAGCTGATATAATCTGCGACTGGTGATGTGTCATTTTAACAACTGGCACATGTGACGATCTGCGCTGACTAAAATGAGAAGCCTGTTAATGTTACCTGAATGTGTTTGTTACTCTTTGCTAATAAAAAGAGCGAGGAGAGATTAAAGGTGCGATAAGAACTTTGTTAGCATCAGAGCTTAATGAGTTCAAGTGTTTTGCTAAATGGATCCAAAATAATACCAGCTGTTGAAACCCAACACAAATTACCAGTCAAACTAGCAGGACAATAACCACCAATCAGTCGTGGTGTTTAGAAATTCTGTTTTATCCTGTGTAGCAGTGCTTCTTACTTATCATTGATGATTACCTTCTGGTTTTAAATAGTGAGCTAAATCTGTTTTTAACTAAATTTAATAACGAATTTTACCTAAGTTGTTTAGCAGCCTTAGTTTTTATACTTTAATTAGCCAGGGAAAGTTTAAAGTGTTATATAGCCACACCTGCTACATCGCTGGTGCAATGAATAATAGTGAATAGCTGAAAAACACATTCCTTTGGTGGGTCATTTATTTCCCTGGACTGGTTGCCCAAATATAAAAAAATTTATGAGTTTAGGGGCTGATCATCACTATGCCCCGCTGTTACTATATTGTTTGTTACAAATATCCATTTGGGAAAGTTCTGTACAAGTACTTTTGCTGAGGATCTCACCTCAATATTGACAGTCTAAATTTTGATTCTCAAGGAAAACCAATCCAGACCCAGCTGAAGTAAATCTAAGCCATCTGATGTTTTGCTCACATGTATCCTTCTTCAGTTCTCTCAGATATCAAGGAGTTAACGAACTGCTCGTGATAATTTATATCTTCAGAGTCCTCCACTATCTTGTTTGTTAGCAAAGTATTAAACTAGACTTTTTAAAAATGACGGATAAATAATTTTAGTGTAAAACCCATTTTTGAAAAGAAAGATGGCAGGTGTAAATGACTATTATGATTCAGAATGATAAGACTTTGTGAATTGTGCTAACATTAAAAGGAAAGTGTTGAATTAAATCTAATTTAAATACAGGTTTTTGTAATCATCCAAAAGTGACCCAGTGTCACACAGTCCTACTTCTGTGGTTGCTAAATTGAAATAAGTAGTCAGTAAATATTTAGAGTTCATCAGCCAATGTTGGCCACTGAACAAGTTGCTTCTCATTTGGTCCAAATCCTCCACAGAGACTGAAGAGGAGACACAGAATTACTTCTTTATGAGGGAGCTGAATTGCAAATAAAACATTTCCAGAGTAAAACGGCTGTATAGTCAGGCAAGTGAAACTGTTACCTGCCTCTTCAGGGCAAATGAATAGCCCTCAGCTCTGTGTGTGTGTCCTTCCGCTGAACAATCTCTGGAGACGCCAGTGAGAGTGTAAAATTGTTTTTCGCGGTGGAGGCATCGGGAGCATAGCCCAGTTTCACAGCTGTAAATAGTGCATGAAAAGGACTCTGGTTTACATAAGCTTTCTAAAGACTGGCGAGAAATCAAACCTCTGCTGCTGCCATAGGCCGTAAAACACTGAACTTCTAAAAAAAAAAAAAAAAAAAAACAGCAAAGAGACACAAGACAGTTTTACACTGAGTCTCAGGCTTCACCATCTCCTCTGCAGACATGCAGGCAGCCACTGAAGTGTACAAGTGTGCTCCACTCTCTTCAACTTGTAGAATATTCTCATTGAGCTTTGAAAAATGTTTAAATGCTAGTATAAAGATCCTCCTTTTGGCTTTATAAAGTGTTAGCGTCAGTTCACCCAAATGACTAAAAGACTAAAAGTGGAAAATGTATCATTGCGCAATTTGGGCCAATTTGGTAATGGTGACATAATGGTAATAGTCTAATTAAACTTTAATTTGGCTGACTACCCCCAGTGACCCTCTCATGGACTCTTCTTACTTCACCCACCAGCCATCCTTGGCCAGCTGACAGTCGTTCGTGGTGCTGGTTATAACAAATCTCTTTTAATCATCTTTCTTGGCATTTCCTCCATCTCTCTGTGCAGTTGGAGCTTCAGCGGCAGCAGCTGCTCACCGAGCGTCAGGCGTTCCACATGGAGCAGCTCAAATACGCCGAGATGAAGGCGAGGCAGCAGATGGAACAGCAAGCCGCCGCAGTGGCGGCCGCCGCCGCCCAAGCTCAAGGACAGGCTCCTGGATCTGGACCCCACTCTGGGCCCCCTCCACCAGGCATGCACCCTGGAGGGCCCCAGCCACACCATGGAGCACCAGTGCCCCACCACGGAGGGCCCCCACCGGGTGGTGCCATGCATCCCAGCTACCCTCCGATGGGTCACCACCCCATGGCCCCTCACCACCCAGGACAGACAGGTGAGAGACAGAAACACAGAGCAGGTGGTCCAAAATATGAAGTGTGCAGAGAGGGAGGGAAAATAGAAGCGACGAAGAAAAGAGATGGAGATGATTTTGCTGTAAAACTGCAGTTGTGACTTTTGTTGTGTCTGTGAGTCTTTTGTCTGAATGTAATTTCAAAATCAAAACCAGTTTTCTACAAATAGCTGGAATTTATATTAGAGACATTTTGGTAATAAGTAGTGGGTGATAATTTGATATTATATATTTCATATTAATTGTGGATATTCACTGGTATTATTATATAGTGACAGTAAGAGGAAATTGTGTGGTCCAAATTAATAATTCCAACTAAATGTTGCTAAAATTGGGTATTTAAAGGATACGTTCATGACATTCAACACATTCAAATGATGGTTTCTGGTTTGAAACAGCTCATGTAGCTTTTGTTAAAATTCCATCCTCCCATCCAATTCCTCATGAATATTATTTGACAGACTGAATACCTCCCCAGCGTCAAGTTTCCTGCTTCAGTCCATCCTCTCCACCAGATCTGCACACGTCTTATTTCTCCCCGCTATCCTTTTTACACTACAGGACCAATGGGTCCAGGCCAGCCGATTCCAGGACGTATGATGCCTGGCCCGCCCTCTGCTGGCCCCCCTCCTGGCGGCATGCCTCCTATGATGCCCCCACGCCATCCTGGAGCTCCCAATGGCATGTGTGAGTACAACGCTCCTTCTGCCACACATTCTCACTATGTTTGTGTTGTGTGTTTTTTACGTGTATAACCTTGTATGTTTGTGTACATTAGACTTTTAGGCAAACGCATGGTGGTTTATTTTTGGTGTTGTGTACACCATTTAATTCACCCAAACCAGTATACTTTAAAATGGAGGGATGTTTTTAGAAGCCAGTATTTACACCACAAACAACTCAAGGAAAGAAGAAAAAAGGTTTCTGGGAATCCAAATATTAGTGTGACTCAAGAGCTGACAGCTGGTATTTACTTTGAATGTCAGCTGCAGCTAAATGTTTGGGTCATTGCTGCTTATTAGCATCACATCACACATCAAGCCTGTTGTTTGCATTGATTTCTCCAACCTTGAGTCTGCAGCCAATCAGCAACTGAAATCAGGCAGCAGCACAATGGCAGCTTTTGAAATAAAGCATAGACTAAAAAGAATTTCTTTTCCATAAATTTTCTTTTGGCAGATGTGTTTCCACCTTTACTGTAGTTGTGATTTGCTCATAGACACTTTAAGAATAATGTAGAGGGATTTAAGTTATCCGTAACCAAAGTTTTCCAATTTTATATTCTTGGATTACCATAAATAGAGGTTTTCTGGAACTTTCATGTTGATATTTTGATTGACTGCTCGGGAGGCCAATTAGAGCACAACAAATAGGCATTACTCTGCTTTTCTACTGGAATTAAAAACCCGCTTTAGTCTTGATCATTTGTAGATTATTAAATCCTGGGAGAGAAGCAACATTGAACCTGGACGATCTGCTTAGAGGACAGTTTCCATCACATCTACTTATCTTTAAACTTGTTGACGTGTTAGCCCTTTAAACTATGTGATTTTTTTAAATAGTTATATTTGAATATTTTTTAGAGGTAAAACTAGACATTAAAAAGATTATAAGAATCAGAATCAGAAAAACTATTGATCCCCGTAGGGAAACTCTTTGTTACAGTAGCTTCCCTTTACGTCAGTGCACACAGGAGAAGTACTAGAAAACGATATGATACACTATAAACACTATAGAACAGGTCAGAAAATAAATTAAGTATCAGGTCGGTATACGGAAAGTCTGAATATACTATTATATATTATATTATTTTGTGTAGCAGAAATGTTGTCCTCTTTTCTGTCCTGATAATCATCTCATGACCCTTGAGATTTACCTAGCCACCCTTTGGGTGGGTCCACACTCCAGACCCCCAGGTTGGAAACCACTATCAAGCCACCATTGAGTCTCCTTTACCTCCATAAAGCGCTTCTGTCTTGCTCTAAACCAGCATCTTTCCTCTTTCCAGATCCTGGCCCACTACCTGCACAACCTGAAGCGGTACCTCCAGCAGCTGTGGGTCCTCCAGCGCCCCCAAGTGCTCGAGTGGCTGACAACTAAGAACTACACACACATACACACAAAAGCACACACACACACGCGCACACACACACACACACACACATAAAACTAACTTTATCTCTGAACCTCAGCCCCTTTTTGATGACCTTTGCTACTGGCTCGGTATTTTTCCCTCAAAACTACTATAAACTTTATCACAGGACACACACACACACACACACACACTCAGGGTTCAGTGGCAAGGGTAACCCAAATTTTCACACACACACATCCAGACTTCCTCTCAGGGCACAGCGGCAAGGGTCGTCTAGTAATAAACACTGTTTTTTGCTCTGTTGGGCCAGATGGAGGCTGGAGAGAATGACTCTTTGTACAGAAAACAAAACCAGGAGACAGAACAGATAAAAAGCTCTTTCTGTCTCACCATTTTTCTCTTTCCAATGCTGTTTTAAATGACACTGTAACCCACTCCCGTCTCTCTTAAACACACAAACACACACACACACACACGCCTCTTCTTGTCTGGTGTCTCTTTCTTCAAGCCGAACACTAGGGGGAGCTAGTGAGACCAGAGGGCCGGTCAGACATGCAGGGGTGTGTGTGTGTGTGCTTAGCAACCTGAGCTGTAACACACATGAGGCAAGCAGATTATTCAGATGATATTATGAATAAAACACACACACCGAGGGGACCCAGCCTGCCCTCGCTCTTGTCTTGTCGAGTATCTACCTCTCGCTCCTCTTTAAATGATACACTGTAGTTCTGTTTGTGTGTGTCTGTGAATGTGTGTGTGTTCAAGATAGAGAGGTGTTTGATGGTGGGTTCACTCATCTTCCGCCTCTGACCACAGTTTGTGCCTTTTATGTAATCTTTGCTTTTCCTTTTGAGACTTTTGCATTATTGATTATAGTTGAGTTGCAGAAATAAGACAAAAAAAAAAAGTTTGGAGAAACGAGACTAATGAAACTAAACTTTGCGTGTTTTTCAAGACATGTTAATTATTGAAGACTTTTGTGTCTTGCTGTTACAAAAAATAAAGCCTATAGTCAACAATAAAGTAGCTTTCTGTTTGACAAAGGGCGTCTCTGATCCTTGACCCAAGCAAAGATGGCAACTGGAAATAATATTTGTCACAACAGGATGGAAGGATGGATATGGTTAGCGTTATATTCCATTTTTCTTAGTGTCAACAAATCTCATGAAAAGACCAAAACCAAACAATGTGTTAGTCTGTCTCTGGTTACTTTCTGACTTCCCTACTCAGCTCCAAGCCATTGGTTCATACTGAAGGCGTTTATCTTTAAAAATGTGTCATAAATGTATAGTTTAATTATTTTAATTTTTTTTTTAATGGATCAGTAATTTCCTAAACTGCTGGCCACTGTCATTTTTAACAAACATTACTCAAACATGAGTAAATGATGCCTTTGTTTGGGACTATTTTTAGCGGTGGATTAATTCCCATTTGGTGCTTGAGTGAGTATTTCTGGCAGCAGGACGGTGTATGTGGGATTTACTCCAAATAAACTACACTGTGTGTGTTCGTGGTAATGAAGGAACATGTCAGCCAGTGCAAAAATGTGGCTTATTGATGTGTTTTTCATAGTTTTTGGACAATAATGGAGCTCTATGGCACAGAGGAATAAGGTATATCAGGCTTTGGACACACAAGACAATACTTGTGAGTTCGATCAATTCGTGGTTGGTTTTGGTCTTTTGACTGGATTTGTTGACATAAGGAAAAGATGTAAAAATCATCAGTCTTATCTTTTTAACATTAATGCAAAAGTCTCAGATCTGATTACATGAGGGGCACAAAAAAAGGACAGACCGCTAAACAAACCATCACCTGCTGCCCACACCAACCACAGCACTGTAATGCACGCACACACACATACACAAATGTAAGCTAAGCTGAGGCTCACACTGGAGGCTACGTGCACCCACCGACTTGGCTGGACCCTGCCACAAAGCACTGGACAACCACACACACATAAACACACACATACATATAATTTCCTGCTGACCTTCACACAGCCTTTATAGAGAGGGAGATGCTGTGATGCGGCGCGACTGAAACATCAGAACATGGACAACGCTCTTCCTCAGCGCGGTGGGCTTCTAGATGTTTTTAGGTGCTGATACTGTAGCGAATAAGCCCCGCCCCCTTCCTCTGCTCACAATTTCCTAGCGCTTAGTGCTGCCTACCTCGCTAACCTCACACACACCTCCACGCGCACGACATTTTTGCTTTTTAGCCACTAGCCACGGGAAATCTAAGCAATATCGTCATTCCTGTGTATCCACCTATGTGTGGTCAGTACACTGAAAAATACTGCGCTACCAACGAGAAGCAATCGTGATTTCACAGTTTAGTCCTGAAATCCTCTGTTTCTGTGCATAAATGAGGGAAAGACCACCAAACTTTTATTTATAGAGCTGAAATAATTAGTATTCGATTTAGTCGATCGTCAGAAAATTAATGGGGAACTATTTTGATAGTTGCTTAATTGTTTTGTCAAACACTGTCTGGGTCCAGCTTCTCAAATGCAAATATTTGCTGGTTTTCTTTGTCTTGTAAACTGAATATCCGACCGTTGGTCAGACAAAACAAGACATTTGAAGACGTCAGGAGTTTGTAAGAGGTGCATTTTCACTCTCCTGACATTTTATTGACTAAAATATTAATCAAGAAAAAAATCGGCCCTATTTATTTTCAATATTGTCAATAAAATGTCAGAACGCTGCTCGTTTTGTCCCACCAGCAGTGATAAAACAGAATGATATTTGATTTAAAGCTGGAACTAGCAGATATTTGCTGTTTTTGGTGATCAATTATCCAGATTATCTGTTGACTAATTAATGAGATTGAAAGTTCATTCTTGATCCCTGAAAACCAGTTGGCTAAACAGTCTCACTACACGATCCATTCGTTTTCGTTTGTATCACACTATTCCTCAGCAGTTGTCATGGTATTGTAGATGATCAAATTTTCATTTTTTTCTGAGCATTTTAATGACTCCTTGTTCATGTTGGCTAAAAAGTTCAGACTAAATACATTTTTGAGCTTGGAAATAGCAGTTTGCTCATGAGATTTGAAGCTACATTTCTATGACGACTGCTGAGGAATACCATGTGATACTATCAAAAGCTGCAGAACAGCTATTAACGGACCTTTTAATAGAAAAGATTGTTTTCCAAACTGATTGTTTTCAGCCCTATACAAATATAAAAAACATTTTAAATTATATCCATAGTTCATTTCCCATTAACATGTGACATGAATGAGCTCGATACATTTATAGATTTAAAAGGTAAACTATTCTGACAATACAATAATTAGTAATCTGACCTTGAGTGGCTGTACTCTCCTCTGAATCCCTGCTCACTCTTATTTCCTCAGATACTAAACCAATATGCATCTTTCTACAGTCGACACAAGTTTAAAATAAGCTCAGATAAGGTTGTTTTTAATGACTCAAATGACTCCTCTCCCCCTTCGCTATCACTATTAGTATCTCTGCTACCTCTTCCTCGTTCATCCGCTAGCTACCTCTTCTAGAAATCTTCCTCTCGCTATCTGCTACCTCTCTGCGCACCCCTTCGCTACCTCTCGTTCCCATTTCCTTTTTTTTTTTTTTATTTAAATCTTTTCCTTTTCCTGCCCACATGACTGCTGCATCACTGACTGTTGCCTTCTCCCAATCTGTCGGAAGAAGCAAACACACGTACAGTCATTCACTCTCGCTCTCATTCACCGCGCCCTCCTTTCCCATTAAACATCTAACCAGGCTTGTTATGTAATATCACTTAAATATGACAGGAATCTCCCTTACTTATATTATCTTTAATCGCTACTTTTTTGTGTTAATGGTAATGTATTTTTAAGGAGAAGTTTTGTGTAGATGGAAGTTATCTCTGTTCTTTGGAAGTTTGTAGCATTTGTTTTCCTTTTTTTTTATTTTGTATGGGGTCTGTTGGTACTTGGACCTAGACACTGTCGAATAAACTGTTTTGTATGAGGTTGATGTCCTGATTTTAAAATTTACTTTCCTCACTACTTCTTTAGAAAACATGATCTTTTATAAGCCAGTCTGAGTCCCAGAAGCTCAGGTGTGACAGAAATATCCACAGCAGAGGACAAAAGAGCCAAACAAGTGGAAGCGAAACCAGTTAGACGGCTACAGGATAGTATGCTGTCAGATACTGTATTTGTTTAGAGTTGTATGTGCTTAAAGGCTGATCCAGTCACCTGAAAAGTAATTTTGGTTTACGCTGTGTCCTCCAAAACCCGACTGTGCCACTTTGAGCCAGTCAGATGTGGTTTCCACTCCATTTCAATTCTGCACTCAAAACAGCACATGCTGCTTATTCTGACCTAAATCGACCTGTAAACAAAATACCACGCGTACCACATTATTTTATTGCATTATTGTTTCAAATATTTTTGTCTCGGCTTTTTACAGCCTGTTTCTTTTAACTTGTGTAGCACTTTGGTCAACATCTGTTGTTTTTAAACGTGCTTATAAATATATTTGACTTGACTTGACTAATGTAGACTAATACAAACATATTTACACTGCTTGTCGCACCCGAATCCAATTTGAAAAGGTTCTCTACCGTGTCTTCCAACACATAAAAGTTGTGAAAAGATTAAAATTTAAGTTTACTACAGCATCTCCAACACCTGCTGCAGTTTGATTATCAGCTGACAGAGACTGAACGTCATACCTGCCGCCTCACATTGCGCCTGCACTCCATTTATCCAGGTTTCCTTGGTGGCACGCCGGGCAGCCTTAAGTAAGTACGTTTCAACACTTGCATATTAAGTCAATTAATGAAAACTTTGGTTTATTAAGTAATTTTTTGGCATTCCTGGTTGTCTAGTGCTATAAGAAATATAGCTGATCTGGTTACTGATAAAACATTTACAATTTTATCAAGTCAAATCAGATTTCTGGAGATATTTGCAAATAAGAAATAGTTTGGGGGAGTGTAGTTAAGCAGTTGCCTGGGGAGGTTAATATGTTAGTGCTGTTTTAAATTACCTAAAAATAATCATTCAGCTTCCACCTTTTAATAAGATAACTGCTAATGCAATATATGGCAACTGTGAGAACGCCAGGCTGATGTGGCAGAAGGAATGGAATTTGAACACTTGGGCGAAGATTATTCCCAGTGCAGGCTGGTTTATAAGAGAAGCTTGGGGAAAATTTACACACTATAAGATACTTCTATATTATTTTACACCTGTCTGTCTTCATAAAATGGGCTGTACCTGGTTGAACCAGGATTAAAACATTTCAGGACTGCAATGAGGCAAATAAAATTATACAAAATTAAATGGAATAAAATAACAATAATTTAAGATATAACAATTCAGTAATAATTAAACCAATAAGACATGTTGGAAATAAAAGTGTGTGCTTGCATTAATAAAAAGATGTCACTATGGGTTTTATAGATTTCCACCCAACGTGAAAGTATTAAAGTCCCCCTCCACGCAAAAATATGTTTTTCTTCTTGTTCCTGCAGTTGGATGTTTGAGCTTCACTGTGCAGAGTTTGACACTAGAAGGCTGTTTTCACATTCATCTGCTGAAAGTGGAAAGTTTCTCTGTGCTCAGTGAAAATCTGATTTAAGGGGTGGAGCCTCGATATGTGACATCACAAATAGCCAATCCTGGTCCACTTTGCAACGTGTACAAGTGTGATGTGGAAACATGAAGCCGCCAGGGCACATACACTGAGAACTGACTTTACAGTGAAGCAGGAGACATCTTGTGTCCATCAGGAAAACTTAAGGAATGAACAACATTTGCATATTCATAGATTATGGAATTTTTAATGAGCTAGACGGAGTAGATGCCCTTTTAAGGATTTTAATGTGGAACATATACTTTTTGCGGAAAAAACATCAGACAAATATTATTGTTCCAAGCAGACTATTTGTATGTATGTTTTTTTTTTTATATATACATGTGTGGAGGGGATCTTTAATAAAGGTAGCAACACAGTGTAAAAACTTTACTTAAAAGTTCACTAATCAATATTTTTATATTAACGGTAGGTCAAATAATTACGTGTAGTGTAAAAGGAGAGCAACTTTCAGCTCATTGTTTGGTTTTACAGCCCACAACTTTACTGTTTTGGTTTAGTCAACCTTGTTTCGAACAGCAGCAGGCAGCAAAACTCCCAATGGCTTGTAAACTGAGTTTGGCATGTAAAATTGGTGGAGTGTCCCTTTTTTAAGCAAACATAGCAATAACACTGTAAAAAGTTTACTGAAAAGTATGAAAGCACCGGGACCAAAATATTCTAGAGCATAAAATGTAAAAGCACTCACTGAAGTGTTCAATTGTATGAAGTATTTTAATCTCAATCTGACTGCTTTATTATACTGTTGGGACAGTTAATGAATTTGAAAATCTTAATCTGCAAAGTAACTATCGCTGTCAGATCAATGTAGAGCAGTAAAAAGTGCAATATTTCTATTTGAAATGTGGTGTAGAAAAATATAAAGTTGCACAAACAATACATTTGAGTTTTTAAATTTAAAACAAGGTACTTTTAAAGAAGACAGCTATCTGGTGAGTTTTGAACAAATTTCACAAAAAAATCAAAGATTAGAGAAAAGTTTGAAGTATGAATGCAAATTTGTGTAGCAGAACTTTCTTCTTTCCTCTCTCATTTATCGTCTCATGACCCCTCAGATTTATCTCGTGACCCTTGGAGGGGGCCCGACCCCTAGGATGGGAACCACTGGACTAAACTACCCAACAGTATATACAGTAGTTTAAAATAACTCCACTTTGAGCGGCTACAACAGTAAAATGCTACTTACACATTGATGCATCAGCATTAACAATCTAATAATGCCATATATATCAGTCAAAGGAGAACGGGTACTTTAACTTTTAATACTTAAAGTACTTTTTGCTGTATGTACTTTTACTGAAGTAGGATTTTGAATTAAGGACTATTTTTACATTGTTGTACTGTTACTTTTACCTTTAAGTAAAGGATCTGGGTACTTCTTCCACCACTGGTCTGGAATATTACCTCCGTAAACTTAATTCTTAAATGAGGAATACTAATATTTAAGGAAACATCATATTTGATAAGTAAGCCCATCCGCTTACCCCCCTCCAAAGGTGCATCCGGTAAACTGGTGATTAAAGGATCGGTAAACTGAAGATGAAGGTTGTTACTGTGTTTCCTGGTATTATGTGTGTTTTTCACACAAACTGCAGCTCCAGGAGGAGAAACTGGATTATCTGTTTGTCTCCCTCTTGCCTTTGTGTTGGGATTAGGGACGTTGCCACAAAACATCTGCACATAATGCGTTCACAGTGTGTAAACTACATTTTGTAGTGACATCACAGGCTTATCAAGCTTTTGTGGAAGTGTGTGTTTCATTCTTATTTAGGAAAAAATTGTCTACTCAGACTTCTTTCATCCCTCTTGGATCTTTTGTATTTTAGAGAAAAGAACGGTTTCCACATAACATTTTTCTTTTCAGATTTGTAATACGTCCAACAAAAAATGCATTTTCTCAACAATTGTCATAAACAGCTAATTGTACACATCAAACAGCAAATTTGCAAGATGGCAAAGTTACTTCACAAAATTTAATAAATAAACCATACATAACTGTCCTTGAAAAATTGAAAAAAAGGCTTGCTTCTTTATTCTTTCACATCTATTTTAGGTTAGACAAAACAGTACCTTATCACCGTGATTCAAATGTGATCAATGCAAGAAATGTTTAAATATAAAAATGCTAATTAGGAGAGAAACAAACAAAATAAAGACAATAACATCTCATTATTTTATTAATTTAATAAATTTTAACTGATGTAGTGGCGAAACTGAATAATAAAGTAAAAACTCAAATTTACATGGCAGAGGTACAGTATGATGTGCACAATTACTGGTTACAGAGAGAACCGTGTTGAGATTTTGGATTAAATCTGCAAATTTCATTTTGTGACCGTTAGATTGCTTTCTACATCCAATTTGCTACAAAAAGCCCTAAGACATGGAGCTTTGCCCAGCCTGGGGGGCACGTGAGGAGGGGAGAAGATGTTATTGGTGTGGTTGTTTTGCTGCTTAGCTCTCAGCTAGTAGCATTTGTGTGTGCATGTTCATACATGAAGTGGAAATGATAAGAATAACACAAGTCCTGACGCTGTTTAAAACCTAATCCCGACTGGCCAGCGCTATAATCTGGCGAGGGGGGGATTTCTCTGTCCCGCAGATTGACCATGAGGATGTTATTGAGAGGGATGAGGGGCCAGAGGGTGATTACTCCCTCTGTGGGATGGGAAGAGGGGGGATGGGGAAAGGACCTTTTTTAATTTTTGTGTCAGATGAGCAGGGCAAGAGGATACAATCATCAAATATTGTGGAAACAATGATGGTGCAGACGCAGTTCAGAGCCTTTCTTCATGTGTGGCATGAAGCTAACATTTTTAGCTCCTGATCGTTGGGTGCTGGATTTTGAACTTTACTAACACACCAGTTTCAGACACCCCTTTACCAAGTCCAGCTCACGGGTTCAGGAAAGAAAGCTTTTTGTCAGAAGAGTGGAAGCTGTGTGGAAGTGGAAGTTCAATGTTCAAATAGTCAGTCTGCAGCCTCATAAGTGGAGTTGGGTGTTTATAGTAAAATTTTATATCAGTATTGTGAATGATTTGACAAATACCTGCATTTATAGAAGTAAACTTTTTTTTTGAGGATTGTATAGACAATCTATCATTTAAACAGTGCGCAATGACAAGATTACTAAAATTTTGGTTTGGTAAAGTTTGGCCCGATGGCAGCGCCAGAGGAAAGGCCATGTTGTTACCTAACTTGAAGAGGTTTTATCCTCTCCGTGGTAGCCTTTTTAGTCCGCTCACACCAGAAAATGGCACAGCAAATTCATCTGCCAGTAGGTGGTTCTTGTGACGTAGGGACTACTTGCAGGGCTAGATGGGGAACTAATGTAGTTAGCTAACGGCTAACACGGTAGCGCGACGGGAACATGCTAATAATCAATCACAGCAGCTCTCTGAGCTTCTTTCTATTTTCTTTGTACTGTGCTGTTATTATCTCCCCCCTGGCATTTTACTCTCACGATTTTACACCATTTCATTCAATAAAAAGCTATTCCGAGCAAGTTAGCTTGCTAATTTTCAGTTAACTAGCATTGACTGTTAGTAAGCTCGTTAGCTTAGTCACTAACGGGACGATAAGTTCACACAGTTAATTGAAAAACAAATTTGTACTAGTCTGCAAACCATGTCTCTTTTATGGAGGGGTAAATAAAAATAAAATGACTATTGCTGTGATAACTTTCCAGAGTAAAACCTTGTCTTCAAGAAATGTTGACTTTACTGAGAAACAGAAGAGGAGGCAACACAAGTGAGAAGAGCCAGAATGAAAAGGAGGACTGGAGGATGGGACAGTACGGTGTTGTGCTATCTTAGCGTCTCTGGCTATGTACATTATCTTGCAAAGTGTACCTACAGCAGCGCTTAACTAAACAGAATAAATATACAGTAGATAGAAATGTTGCTGAAGTCGTCTGCTGCGTTGGCTGCAGTGGTCTGTGTGACTGTGGGGCAAGAGGGGTCTGTGTGTGTGACTGGCGGGCTGGCATGCTAGCTACCCCCAAAGGTGCTTGTGGAGCTTCTCAACTACGAAAACGTTGGAGCACATTTTCGAAATCTACACAGTTGATTTCTCTCCTCAGAAATTCTCAGAAGTGAATTTAGTGATGAAATAGCATACGGAAATTGTAAAAAAAAAACAAACAAACAAACAAAAAAACCTACAGTGTGGTGCTAGAACATTCTGCCTCGCAGTCCACCATTAGCATGGATGTATAATAAGAACTGGATATGGTTCAGTGGCCACTTGCGGTATTGCAACGAAATATTCCCCTGCGGCCCAAAAAGCATTTTGCCCAAAGGCCATCATTATAAAAGAGACGTCTGTAAAACTGTTGACACCTCGAACTGCAAACAAGGTCAATTGTGACTCTTCCTATTATATCTGTGAAGACCTTGTATAATTTTTACTGTGGTTCCTTTACTGCATTTCTTTAAATTAATTAGACTCATCAAATTAAATAGGTGTACTTTATTTGCCTTGTATTGAAACAATTGAAACTGTAAACCCCACAGCAGGATACAAATGGTGTGACGTAATGTCGGAAGAGACATTAAATAAATGGAATGACAAAACCTTGCATCCAATTAATCAATTTATTTATAATTTGAAGCCAGATTTAAAGCTGGAGTGCAGAACTTTTGTCTCCCCCTTCTGGCAGTGAGAGTAATTACACAAACACTGTCGACGCATTCTTATGATGTACGCCTACTGTGAGCTCACCCCAGGCTCCTGTTCAGAAATAGTTACAAAATATAGAGAAATTTCCATAGTTCCAAGACAATAATCCATTATTTAGGTAGAGTAAATGTAATAGCTACATAGCCTGCTCCAAATATTTTGCCAACCTGTCCAAGAGCAGTAACTTGATATCTGTGTCTGCCCTCGGTTCGTCACTCAGCGCTCTCCAACAAGGAAAAGCTAAAGCTACACCAATGGTTATCCGTGTTTGTCCTCGCCGTCAATCACTCTGAATGCCGTGTTTCTTTTTTATCTGGAGCATCAGCCACTTTTCTTGGACGCTTCTTAGGTTTTACTCCTAGTTGCTGAAGCCTACTAGTAGCTACGGTTTCTCCAGAGCCACGTAGAGAGAGAGAGAGAGAGAGTTGCGTCATCTCTTGGCTCATGGCTTTATTGGCGTGACTGCATACAATACAATGTTGCCATAGGATATTAACACAAACTATACAATCATAATAAACAAAACAAACAATGCTTAATAATACATTTTTATTTTTTACAGCAATGATTGCAGAGCTCGCTGCATGGCTCTGGGTTTCTCCCAGCTTCTGCTCTGGCAAAACTCCCAAACTAACCCTTTAACGGTAGAGACTGGAAGAAACCTTGGGAAGGACCAAACAAGAGGGAACCCCCCTTCCAGAGATAGTTTAGTGTCTAGTGGGCAAAAAAAAAAACCTGGTGCTGATAATTAAATGTAAAAAATTTATAAGAGGGAGCGCTCTTCACGAATAACTCTCCCAGTATCTCCTCCTCTCCTCTGGGTAACATCTAAAAACTATACTGGATGAGTGTTTCATCCTTGTTCCACCTGTGCAGGCGTTACTATTGACCTACAAACCTCCTGATGTCACCCTGCACCGTGGATCTGGTCTGCTCCGTCATCCCTCTGCGCTTCTTCAGCACTTCTTCGGCGCTGCTCTCACATCCATTGGCCTGGTGTTGTCAAACAAGACAAAAACATGACCGTTTTAAAGGGGCACCCCAGTGATTTAGTATTGCACTTACAAAGTTAGGGGTCTCATAAGAGACAGATTAGATAAAGAATGTTCAAAAGTGGCAGAAATCCTGACTTTTAAGGTGGTTTTTGTCGCCGTGATCTCTGTTGTTTTCAATGTAAACAAGACAGCAGCTGTGCAGCACCAGTTGATTCAGTTCAATTCAGTTTAATTTATATAGCACCAAATCATAACAGAAGTTATCTTTAGACCATACTCTTTATAATATTAATATTATATTGAGGATGGTTCAATTTCAACTTCTGTCACCGTGTGACCATGGCAACCATAGAAAACCAGACACAAGAGCTAATTTTACTGATATGAGTTCCCTGAATTTTAAACCTCTTCACCAGCAGTGAATAAAAATATCAATGAAGAGAAACAGTCTTGGAGCAATATCAGCTTCAAAGTTTGATTATCTGGTCCGAGCCAATAAAAATAATGATTAAGATATTAGTCAGCAGAACCATTTCCTCTATTTTAAGCTACAAGCTGCTCCATTTAGCTATGTGATGACTAGGTGGATAGCAGCAGCCTGTGGTGTATGGTACAGATCTTTATTAGGACTGAAGGTAGCCGGTACCCACAGAGGGGGAGCTGCGCCCTGCTGCCAACATTTAAAAATACAGAACATCCACATTGGCGGGAGCCAGACGCAGCAACCCAGTTAGACTCTCCATGCCCCCTAAATGCCAACTTCTCAACACATCTCAAGCTTGTAATGCAAACTTTCTGCTAAACATTTTAAGCCTTATACACAAGCTGAAATAACCCTAACAATATCATAAGGGTTATTTTTTCAAAGTTTGGAAAGCTCCCTCCAGCGCCACAGAAGACTGTGTTGTCACAGAGTAGTACACCTCATATTGAGCAAACTGAACTTCATGTGTCAAATCTGTGGAAATCCTATTAAAAATTATTCAGGGAGTCAATTCCACTTCATTTAACACAAGCGTAAAGTGTAAGATTAAATTGTAAATTCCTGATAATGTTAGAGCCAGCATTCTGCATACTGCTTCATGTATCAGACCTTTTAAGAGAATTTATTTAAAATCAGCTGATCCTGAGAGTGAGTTGCCATAGATGAGCCTACCTATATGTGTGTGTGTGTGTCTACACCCTCATCTTCATCCTCTTCCTCTATGGGGAGCTGCAGTCTCGACTTCTGCATAGATCAAAACTTGTTTGAATCTCTTGAATCTTAAAGTCTAATGATAGATCATCGAAACAGGAAAGTGATGCAACACTTACCTGTTGCCATTCTCCGAATCTTTACCAGCCACTTTTCTTGTCCTCAGACTTGTCCTGGGCCACCGTCGCTGGAGCCTCCTCAGAGTTGCTGAGTATTTTTGCATCTGGTGGACTTCTGTACTCACAGATGGAGAGACAGAGTTGCTGAGTCTGTTATACTCATATCGCAAGACATTTTCTGGCAAACAGATTTAAAAATATATTGAATTCAAGTGTGTGTGTTGGCATATGAGAGCCTACTTTGTGCGTCCGCAGCCCATCCAGAACTTGTCTTCTTCTCCTTTTCCCTCTCATCTCGCAGTCTGGGTTTCTGCACAGATCATCTGTTGTCTGAATCTCTTGAATCCTACAGTAACAGTGCAGTCTAACAGGGAAGTCACATAACACCTACTTGTTGTTACTCTCTGAACGTTTGGACTTCCTTGATGAAGCCTGATTAGAGTTGTGGAGCATCTCTGTGGGGAAAAAAGAAAACAAGGAAGTTCACATGTTCACCAACATTTGTAAACAAGGTAGATTCACAAAGTGTCACCAAACTACCCACATGTGTCATTTTTATACAGGAAATGGTTGAACTGAGACCCATTGAATAGGAGTCAAAGATTAGCTTACTTGTTTGTGTCTCCACCTCATCCAGGCTCATCTTCCTCCTCTTCCTCTCTGGTGAGGAGCTGTCTGGACTTCTGTATGAACCAAATATTGTTTAAATCACCTGAATTTTAACAGACAAATTTCACATGTACAAGCAAGTAAAATAATACCTACCTGTTCCCACTGTGTGAGGCTACAAATGTGACCCACGTCCTTTTCCTACGAGGTTTCATTTTGACCTCACTTGATGGAGCTTCAATTTGAGCCTCCTTTGAGTCATAAAGCAGACTCATCTTCCTTTCTGGCGAGCGGCTGTCTGGACTTCTGCATAGATGAAATGTGTTTGAATCTCTTGAATTTTAACAGTAAAATTGAATCAGTACACACAAGTTAAATAATACCTACCTGTTCCCACTGTGTGAGGCTATAAAAGTGGCCCACATTCTTTTCCTCTGAGGCTTCGCTTTGGCCTTGCTGGATGTAGCCTCAGTTGGAGCCTCTTTGGAGTTTTGAGGTAACTCTGGAAGAAAACGATGTTATAATGCTTAGAAAGTTAAGGGAAGCAATGGTTCAAAACCGGTTTCAACATACAAGTTAGTTACAGCATAGACTTAAAAGAACTTAAAGTTAGTCACTTGGTTGCTTGTACTGTAAAAGAAAATCGTAACTGTTTAGGGGCAAAAATGGAAGAATTCTAGAGACTTTTGTTGACGCTTTTAGTATTTATGACTATTTATGTGTGAGCCACATCCACAGCCATCCTCACCTTAGCAAAAAACATCAACGTACAACAGAAGCGATCAATAAATGATTAATGGATTATTAATCAGAAGTAAGCTAATTCAGATGTGATCACATACATTAGTGTCTCCTTTTTTAATTGAACAGACTATTACAGGTTTCTTAATTTCTGTAATTATTTAGTAGTAGCTTTCTGTCCTATTTCACTCGAATGATGCATCAGGTGAAACATCACTTTCTGCAGCACCGCTTTGATCGTGTTTGCCTTTAAGTTAAAGCGTGAGTAGAAACGGAGCAGCTGAACAAAGTGGTGAGTTTAGTGTGAAATAAAATAGCTACAACGTATCAGTTAGTGCTGATTTTACACTCAAACTTGCTTTCAGCTGGTGCAACAGGCTGCTGGTCCCAAAGTGAACTGCCATAGGTGAGCCTACCTTTGAGTGTCTGGACACCGTCTGGGTTCATCTTCCTCCTCTTTCTCTCTGATGAGGAGCCGTCCGGACTTCTACATAACCCAATTAGAGTTTGAATCTCCTGAACTTTAACAGTACAATTTCATAAGTAGAGAGAAGTTCATTTATACCTACCTGCTGCCGCTGTGTGCAGCTATAAAAGTGGCCCATGTCAGTTTCCTCCGTGGTTTAATTTCAGCTGTGCTGATTGGACCTTCAGTTGGAGCCTGTCTGAAGTCATGAAGAAGGCTCATCATCCTCCTCTTCTGCCTAATAAAAGTGGCCCTTGTCCTTTTCCCTTGAGGCTTAGTTATGGCCTTGCTGGACTGAGCCTGCTCAGAGGTGATGGGCAACTGCCGCTCTGGCCGGGTCCCTTCCTCGTGAATGGAGAAGCTAAGTTGCTGTGGTTCTGATGATCTCTGGTCCTCGTGGATGGAGAGGCAGCTGGAGACGGCCGATGCGATCCCCAGTACGAGGGGATGCTCTTGGCGACTGTGCCAAGCAGGAGGGACCTGGCGGGAGACATTATGCTGGTCCAGGCTGGCGCTTCTGGTGGTGCTGGTGGAGGCCTGCTGGTCCCTGTTATCAGAGCTCAGACTCTGATCCTGACAGACTTCCATCGTTTCACAGCACGATTTCACGCTGGAAGAAAATCAATCATTAAATCAAGCAACTACATTCATTCATCCACACCAGCACAGAGAATATATAAATGGTATTTAATGTAGACTTACTAGAAGCTGTTGGGGTAGCTATCTGCAATGTCATTCATGGTGATGAATGGATCCTCAAGAAGCTGGCTGGGTGTTACCCTTTTATGAACATCCAGATGAAGCATCTTCTTCAGCAAATCCACAAAGTTCTCCCGGTCTTCCATTTCTGCCATGGTGCCCTGATCTGACAGATGACAGGCTGGCCTTACCTGAATCAGAATAAATCACAAAGGTCAGTAAAATCTCTATGTATCTTAATGGCTCATGGTAATGAATTTGTGGCAAATGTTCTCATGTTTAAGAATTAAAAATCTGATTTGCCAAATGGGACTTCCTACCTTCTTCAGATCATCCAGGGAGGTGAAATAGCTTTCGGTCCAGGTGGCTTGTCCATATTCAAATGGTGTCTAAAGAGAAATAATATTCTATTAGCTAATCTGTCCCACACACAGTAAGTGGTATAGGATGGAAAGACAAAGAGACTGATGGAAAGACAGAGTTGTGTAGTGTTTGGACCTTTAATCTCCACCGACGTTCACGGCACCTCTTTCTCTGGAAAAAACAGATAGTTTTGACTCCATCGTTGAGAAGTTGCTGCGGTAGCTGACCCTGAGTCTGCACCATATGTCTTAGCTGTTGGTACAACAAAAAGTCACAAAGTTAGGAAATAGACATGTTTGCTTTCTTGCCCAGAGTTAGATGAAAAGATTGATCCCACTCTTATATTGGTACATTAAGTATGTAGCTGGAGCCGAGGTCATTAGCTTAGATTAGCTTAAAGTCTGAACAGCGGCTCCAACCAGGACTCCGGGCATGACGAAGACGCGGTGCGTTCAGGCGGGGACACGAGAGGCATCAAGCCGAGAGGAGCGAGAGAGAGAGAGGTCAGGCATCAGAGAGGCAGCGACAGCGTGTACAGCCAGAATATTTTTCACATCTAACGCGGTGAATTAAGGATTTATTTCGGCCAAATCAGAGTTGGCGATTGTAGGAACAGTTTAAGGACTAACCAAAACGGTTTTGGTGAGTTTTATTTAGTTTCTGTCAGAGTTTGAATGAAGTGTGTTTAAGCTGGTCTTAGTTCGGTGAAAGAGACAGAGGTGAATTCAGAAGGTGTATGGCTGTATTTTTCTGTTCAAGGTTAAAATATGTATAAGAATATTTCCTTTCTTGATATTTTGTGAGTTTATTTTGTTTATTTATTGGACTAAAAAAGCTTGTGTAACATTTCCAACTCGCTGCTTGGTATTACAACACAGGATGGGCCGGGACTAGCAGGTTAGCATGCTAATCTCAGTAGATATCTCTGCAACACAATACATAGATGTCGTTGACGTCAGAACTGCTACTACTTCACATTCTGTTGACAAGGTTTGTTTATTAAAAAAAAAAAAGAAATGCCAAATCATACATATTGCCCCTTTAACTGTAACACTGACCATGTCATATTCGCAGCTGCCAGGGTACAGCACATAGCCCAAGAACAGCTCCGCAGCAATGCAGCCCAAAGACCACATGTCAATGGCCACTGTGTAGGGAAATCCCAGGATGACCTCTGGAGACCTTTAGAAAAGAAAAATAAATACCAATACATTGTTTTGTTTTTTGTTTCGGCTGCTTTATTGGATATAAAATCCTAAGCCTTAACTCTGCTATAGAGACAGAGCGCAATTGAGTCCCGCCCACACCGGAGGGGAAAACAATTCATCGCTCTCCATTGACTTTATATGGCGTGAAGGTGCCTCCTTGTTACTTAGCGAACCACAGAAAAATGCCTAAAATCTGCTGTGTGGTGGGATGCACTACCAACAGCGTAAAGAACCCAGAACTAACTTTTTATAAGCTGTTGAACCGAAAAACTGAGCTTTTAAAGGTCCAGTATGTAGGATTTAGTGACATCTAGCGTTGAAATTGCAGTTTGCAACCATTTGAATACCGCTCAGATCATCCTCCCCAGTTCCAAGCGTGTAGGATAAATTACGGTGGCTGCAAAACTTGCGAAAAACTCGAACGGCCCTATGTAGAGCCAGTGTTTGGTTTGTCCGTTCTGGGCTACTGTAGAAACACGGCAGTGCAACATGGCGACCTCCACAGAAGGAGACCCGCTCACTCTGTAGATAAAAATGGCTTATTCTAAGGTAATGAAAACACAACGATTCTTATTTTCAGGTGATTATGCACTAACGAAAACATACTTATGAATATTATATTCAGTTTCTGCCAATAGCTCCTCCTAAATGTTACACACTGGGGAAAACTGGGATCATGCCACTCAGTTACCTGCACAGCAAGCATTTTGAAACTGGTCAAAGATCCAAATGTCATTTTTAGGCTAACTATATTTCTGTAAGTTAAGCTAAAGCATTTTGACAGAATGCAACTTGTGTTATAGTGGAATGTGGATAAACCAGAAAGCTATGCCGTATTATGTATGCAAGTGTTTTAGCTAACTACAGTAGTATTTCTCCATTAAAAGCAACATAAGGAGAAGGGACACTAAGATACACCGACAAGTTTGTCAATATACCGTTTCCTCTCTGGTAGACATAGGGTGCTAAAATAATCCTTTGACATGCTGAAATCTAATGTTTTGTTAGCATTTCAGCCCTTGGTTGCATTTTGTGGCGCAGATTGTTTTCCTCTCCGGTCGCCGTGGTTTTCAAAGTATGACGCACTGCGCTCTGTCTCTATGTTGGAAGTGACTTACCTGTAATAGCGTGGCTGGATGTAAGAGCCCCACTGTGTCTGTGAGACATGACAGGCCAAGCCAAAGTCAATCATTTTAATCTTCAGTGGCTGGTTTACACGGTCCACCATCATGATGTTGTCTGGCTTGAGATCTGTATGTACAACTCCTAGGCTCCTCAGGAGTTGTAGGGTTGTGGCCATCTGAAGTGGTGAATTAATCATGTAAGAAGGTCAATCACTGGACTTCAGATCGACGGATATTTCTGAATACAGCTTTGCCAAGTTTAGTGAAGACATCTGAGGCTGAGTGAGCTCTGTAAGATCTGAACTCAGTGTCATTTCAGGGCAAATTACTTATTTACACACAGTAGAACAGAAATAGAAACACCTTCCAAGTGAATGTAGTGGAATACAGTCCAGTACAATAGTAAGGATTTTTCTTGACTTCCTGCATTAAAATACACTGTAATACAGCACCACAAAAATCCCCCAAAAATCACTTTTCTGACAAATTCTCAACAATTGACCCTCCCCCGAGCAGCGATTCATGATAGCACATCCACTGTGTGGAAGCCAGTCCTGGATGCTGTCAGAGTTTAGGCTAACGTTAGCAGGTCTGCCCTGCTTTTTCATGGATTCTGGGTTTACACTCCAGCAACCCGGGCAGCTCCTTTTCCAAGATAGCGCTACATTTGCTAACACACTGATTAATCCTGATCTTCAAAGCTTTACAAGTAAAACATACTGTTTGAAAATCCAACAATAAAGCATCTAACCTCTGTCTTGCTTGTCCAAGTATTTAAGCTAAGCAGCCAAACAGAGTTATAAGAATGAAATAACAGTCTTCAGATCTACACTCCAATACAAAAACAATGTTTCTTTATTATCATTTATCATCAACAGTGAGGATGCTGACTTTTTGCCTGGGACATATTAGCTTTAGCCTCTGTTTTTTAGCACGATATATATATGCTGCCACCAAGTACATATTTGAGATACCTTTAACCTTTTTTAAAGGGTTCTCGTTTTAAAACCAATCTGGAAACATTGAAACGTCAGCTGGAGAAGGTGTTTTCAACCAGTGCTTGACTGAAATGAGAAGCCTGCTTTTTTCTAACTCTGCCTGAAATCAGTGACCCAGTGTTTCAAAAAATAATTCTGTCACTGTTATTGTAAACTGCTTATGTGCCATGTGAGAATGGAAAGCTTGACATGCATAGCAACAGTAACAGGGCTTGGTGAACGGTCATTGGCATTGTATTTTACAAATGTTCCTGCATGTATCCCCTCCTGTAGGTCTATTACATAAACCTTTTGTGGTACAACTCTAATGTAAGCAAAAGTGGCAAATACCTGGTGCAGGATTGGGCGGATTTCTTTCACAGAGAGAGAGCGGGACGGTTTCTTCTCTAGGAAATCCATCAGACTCACGTCCAGCATTTCAAACTCAAGACAAACGTGCTCTTTGTCAATAAAAGCATCATTGCATCTGACAAAGTTGAATCTGTCTGAGTCAAAAGCTCTCAGTTGTTGAAGGATGGCCACCTGGGGAACATATGAGATGTTTATATTTTGGGTATGCGATTTTAATCCAGTACACCTTTTTTTGTCAAATTCAGCAAATATCTCCTCACGGTCCGCTAGCTGTCCGTTCAGTGTGCGCGCTGAAAAAAAACTGTTTGTACACAACCCTGGCTCTGTAAATGGGAAACAAACAAAGTGGTTCGGACTGAGCCACACAACACTATTCCAGTCATGATTTGTGTGTCAGGTAACATTAAATGTCTTGCCCAGTGACATTCAGCTTACTTCCTAGTTTGCCAAGATGTGCTGTTGTTGTGATGTTAGCTATAGTAGCAGGAGAGTTGTGAGTATCGCTGTCTGGAGCTGCTGTGCTGGCTCTGGGAAACTGTCTCGTCCTCTCTCAACTGTAGGGACAGTTGCTAACCCACAACCTAGCTAAATTAGTTATATTACTCGCTGTGTCGTTGTTTGCTCTATATCACGGTATTTGTCATGGTATTGGATTTCTTCAGAATCGCATACCTTTTAAGATGAATGGTTTAAAGTACATTTGAAGCATCGTACAGATGAAAACTTTGACAAGCATCACTTCTGTTCGACCTCGTTCTGTGCCTCAGATGTAAAGTTGCTGTTCTTGATTATCTTCACGGCCACCGTTTCCTTGGTGGCTGCTTTTACGCACTTGGCGACTTTTCCAAAGGCACCCTCCCCCAAAAAAGAGCGAACCAAGTAGTCAGAGGAGGGGGAGGAGAGGACGCCTAGGACGGCCTGGGACTCCTCACCTGAAGAGGAGGAGGAGGAGGAGGATGTGGGCTCCTCCCACAATTTGTAGCCTAGAGGAGAAGGAAAGAGTGATAGACACAGCATGACACCAGCATTAAGGGTTTACATGCAGGGATGATATTTGTCATGCTCCCTTTGTGTTTAAGTGCAGATTGAATGAAAGAGTGAATTTTGGAAAAGGATTTATATGATTGCCGACTGAACATTTCATGTAAATATAAAACTACATAAAAATAAAATTAATCAAAAATCTCGGCGTAGATATGTTTATTTGGAAACGTTACTCCCACTGATTTCAAATTGCTTGTTTTATTTTTGATCACATTCCTGTTTGTAACCATTAATATGCCATTTTACTTCTTTTCTGATCAGACTAAATACATATTTCATTAAATTAGAAACTTTGATAGTCATGTAGAATAAAAAAACAAGATGAGAGAGAGGTGGTGCAACTATCTAAGCTTATGCTGTTTGTCTAGTTACTTTAATACATCTGCCTCATCAGTGGACACTATATGAATAAAGTGGGTAAACAGAAATTAGCTTTTGCCAGCAGTTTGAGATCACTTGTCGTTGGAAGGAAACTTATGACTTTTTGTCACTGAAACAAACAAATTGAATCAACTTACCATGATGTCACATGTGATGTTTTCTAAATGTTCCAAACAAGATTTTCTCGAAATTGAAATGTTGATCCTCTTGAACAAAATTACAGTTGAAATAATACATAGAAGTTATTTCTCACCTGCTGTTCTCTGTGACATTAGTTCATTCTAAAGGCGTCTATGGTGTCACATTCTGACGTTCTTTACATTCTGCAGGTAGAATTTCTTTATATTGTACTGTATGTCTTTTCTCTTTATTGAACACACATGTTTGCACCAATCCTCAAACAAACACACTTTAATGGAAATATTTTCTCTTGCATTCAACGTCAGAAATATCCGAGTACAGAAAAAAATACACATTTCAGTCAGATTCTTGCGTTTTCTGTTCTGTGGAAAATCAGCCAAAACTGTTAATCATATATATTTTTCAGTGTTCATACAACATTTACACGGGGAAGAGAAATGTTTGTCATTTTATACACCACTGTAATGCAGCATCATAATATGATACAATACATTTTAAATAACTTATATATACTTATTGAAAAGTTCCATGATCTACCAGTAAATGTAGCTGTCAACCTTAGCAGTACCGAAGCACATCGCATTCACCAAAGAAAAACTGATTAGAGACTTTATCTCGTAATTATGACTTACTATTACATAATAATGAGAAAAGATATCACCATTATGATATAACAGGTGTTACACCGTATTCTGTGACCCATCAGTGTTACAGCCATCATGGCGATTATATCATCAGTGGAATTAATGCAGAGACGACCCTGTGATAGTGGGAATCTATTTTTGAGGATCTACTACATTGCTGAACAGATAAAGATTATTTTACCATGATTATTACACTATTATAATGATCCTAATCACCATCATCATCTTTGTCACTATTATCATCATCATTATCATGACAAACATCATCATTGTCTTCATCGCTCAGATGTTAAATTTCATCTCAGAGCAGAGAATAAATCATTGCAAATCAGACTGTACCAGATGTCCGGTGCATCGTGGTTGTAACTGTGATTTTATCTGTGATGACAGCCATCACTGTCATGTTATGCTTTTAGACAGCAGTGTAGTTTTTGGTCCTTGTTGCTCACTGTACCTCAGAAGGAGTCAGACAAAGGACAATGAGGAAACAATGGTTCTGAGGGGGTGGGGAGGGAGGAGAGGAGTCATTAGAGGAGAGGAGGGATGGAACAAGGAGGCAGAAGAGGAGGAGGAGGAGGACAAAGAGGAAGGCAGAGTGGGAGGGAAGGGAGATGTCTTTGCATGCTTTCCTTTACCCCACAAGCCCATGTGGTGCTGTGAATCGCTGGCCTACTTTAGCCATCTCAAATTTGCAGTTCAAAATAAAGCCCATCTTTGAGCATGCTAATATTTGTTGATGTCTAATACTGTACCAGCAGTCAAAGGCGGACTCTGTGATGAGTTCTGTCATGCATTAATGAGAGCAGGTTTTCACCCTGTCTTCAAGGCTGCTGTCACCACCACTGCTCCAAAGAGGCCAAAACATATCCAAACTTTGCACTCGTTAATATTTGTCCAAGTCTAGTCCAGTCTATGTTTATCAAAGCCAGTCTTAGACTTGAATTAATTTAGTTTCATGAATTTCCAGTTTTTTTAAATCTGCTTCTTCTTTGACTGCAGCGTAACAATTTATGTATTCAGCTTACTTTAAACCTGCACTAATCTTTATTTTTTATATTGTATTTAAATCAATAATGTGAAAGGGTCACTCATGGTGACAGTAACACCCAACTCTGCAGCAATACAGAGCTTTTTAGCCTGTTTTTACTTATTGTTTTGGTTTGATTATCTTTCAGTCAAACCGGAGTTCAAACAGGCAGCCATCCGGTCCTAAGTCTGACTCTTAAACCTCTGAGCTGCTGCTGCCCTGGACAGAAAAATCAGACTGAAGACAGACCTGCTGCCTGCCAAAGAGGCTAGAAAAACTGACCATTCTGCTGACGCTCCTACTGAGAATATCTGACAGCGAGAGAGGAAGAAGGGATTGAGTGTTTTACACAAGGGCATTTTAACTTGACACATGGGCTCAAACAGTGACCTTTTAGTTACAAGACAGTCTGTCTCTTTGCAGTCTGCAGCGATGCTGATGTCAGATATCTCTATATTTAGGTATGGATTTCATATTCTTTGAGGTTCGACTGTCTCTTCCTCTCATATTCAAACGATGAGGCTGACAGCGGAGAGAGAAACATGATTGACACGTGTCTGTTGAAATTTGCTCTCACATCAGTTTTTGCTCAGTTAAGCAAACATTGAGATGAAGATGTAAAGTTAGTTCATAGGCCTGCATCCCAAAAATGAAGCCACATTATAAGACTTCACACACGTCATGGAACATTGCTGTGGTATGACTTTAATCACGCAGATCTCATTATTTCTGTCCATATAAATGAATTCTTTGAATTGATTTCATTGGCAGGTTCTAACAAAAATTAGGATGCTTCATATGTTGCAGCGTGTGCAGGCTTGCAGCCGAAAATGTTTTGCACACTTGCCCTTACTGTGTGAGCATGAATAACAGTCAGGAGTTCATCATTAGTCAGCAGTGGAAGAAGTACTCAGATATTTTACTTAAGTAAAAGTAGCAATACCACAGCGTAAATAAAGTACCAGAAGAAAAAGTACTCATTATGCAAAATGGCCCATTTCATAATAATATATATTATATCACTGGATTATAATTATTGATGCATTAATGTATAAGCATCACTAATGTTGCAGCTGGTAAAAGTGGACCTAATTTTAATTACTTTATATTCTGCCGGGTAGCTTAATCTATAACAATATATCATATTTTATCAGTTGATTTATATTTTGTATTGAAAATCTGAATCTGTGAAGTAACAAGTATCTAAAGCTGTCAAATAAATGTAGTGGAGTAAGAAGTAGAATATTTGCCTCTGAGATGTAGTGGAGTAGAAGTATAAAGTAGCATAAAATGGAAATACTCAAGTAAAGTACCAGTACCTCAAAATTGTACTTAAAGCTAGGGTAGGTAATGTTGTAGTAACTAGCAAGACACAGCTACATTTTGAAAGTATCCAACCGAAAAAATCCCACCCCCTCCCTTCAGGTCTCCTTCCAAAGCCTTTCCCCCAAAACACATTTCCATGCACGGGCAGGGTGTGCGCACGTAGGCAGGTAGACAGGCCGGTAGGCCAGCCAGTCATTTCATTCAGGCCAAATTAAATGATTGGATGGGCTTCTTACGGGCCAGCGACAGATACCGGATTTAAAAAATTTTTTCAGAGCATTTGGTTTATTGATTGCTGTCGGGATGTAAAGAGAATTTCAACAAATATAACAAAAAATGCTTCTGAAATACATTACCTACCCTAGCTTTAAGTACAGTACTTGAGTAAATGTATTTAGTTACACTGCCATTATCATTCATGTTCATTAATTGATCATTAGTTGAACTTGTATGAACTGTATTCCTCTTCTTGGTCACAGCCACATTTTTGCAAATTTTTATTGACATTAGAGACAGTAAACAACTTTTAAATTTGCCGGTGTAGAGTGTAAATAAATAAACAAAGCAAAGCTGCAGTGGGTTTATATAATTATTTGGGACCACACATACAAATTCATCAGCACTCATGGTCTTGTACAATCCATCAGAACACTAAAGCTTTGGGAATTTCTTCATCTAAGCTGTTCACCTCTTCCTCAGCTCAAGACATGAGCCTGTTGTGGCTTGTTATGTTCACACTGAGCATGTCTGTATGTGTGTGTGTGTGTGTGTGCGCATAAGTGAACACACTCCTTTCCCAGAATGTTTCATAATTAACATGGCCGCTCCCTCCGGCCTCCCACATCTGCACTGAATCTGCCACTACTGATGAGCTTTACACTTTACTACTCAACCGTTCTCTGTTTCTCTCTGTTTCTTTCTCTGTCTTTTATCTGTCAGTCCCTGCCCTCCCTCTGGTTTTACCGTCTTCTGACACACTCACCTCAGATTTCACCTTTACTCCTCACCTTCCACTTCTTCTTTTCAGCCATACTAGCAGCTCATGGGACAGAAATGCCGGTCAGTTCAGTCAAAACTGAAATATCTTGACAACTACTGGATGGATTACCACAGAATTGAAATGGTTCTCAGGGGATGAATTGAATTTGGTGAGCCCCTGACGTTTTATGTAGAGCCACCAATTAGAGGTTGTCACTGGTCCAAAATCCAATAAAGACCAGAGGAAAACTTTCCTGAACCAGACATGCATGGATTAATATTCAGAAAATGAGACCCAATTGGAAAGGGATGAGATTTATGTAGTTTTCACTTTTCAGTTTGTATTTTTAACTGGAAGTCAATATATTTTAAATTTGTATTATTATTATTAGTAGTATTATTACTATATTATCTTACTTATCTGTATATATTCTAATAGCACATTTTTTTCTGTATATGTTTTTATTTCACACATGCTTTGGCAATGTTAACATCTGTTTCCCATGCCAATAAAGCCCAATTGAATTGAAGTGAATTGATGAGAGGACAGTCAGAACACGTCTGAAATAGAAGAGAATTAGCAGTAGACTTGTCCAAACCCAAATAGAGCGAGAGAGAAGACCAACCCTGGGAGCAGCAGCCTGGTTTCAGACCTCTGAATCGCCGCCCATACTTTCTCTCTGATTTGTTCAGCTATTCAAATAGGTCTTGGTGCTCATTGTCATGTGTTTCACCCGGTTAGAGAAACAACTGACCGATCAGAGCTTAGTAGGTGGAATTAAGAGTGGGGACGTCATCTTCTTACATAACTAGCTAGCTACATTAATGAAAAATAGCGACAGAAAAATGGCGAAAAGTGTGGATGAAATTCGACATAAAATCTACTTATTTCTTTTTATATTAACAATTTATCAAATCACAATGTGACAATGTGAAAGGTGTCCCTCATAGTGATGATCCTACAGAGAATTATCACCTGAATCTGCAGCTCCCTTCGGCTTTACGGAGCTTTATAGTGAGTTTGTTAGCTGTCCGACCCACAACTTTACCGTTTTGGTTCAGTCTCACCGCTCTCATAGTGTAATTATCGCCCCGGGAGGCAGCTGTTTTCAGCAAAAAAGCTCTAAAAACCCACTGTACACTACCTGCTCAGCAGCAAACAGTAGACAGACACAGTTAGAGACTAGCTGGTGAGCATAGTGGAGCTTTTAGCAGCTAAAGAGCCAGATATTTCCCCCAGGAGTTGGTGGAGACCAAAAACAGAGCTAAAAGAGGGTTAATAATGACTCCAAATGAATGAACTGCTGGATGTGTAAATAAGGAACTGTTTGCTAATGTTTGCTAGATCAGCTTAAAAGGTGATGATATCAATGTTGTGTTCACAACTTGTTTCCGTGGCTCCCTAGTTACCAAAAAAACGAGTTATTGCAGGTTTGATTTAACTGCTCCTAGCAGCCGCTAAGCTTCCGTGTCAACTGAAAATGACATCAGGAGCACAGAAAATGTCACACGCTACTGATTCAGGCAAAACAAAACAACCGCCCCCACCCTCCCAACAAGAAATTGTCTACAAATGTTTGATTATCAGGTTATGGCAAAATCATAATGTGTCACCACCACTGACAAGCAGCAACAGTCGAAGATGAATTATATTCGTGTAATTTTTATCAGCTGATCAGATCTGAGACTCTGCTGATAGAGATCCACATTGTATTGAAATACAGACCCACGACAATAAAATGGGACTTAACTCTAACCTTGACCCAGTCAGATGGAATATAATTTGAACGTGGCCCACCTTGAGTCCATGTTGGCTTATGAGGAAACCAAAAGTCCTCTACCATCAACAGTCCAAAGTTACACTCGACCAACACTTATCATACTTACAAATGTATGACAGGAGACGGAGATGATTGCTAACATTGTACAAGTGTATACAGGTTGACATGCTGTGAGCATGTTCACGTGCTAATGTTAGTTAAATGTTACACTAAACGTCAGCATGTTTACATCCAACATTCATATGTATGTGTGTATGAATGCTAATGTTAGCAAAGCACAGCTGAGCCTATACGCACATTACAGCAAAGTAAGCTGAGCCCAGTGTGACAATGTGGAGCTAGAGGCTGAGATGTCCACCGTACAGATGCCAAGCTCATGCTGTGTCCAAAATCACTCTCGCTTCACTCATTCACTACTCCCTGTAAATATAATATACACTCACAGACACAGTGCACATTAATAAATTTGCTGTAAATGCATCAGTTCGACAAGAAGCTATTTCTCATCTGTAGTCCCTGGACTGATGTTACTCTAAAAATAATAAAAACAAAAGAGAATATTAATATTAGTATTTAAAAAACATCATACAGGACATCATTATACTACACCGTCAGGTATTATTTAAAACATGCAACACAGAGGCTCATAAGACAAGACATTACAAAGCAATGAAATAGGGGATATTAATGTTAATAGAAATATATACTGAATATGCAGCAATCATCGTCATTATGTGTCATCACTGACAGGTGTAGCTTTCACATCTATAAAATGTGACACATTGCATTGTGGGATTGTTAGCAGAAAGTAGTGTCGGACTCGGACACTCAAATAAGATGGCGGAGGGTAAACATAGTGCACTATGTAGTAAATAGGGAGTTATTTTGGACACAGTCTTACTCATATTTGCTTGTTATTTGCTCCACTAGTTTTTGCTCTCATTGTAAGTCAGTCTGCAAATGTTCAGCTGCTAAAAACTAGAATGTAAATACTAAACGGCTAAAAATGTCGTTCCAAACCCAGCTGATAAAAGCTGTGTTTATGTTTCAAATGTAACATGCTTTTCAACTTGCTGTATTTCAGTGACTGTGTGTGTTTTTCACTGAGTGCATCCAACTGTGAGTGTCTTAAATCCTGCAGCAGCTGAACCGCCGCAGGTCCTTGCCCTTTTGTTGGAGGAGCCTGTTGCTATAGCGATGGTTCCATAGTTACAGTTGATGAGCCTGTGGCACCCAGCGTTCTGTCTGGCAGGTCAGTGTGCGAGGCCACTGGCTCAGTGATGCCTGTAGATGCTTTGCAATCATAACAACAACCATCTGCACCACCATATAAACAATTGAATCAAAATTGTGCTGCTAGGAAACAGCTTGAGTCCAAGTTTGTTTCCAGCCAGCTGTTGACGTTTACAAAACCTGCAACAGCACAAAACAATTGAACCTATTTAATGTTTATGTCATTTATGGTCCTGTGAGTCAGCCAATAATGCCAAAAAAGATTTTGTCACAAGGAATTACAGCAATAGAAATCATACCTACTGTTTCCTCACTGTGTCCTGATCTCAAATGAAATGGCAGTAAAATTAAACTGTTCCTCGTTGTCTGAGGTCCTTCAATGTAGTGCTGTCTGCGCGACAATGCACGGTTACATAACAGAGATTTCACTTATCTATTTTACCAGACTCAACAGTCAGTATGCTTTGTTTTGTGTTTATTCAGACTGAGAGTCAAGAATGACTTTGACAAAAATTACTTTTGGTGTAATAAATGCAAAAATGACGTGCAAAATGTGTGTCACATTCACCTCAGCAAATCTACACAAGGCTGTTTACATGTCCAGAAAAGCTCGCAGTATAGCCTAATCTTGCTCATGCTGCTTTTTTGGCCTTGTGTCTGTTGTTGCCAAAATGTTGAGTTCTGTGACGTGCTTAGCCTAGCTTAGCTTAAACACTGGAAACAGGGTTAAACAGCTAGCAAACTCCATTAAATGTGTATTTCATAAGTTCAACTGTCATATTTGAACACTGTACGCATGTTTATACATGAAGCAATAGAAAATGAGACGCTGGTTTGAAGTGCAGCTAGCTCACACATTGGAGCACTGATATTCTACATCTCAGAAATCCTGTCCTTTTAGTTAAGTTGACCGCTTTGCAGAGTTTGGTAACTCTGCAAACTAAAACCCAGCTGACTGATGTATTGGTGGCTAATAACACACAACATTTAAATATGGCAGTTGTGAAGTTGTTAATGCTGTATTCATGCCATGACGGCAGAATAGGAAGAGTGGGAAAACTTCCAAATGATTCCAACTTGGGAACGTTCACCCATTATTCCAAGATTGATTATCCCTATAGTTAGCTTTGTAGTCACACCAGTTAAATTGAAATGGTCTAAATTATCCATTTGTATCATGTTACATATTTGTTGCGGTTTGTAATAGCTCCTTTTTAATTAACTGAATTGATTGTATCAGTGTTAATATTTGATTTTATGTTGATATGCCAGTGCCGGTGGCTTCACAGACATTTTGTCACTGGTTTGTGGACACTTACTGTATGTAGTTATTTTTGCCAAGCTGGAGATATCGTAGCTGTCAGAAATTCCCAGTGCCTCAGATTTAGAATTACAACTAGGCTGCCCATAATTATGTTCTGTACAGCAAGATGTGAATAAGGCAAAAGCTAGGCAAACTAACTGAACATACCTGAGTGAGAGTAAATGGATGAACACGTATATAGAATATTTAATACATGTATATACAGTATTCCACATATATAGTACACCTGTACAGAGAGCTGACTGTGAAATACTGTTTTAACATGTCAACATTGCAAACCACAGTTATTGTCTGTTTTTCAGGTTACGTGTGGTCATGCATGTTTTCATAGTTGACATTTCACTGCTGTGGGCATATGAGGCTTATGAGGGCATAAATGTTGCCTGTGTGTGTGAGCGTGCACATCGCACTGACAGGTTGCAGTCTTACAGAGTCCACACTGCACTGTGATGGCTGTGTGTGTGTGTGTGTGTGTGTGTGTGTGTGTGTGTGTGTGTCCAATCATTCTAGTGTTCATGTGCTTATGAATAGTAAGTGTGTGTCAGTATGTGTGAGTGTGTGTGTCATAAAAAATGGAGAAGGCTAAAATAGGCCAGCGGTTCACAGCACCACATGGACTTGTGGGGTAAAGGAAAGCATGCAACGACATCTCCCTTCCCTCCCACTCTGCCTTCCTCTTTGTCCTCCTCCTCCTCCTCCTCCTCCTCCTCTTCTGCCTCCTTGTTCCATCCCTCCTCTCCTCTAATGACTCCTCTCCTTCCGTCTCCTATCCTGTCCTCTCTCCTCTAATGACTCCTCTCCTCCCTCCCCACCCCCTCAGAACCATTGTTTCCTCATTGTCCTTTGTCTGACTCCTTCTGAGGTACAGTGAGCAACAAGGACCAAAAACTACACTGCTGTCTAAAAGCATAACATGACAGTGATGGCTGTCATCACAGATAAAATCACAGTTACAACCACGATGCACCGGACATCTGGTACAGTCTGATTTGCAATGATTTATTCTCTGCTCTGAGATGAAATTTAACATCTGAGCGATGAAGACAATGATGATGTTTGTCATGATAATGATGATGATAATAGTGACAAAGATGATGATGGTGATTAGGATCATTATAATAGTGACGAATGCTAATAATCATGGTAAAATAATCTTTATCTGTTCAGTAATGTAGTAGATCCTCAAAAATAGATTCCCACTATCACAGGGTCGTCTCTGCATTAATTCCACTGATGATATAATCGCCATGATGGCTGTAACACATCTGCAGTGGGTGTCCTGTAAGTGAAGGTTTCATGACTTACTATGTCACAATTATGAGATTCAGAACCTTTTCTCATAATTATGAGAAAACTATCAAGTAACTATGAGAAAGGGTTAATGTGGTAAGTCATCGCTATTTGAGAAGACAGAGGCATGATGGCGCTGCTTTATTTGGAAGATGTTAATGTCACTAGGTAATGTGGATGGTATAATCATTGGTGTGGTATTCTATGCCTTAAGTGAATAACCAATCAGGCGTCCTGATGACGTAATGGTGTTATGTACATGAGGTTGATATGTTGACGAACGTGAAATACAGAGTTTATGTATTAGACACTAAAAGTGAAAATACAATAAGCATGACAATTAGTCGTCTTTGGGAACAGCTATCAAAATAAAGCATGCGCTAAAGTATGATAAAATGTTTGCAGTGGCAATATAGATGAAATTCCTAATTATCCTAGTTATCTCATAATTATGAATTCTTTTCTAGTAATTGTGAGATACAGAAGTCATAATTACAAGATAGGATCTCTAAAAAAAATGTCTTTGGTAAATGCAATGAGCTTGAAGTAAAATGGCATTTTAATGGTTACAAACAGAAATGTGATCAGAAATAAAACACGCAGGAAAATGGAATATCTCAATTTGAAATCAGTGGGACAGCTGGTCATGTTAGGGTTAAAAAACAGTGCATTCCCAATGCAGCACTACATCCACTGAATTTAGGTTTGATCACTGTGAATGACGCACTTTAGCTGACGTGAGCTGTCCATATTTGTTTGCCTTTTCACTTCTATATTATCAAGTTGGTTTTATCATTTTCAGTTAGTCATTATTATAACTTCCATATGACATTAACATGGCATAAAATACTCATGTAACATGCTAACATGCTAATGTGGCAGCTGCTGGTGGCTGTAGAAAAAGGTCACTGTAGTAATTAGGATTAATTACTGATGGGACCGTGAATGCCCTTTTTCACAGACAACATTTTGACATGTCACAGTAGGAGAAGCACAGGTGTAAGTACTAAACTTTTCCATGTAGCTTCTTCAGTTTTAGGGTCCTGATATTGTGCATACTGGTTCACTGTCACACTGTCATGACTTACTGGATCACTTAAATAGATCGAAGCCATTCTTAATGTTATTAGTAACACCTGTCCTTTTCCTACCATGACAAGTCAGAATGTCTGCTGTGGAAAATGGGTATTCAATGCATTTTGTATTAAGAAGACTAACTTTGGAAGACACCTCCTTATTTGGCCAACTCAGGACTGATATTAGCTTTGGCAGTGGAGCTGCACTAGGAAGGGAGTGCTTAGGAAAGATTACAGCGACCAGTAACTCTGCCAATGTACATGTGGGCATGTGAGTATTGTATTAAGATAGGCTTGAAAACATCTGAACCTGTCCTTTAACAACAAGCCAGGGCACACGTCTCATTTCCATATGTGCAGCAAACGGCATTCTTATGAAATGAGCTCCAAGGCCAGATCCTCTTCTCATTACCACGTATATTTATTACAGAATAAGCTAATTAGACTAGATACAATTTAGTCTGCACGTATAGAGATATAGGTCATAAAATGACCCCGGGTCTGCTGTTTGCACACTTACAGACTGGCTGTATTGTGTTTGTTCCAGTTTTTAGGGCTGTGAACTATAAAATAAAATTGTTATTGCTAACATTGCAATTTGATTCATGCATGGATCACTCTGTTCTGATGATATAAGTGGTTTAAATTGCATCTATCTTGTGCAGCTACTAACAAACTGGAAAACTATGTTTTTTGCTGCTGTAGGGTTGCATTTTACACCTATTCTGTGATTTGATTAATACTTAAGGCAAGCTAGCAAGCGCTAATTACCTAGCATTAATATAAAAATAAGAAAACAAACCAAATTAGTTTAGAGCTTAGATCAAAATAATGGACCCAACCGTTCGCCAAGAATCACATTTTTCAATTTCCCCCCAATTTCTTGCAAGAGGACATTTGGGAAGCTGTTCTTTGCCGTAACTTTTTATTCCTTTTGCACTTCCCATGAAAAATAATGAAATTGAAACAAAAATCATAAAAAGTTACTGTTTGCAATTTTGATTAAGAGAGGTCCAGCTGTAGCCAAATGTGGGTTTCCCTGTTTATTCGACTTTATTTTTATTATGTTGCTTGCAGTATGAAAAAAAGAGCAAGTAGAGGAGACAAGATATGCGAGTGGGTGATAAGGGATAAGTGTTTGTTATGCTCAGGGTGGCATATCATATTTATTCCCTCTGCGATGGGGGGGGTCTTTATGTTTTGGAGGTGAATTAGATATTAAATGTCCCTAATCCATGTGTTGATGAGCACTGTCCCTTATTTAATATCACTAAAGCGGTTGGCCTGGACTGTGACAACAACAGCACGTGACCCGAACATGATAGCTGTAAGAGGAATTAACCCCAAATTCTGGAGAACGCCGTGCTGCCAGACAGAATTAGGTCTGGGAATGTGTGTTTGTGTGTGTGTACAGTGAAGGTTGTCCTATTATAATAAAGGACCTCAATCCTCAGAATCAATTCACATCCTGTTTCCTGTCGTCAGCTGTGTCACTGAGTACTGTGAGTCTGATGCCAGTGAGCCAGAGTTTTATACATTTGGGCCACATTCACACTGCTGCTTTAGTGCAGAAACAATCAGTAGCCTGACAACAGCCATTTAGCAAGCAAAAATGCCAGAAAGTTCCACTTTCTCAAATGTGGGACGTTACTGATTTTGTATGTTGAATATCTTTTTGTCAGACAAAAGCAATTTGAAGCGGATATTTTAGAAACCAAATGATAAACCCTCCTGGGGATCACTAAAGTCTTGGTTTATCTTAACTAGATTCCGAGACCAACTTGCTAGTTTTGTATGCGAAAACTGAAGCTGGATTTGTCATTATTGCCAAACGGTGAATTTTTAGCCATGCTAGCAGCGTGGCTCTCGGTCTGCTGGTCGGTCGGTGTACAAGTACAGCCTCACTGAGCTGCCAGCGTGGCTGTAGACTCTGATTCTTGCTGAGTGTTAATAAGCTTTGATTGTTAAATTAGCTCTGATGATTCACCTGAGACAACTGTCAGATGACAGCTCAGTTGAGGCAGCATAAGCATAGACAACAGTGAGTCAAAATGAGGAAAAGATAGATGAAAAGACAAATATCTCACTTTATTAGATTTGGGAGATTGGAAGAAATTAAAGTTCATAACAGATGGGATGCCTTTTGTTATTGTTCCCCTGTCCAACATTGCTGTCAGCTCATATTGGGATCACACAGTGGAGTAAATATAACCAGTCGCCCAGTGAAATCAGATAAAAGCAGAAAAGATCAGGAAGGTCGGCAGCGTGAATACTATAATGAATGAACTGATGGTTGTGTGGAGAAGTCCATGAGGCAGAAAGAGAGAGAGAAATGACGGGTGTCTTAGTACTTATTCAAGATATTTTTTGGCAACATTATTTGGGAGGATACACATTGTTCATACAGTGTTCCCAAAACATTTCTCTGCCAGAAAGGAACCATATTTTATATTATTTAAATGGAAGCCACCAAAATGTCCTTTTGGCCTACTTTTTACAATTCACTGAACACATTTTCTATTCCGCTAAACATTTCGTAAAAAAAAAAAAAGCTGGCATTGCTACTGCTTTCACATGCACACGTACACATAAATAACCAACTGCGGATACAGGCACACACACAAAACATCTCCTGTTGCCCGTTGCCCAGCCCCTCTCTCTTTATGCCTTTTTTTTTTGTGTGTGGAAGAATGCCCACAACCCCCACCACCATCATTACCCACAGGGCCCTTGGGCATTCATCACCATGCGTATCCCCCCATTTACCCCTCCAACCACCCCCCCCCCCACCCCCTTATGTTTGCTTCTCTGTGTCACCCCATTAAACAAAGCTGGTTGTTTTGACGCCGTCAAACACCACACTTTTTACATAATCTCAAACTGCTTCATCCTCTCCGACACACACACGGAGCGATGAAGGGAAGTTAAGCGCCTTCGAAATAGACCGATTTCCCTGGGGGGGGGGAGTGCAGAGTCTTCACTCCTATTGAGATCCAACACTCTCAGATGAATAGCAAATAACTGAAAGCTTTGGGAAAGAGAGGGAGGAGGTGGAAAGGTTTTTGGAAAAGAAGAGAGGAGGTGGAAAAGATGGGGAAAAGTGTGAGTGGAGGAGGAAGAAGAGGGAGGACGTCTTGGGATGCAGATGGAAGAAGGAAGAAGAGGAGGAGGAGGAATGTGTTTCCAAGAAGGGAGGGAAGGAGGAGGTAGAGGAGGAACAGTTTTAGGGAAAGGAAAGGATGGAAGAGGAGAAGGATGGGAGGAGGGAAGTAAAGGAGGAGGAAAAGTGTGAGTAAGAGAAAGAAGTGGAAGGACAAAAAAACTAGGGAAAAGTTGGATGGAGAGAGAAGGAGGAGGAGGGAAGCATATTTGGAAAGGTGCAGGAGAGAGGGCAAAAAGGGAAAAAAGAGGAAAAGGAGGTTAAAAAAGTCTTGGAAGATGAAGAAAGTGAAAAAGAAGAGAACGAGAATATCTCTGGAAAAGATGGAGGTGGAAAAGTAGGAAAGTTTTAGGAAAAAGGAAGGATGGAGAGAGGAGGAGGAGGGAAGTGTCTCGGGAAGGGGATGGAGGGAATAGTTAGAGGAGGAACAGTTTTAGGGAAAGGAAGGATGGGATAACATAGTTGGAATGGTGCAGGAGTGAGAACAAAACATTGTAAAAAGACATAAGATGTTAAAAATGTCTTGGAAGATGAAGAAGTGAAGAGGAACATGTCTTTGGAAAAGAGGGAGGGGAAGTCTGAGGAGATGAAACAGGAGTGAGAGTGTTGGAGGATGAAAAAGTCGGGAATTTTAAGGAAAGGAAAGGATGAAGGAGGGATGGAAACATCTTAGAAACGGTGCAGGAGAGCGGACAAACCGTGTTGTGGAAGAAAAAAAGGACAAAAACAATCTTGGAAAGTGAGGAGAACGAGGAGAGGAGTACAAATAGTCTGAGGAAGAGAAACGTGGACGCTTTGAAGGACGAAAAATTAGGAAAAAGTTTTAGGAACACGAAGGATGTAGCGAGGAGGAGGTGGAAAGCGTCTTGGAAAAGGGGGGGAGGAGGGATGAAGAGGAGGGGGTAGGGGGCATCAACAACCCTTTTTTCCCCTCCCCAGATGATGAGAAGGCTGCCGAGCGCGCTGCACTCCGCCGTGCGTTTGTTTCCCTCTCAGCTACAAAGTGCCCAAAGCACCGATCCGTTCCGAGCCGAACCAAGCCAAGCCGAGCCACGGCGTGCGTCTGCGCCCCCCGCCTCCTCCACCACCACCACTACCACCACCACCCACCCTCGCCTCGCCGCCTCCGACCGCCGTTTCTTTGGCAATGGAGCCGTAACCAACCTCAGTGTGCTTAACTGAGCCGAGCGTGTGAACTAGCAGCGGATACGAGGAGACAGCTGAGACCAAGCGGCTATGGAGGAGAAGCGCAGGGAGGCTGGAGTCTAGACTGCACGCAAATCAACAGACCCACTTGTCCGGATTACTTTTTGCAACATTTGAACTCTATTATTACTATTAGAACAGGGATTTCCTTTTTTTTTTCTCGTGTGATCATCTTAGGGTATCATTGCACGGCGAGGATGCAGGGGAAGGAGGCGAGCTTTTGCACGGGATGCTGGAGACTAACGCTGCTGTCGTGCGTCCTGGCTCTGCACTTGATCCCGCTGTCTGTCCATGGTAAGGAACTGCCCTCCACTGTGCACTTTAATCATGCAAAAACGTCCACATGTATTGCTTAATTTTCTTGCTGCTGCAGCACTCCTCTCTGTGGATTCAGGGTACCTACACACACTCCCACAGGGCAGCCAGAAAGGAGGTCAGTGAGGCTCGGATTGTAGGTTAGGAAGCACTTCACGCTCAACTGGCATTGATCGACTATTGGTTAGTGAAATTTGGTGACATTATTCTGAACACTATATTGGTCTTGGCAGTTTCCAGTCACTGCAAACTGAAAATAAATTGGATTTTGGATCATCTGTCCTCAAAAAATGTGTTCTATAGAGCAAATGTCGCCTTAATATCATACTGTAGGAATAGCATAAGCATTTTCAAATTCGATAGGAATTTTATATCGTTGCCTAGGGACAACCATGTCATGATTAAGTCATTATTGAACAATATGCCCCTGTAGGAATATTTTAGAGAATTCACAGGAAACAAAAATGGCATAAACCGAAATTAGGTCACAATAAAGACAAGTAGACGATCTAAGTCTTTATGAATATTATAGAGACACGAGAGGATGTAGAAATGAGGTCAGTATAAACCAACTGGACACCGTAGACACACTGCAAGACAGCATATTAGGACATTAATTGAAATATTGTAAGATCCCACATTGTAAGGACTAATATTTAAAGAATATCACTGAGATATCTTAAGATATGAAATGCAGTAAGGTCACTATCAGCTCAGTGCTGAGTACTGTAGACACTGTAAGTCATTATACAGCATGGGGGGGTTAAAAATACCACTGAACTCCCTCCAGACACTAAAGATATACCGATAGGACATTACAGTGGCATTTTAGGAGGCAATCACAGCAAAATCGGGTCACTAAATCATCACTCGTAGTATAGCAGACGACTATAAACCACTGTAGGAATATTATGGTAGAAACTACAGAGATGTGTGACAGTGACAGCGTCCAGCCGATGCAGTAAACCGGATCCCTGGAGGCGCACTGGCACTACAGCGACACAAAGGCGAGGATTAGGGCCGGGGGACCTGATGAATAATTCATGAAGGGATCTGGACGGACATTCTGATACACAGAGAGGGTAGAAGAAGAAGAAGAAAAACACCCGAGTAAACAAAAAAAGACACGGCGGCCTTCTTTCTCTGTGTCTCTTTGTCTGAGATTCATTGCGCACGGCGGGCTACATTACTGTCAGATTAATAATGCAGGAGCGTGCACGAGATGAAATCAGTCTGGCGTTATAATCCAATATAATCTGGTTGGCTCTTGTCATCGCACTGGCTGGAATTCATGGAGTGTGATGGCAAGGTGAAGTCCAAACAAAATCATGTTGTGTTTTATTTGGAGAACAAAAATCCACCTGGAAGCTTTCTAAAGGGGAAAAACTCAGTGGAACATCCAAGAGCCATGTTCCCTGACAGCTGCATATCTGAGCCAAATATATAATGATTTAGCACACTGACCAAATTATGTCCTTTCAGTCACCAGCCTTTGATTCAGTTTTCCCCTCAAATGGAATGGATATGAAGGCCTTTTCTTTTTTCTTTAAAGGCGCAAGTGCATTTGTTCCCCAGTTACACCCATAAAGATGTGAGAGCATCTAACCAGTGTTTAAATGCTTGCCCAGGCAGTGTAATGCACATGAATATAAGAACATTGTGTAGATTACTTGGCCTTATCTCCCTTAAAGGAAGAGTTTTACATTTTGAGAAATACGCTTACTTCGCTTTCTTGCCAAGAGTTGGATCAGAAGATTGATACCACTTTCATGTCTGTAAGTTAAATATGAAGCTACAGCCAATAGGCAGTTAGCTTAGCTTAGCATACAGACTGGAAGCAGGGGGAAACGGCTACCATGCATCGTTAAAAGGTAAAAACCTACCACCACCTTTAAATTTGACTAATTGACATTACATCTTGTTTGTTTAATCTGTTCAAAAATCGAAGTGTTAAAATGTCAGTTTGCGGAGAGCAGTGACTTTCTAGATTCTCTGCTGGTTGCCTAGCAACCTCATCATGACGACAAGCATATTTCCCAAAATGTCAAACTATTCTGTTAAAGATACAATATAAATGCTGCATCAAAACTATAAACCTAAACAGGAATTTCAAAAGTGATACTACCAAAGATGAAAAGATGTTTGGGCATGTTGGTTGACCCTGACTAGAGGTGTCAGGGTTTAAACTCTGCGTAGTCTCTTCTAATGAAGTGCCCTTCAGCAAAGCACCTCACTCCCTGCTGCTCTCGAGCCGATACACCAGCTGACACCTCAGCAAGAGGGAAGGTGATGAAAGGAAATGTTCCTTCCTGCACTGCAAGAAATCCCCATCTTATCCAATAATGTTTGACTGCTGGACCTCTGAAAACATCTTCCACTAAAAAACAAAGTAGAGCTGAGGCTGATGGGAATGTCATTTGATTTGCAGGTATTTGGTCATAAACCAAACCAATGTGACCTGATGATGGCGCTAGAGGAAAAGTTAAGGGATCACCAAAGTTATTATAATTTATCCTGTGGGGAACATGAATGTCTGAACCCAGTTTAAAGGCAATCCATCCAATAGTTGTCAAGATATTTCAGTCAAAGGGGTGGACCATGTTTGGGGATCAATATAGGATATTAAAATAATAAAATATCATATGATCATCTTAAGCTCACCTTTGAGCACTAATAATCACTTTATAACTCCCCTTCAGGAATATTTTTGTCACTTTTCATCAATGCCGCAGCAGGGAGTTTGTGTCAGGTGGATATTTAACAAAAAGAGGTTGGCAGATCCGGTGCAGACGCCTTAAAACAACCTTGGGCTAACCCTCCTCCTCCTCCGTCCCCCTCGCACACCATCACCACACACACACCCACCCACACACACACACACATACACACACACACACACACACACTTCTTCTCGCTTCACCGGTGAAGTGTGGATGCGGCAGCTTGCCCCACATCTGTGAATGATGCTCAGACGACCAAGGCCAACTGCCCTGAACTGACAACAGCCAACCAGAATACCATCAGTCATTTCCTGTCGGCTTTTCCTCCGGTGGCCATTTGCAATCCTCCTCCTTCTTCTGTGTGTTTAATACAGATGATATGTTGCCGTCCCTCCCATCCACCCCTCCCCCATGCACGGTTAAGATGTTAGATAGGTGATTGACAGAGTAATGGTTTCTCATTTCTGCACTGAAACTCGTGGCTGTAGAGCTTCTTCTATGCTCTTCTCTCCTTTCATCCTCCTCCTCCTCCTCCTCCTCCTCCTCCTCCTCTCTGTCTCTTTTTTGCTCTCTGGCCTGCTGACACATATCTGCTAGCTGGCAGATTTTCTTTGATGTGCAGTGGGTTAATCTTCAAGCCAAATCCTCCATCCATGACTCTACTAACCCAGTCCAGTCTTCTTTTTATCGCAGTATAGGGAATGAAAAAACACACACACACACACACACACACACACACACACACACACAAGAACAATCTTAAAATGTCTACAGCTCTGGTTATCAGTGAACAATGGCTTTGTACTCTCTCCTCTGCATCTTCTCTGTCGCCATGGAAACCACACACATCCGTTGACACTGGCTAGCAGAACAGCGCGTTCATATCGGCGCCATAATGTGTTCGCGCTTTGAATTTCATTAAGGCTCAAAATGTTGGTTGGATTTTGGCACATGCTGAAATTTCTTGCCAAGTCTGGTGGCTCTACAACTACTGACCATGCGTGTGTGTGTGTGTGTCCAAAGCCACTGACAATGGGTGTTGTCCATCATTACCAGCTCTCATTTGTAGATGATATCATCATTTGTACTGGTGTATTCATTGTTTCTGGATAATGATTTCATGCGCTGCGCACTGTGTTTGATTTTCAGCAGATGTAAACGTTTTACTGTTGACTGTGCAAACATCAGTGTTTTTTTACTTTCATTTTAGTGCCAGAGGGAAGATGTAGCATTTCAAGGGAAAATCTGTCTTCAAAGTTGTGTGTCACCTCACAGATCATCTGCAGTTTGCCTTGAAATTATTTTGGGAAATGTTCAGATTCAGCGTCTGTAATTTGGATTACATAGAATCTAGCTGGAAACATTCTACGGAAAGCAGAGAGTGACATTACTTTAGACACAGCATCACAGTTTGTGTATGTTAGCTGTTGGATGCTTTTGACTTCCCTGAGACTGAGTAATGGACTTCCAGAGCAGCCAGGACTGATGGCTGATAATTCATCAAAGTACTGCAGCTGAACACATGTCAAACTGCTGAAGCCATAAAGGGCTCAGTTAGGAGAGTAATTAGCATTAACATGCTACCATGTTAGTAGACTGGCAGCAAAAGGAAAGACTGCAGTGAAGTCAGTTTTGAGTCACTAGTTTCAGTCTGACAGCAGTTACTCTGTGATTTTTCATTGAGTACATACGTGCCCATGAGACACGAGATCATATAATCTGTCTTTTTCACATTTTGACTTGTCATTGCAGGAAAAGCACAGGTGTTACTAATAACATTAACAAAGACTCAATTTTTCTGTCCCAGTAAGCCATGACAGTGAACCAGCATGCACAATACCAGGATCCTGGAACTGAAGCAGCTAAATGGAATTCAGCCATCATTGATTTTATTAATTCCACCTGTGCTTTTCCTTCTGTGAGATGTCAAAATGTCTCCAGTGAAAAAGGTTTATTATGGTGTTATCTATGGTGCTAACCAGTGACCACTGCACTTGGGATTTTTCAACATTTACAATCTGTTATAAGAAATGTTATAAAAAAATGTATTTTGTTACTTTTAGGTTTTTGTCATAGTTTCATAATGGATGATTCTCCACCTCGTGATTTACGTTCAGTGCCACTGAGGGAAGTACTGGGAAGGAAGGAGGTCGGGGTGGTGGAGATGTGTGTAGCACATCTGAATTTCATGCAGGATACCCAAGTTTGCTTCCCACCACAGACCTGCAGTTAATGTTCAGTTTTATTAACCGTAACCGTGATCTTTCCCCAACTTTAAGCAGTATTGGCTTTACTTTACTTTATCTTCATCAGGAAAATCCACTCAGTATCAGTGCTGCTTTCCAGGGAATCCTGGGTACATACATACATTAAAAACAAACAAAACAATTAAAAATACATAACCCCATCTTAATGAGTTTTTTTCCCTCAAATAAATAAGCATGATCTTTCCCTAAAATTAAATATACCGTAGCTGTCATGCGCTGATATTGTATGAAGCAAGAATTATAAAAGCACTGGTGCTGGACATAAAAAAACCATTGTCACTGAATGTAATTCGGGGTTTTGTAAAAATTTACATTCTTTTCTGGCAATAAGTTTGGAAAGAAGACATACAGGTAAAAAAACAAAACAAAAAAACAATCCACAATCTAAGTATGTTTAATATTAATGAGACTTGCAAAAAACACTGGAGTGGGGAACACAAACAAATCCAGCAAAGATACTTAAATTAAGAGGAACAAATTTTGATGGTTTCTATGGTTTGTTACAAAATAACTGATATGTTTTGAAAGTAACTTTCCCCCATTTGAGACTCAAAAATAACAAAGTAGGAGACATTACTGTATATAAGGAACCTAAATAAAGAAACAAGCAGAAATACTATACACTATACATTTGCCTTTGAGGCTTTTTAGTGACATCCAAAACAACTCATGTGACACTGGAATGAACATATTACCAGTGTTTCCATTCATAATGCAGATTATCTTTCTGACTGTAAAAACTATGATTTTTTAAATGATCTTGTATGATCAGAAAATTACATTGAGCTAGTCATTGATGGTTAAAATGATTATTAGATTATTCAATTAGTCAATTTACAGAAAATTAATTAAAGATAGTTTTCATAATTAATTCATTTAACTAATTAATCACGTACTATTATCAAACATTTACTTACATTTACAGCTTTTCATTATTTTTTTTACATTTGATAGATTTAACAACTGATTAAAAAACAATCGATAATGAAGCCCTAATCATCGCACTAGGTGTTTTGGATTCAGTCACCAAAGCTGAATTATTACCTGAAAGATGGAGAGTCTTTTCTCCCTCGGGAACAAGGAGGGACAAAAACTTTTCTCGCAGCACTAAATTGAGATCGGTGGTGGCGATTATGTGCCTCATCCCAGATAAATCTGTTTGTTGGGAAACTAAGTGATCCTAATCTCATTTGTAATATCCTCCCACCTGGATCTGCCTGCAGGGCCAACATTAGCATACTTAGGTGGCCACAGGCTTGACCCGACCAGCTGCTGGCTTCTCTCTGTGTGACTGTGTGTTTGTGTGTGCAGACGTACTGTACTGAACATGGACGTGTGTGTGTGTGTGTGTGTGTGTGTGTGTGTGTGCATTTTAGCCTCCTCTGAGGTGCAAATGTCCTCATACAAGAAAGCAACAACATTTTTTGAAACGGGCATAAAATCTGAAACACAGGTTATGTGTTGCAGGTGAAAATTATGTTTGTTTTTCATAATTTCGAGTGAGCACGATTTTGTTGTGTTCGTTAAACAGTTACATTTATGCAAACAAAACAGTTTAAGCTATAGGCAACTAAAACTGTGGTACTGTTTTGATCAGAAGCTTTATTCACAGTAGATATTAGTGTAACGGCATCATTATCACATAAAATTACATAAAAGCAAATGTTGTTAATGTCAGACTCCAGCCAGTCAGACAACAGTGACAGAAAACCTGCAATGATGTGATTTTCTGCCTATTTAGTCTTTAACTCTTAACTTAAATGTTTTCATGTTCCACCAGTTAATCACTTTCTTCCTCCTTCAAACAGCTGTTAGCCCTAAAACATTTAATTATCCTGGTTTTCAGTGGGAGATTTTAGTGTCTCATTATGGTCTAATCTAGTGTGGCTAACACACTGATTGTATAGTACTGTAAGCTTTGTGTGATCAATAATAATGAAGAGCCTGTGCCCTTGATTAATTGATTGTTTGATTTGATTTGATAATTTAAAAAATCTTCACGGCAGCAGTTACAGTCATTGAGGATAGAAACACGATGAAGCCTTGTGACACATTTCCATTGTGGTCCTCCAAGATCCAACAAACAACAAAAACCTACAAAGGCAGTGTGACAAAGCTTACTAATCTCTTTTAGTGGTTTAAAACATGGGATACAAATGACTGAGAAGCCATCTTTTCAAGGCCAGTTGAATTTACTCTCATGGGAAGATAATTCCAATGTGCTGCAGCAGAAGAAATTTAAATAATATGTTTTCACACAACATGCCTCTTGTAAAATTTCTACAAGTTTCTCTACTTTGCCTGTTGGATAGCTGCAGGTTGAAACTAACAAATTATGATGACTTCATATTTTTTTATTTTTTCACTGACTACTCAGCCCAGTATCCCTAGGAACTATATTCATATTGGGTAATTCTGCAGCTCACAATTTACATCCAATGCCAACGTTTAGTGCTAATGCAGGGTGCCCTTTATGTGGTGGTGTCAAAATGTTTTAGTTGTCTAAGCCCTAATCATACTATAACCTTGGTTTATTTGCCATGACTACAATCTTTCCCTAACCATAACCATACCGTAGTTTTCATGCACAGTTATTGCAGAATCGTCCAATATCAACATTCTTGTCTTGCGATGGGTAAGGGTTGGACTACTATGTAACTCAAGTTGAAGACAGACTTGGGCAATTGGCAGACAATGATCACAAACCTGAATAAGGTGTAAACATGCCACAGTATCCCTGTTTTTATTATTATTATCCCAGTACTCCCGCTAGCATATTCAGGTTTCTCAAAACAGGCACTAGGGCTTATCTAGGTCTCTAAAACCACAATATGATGTTCACATGGGCAAACATGACTGAGATACGCCTCTCATCTGACCCTGTTAACATTCAAATGTAAGATTCAGTCAAAACACACAGTACATGAGCAAATACTGCAGAATAAACAGAAACTACTACTACTGATGGTTACAGCTCACTGTACCCTGAAGTTGTTGTTAACCATAGTGCTGTTTCTGAGGCTTTTCAGCCCAGACATGAATAAAATCCTGCTAGTAAGTTTGCAAGTTTTAGCATAAAAATCATCTAAAAATCTTATAAGATTTCCACAATGGCACCACCTGAAATAGCACATTTTCTCGACCTTCTGAAACTCATTTAACACAGTGTCATCAAAGACTTAAGTGTGCCGGTATTTCTCCTCCATGTCGTCGTCCTTGTCAGCGTCCAGGTGTTTTTTTGCTGCAGCTCTCACTCACAGGTGTGGCAGTTGTTTGGGGTGTTATTGTCGCCGTCCTTGGCGGTGGTCGTCCAGAAGTTTTTTTTACTGCAGGTGGAGAAGGTCATCGAACGACCCGACAAAGTTTCATGAGCGGTCTGACAGTGACGGGCTGCTTCTGTCCTTCGTGCTCAAAGACGAAACAATTAGCGTACAGTACGTGTGCTTTTTTTTTGCAGTGCTGAGTTGGCGTTCTTCTCAAACTCTGGGCGCCCTTGAACAGTAATTTACATGTTTTTGTGTGTGTTCATATAGGTGGTATGTGTGTGTGTGTGGGAGAGATAAAGGGTGAAAAAAAGATGGAAGATGGAACAAGAGCACAATTTCTGTTTGTGCATAGACTTCAACCTGTCTCTGTGTGTATGTGTGCTTCAGTATGGTTCCTTCCTACTGTATATGTGCCATAAATGTGTGAGCGTGTGTTTGTTAGTGTGTTAAGTAGGTGCTAGACTGTCTGTGTATCGGCGTGTCCTTGGTGAAGCGAGTCATTGAGTTCATGCTCGTGCACAAGCTCCCCTCCCCTCTCCGTCTGGCTGTGCACGGTCCTCGTTCCTCCCCAGCACTCTTCTTCTGTCATATTAGCATTCAGTCCGCCCATCACACCCCTCTCTGAACACACAAACACACACACACACCTGTCATGGCAATAAACCAGGTTCAGCAGTGGATTTATTTGGTTTGTGCGATGCTGTTTTCTCTTGTATGATGAGTTTGTTTCACAGCTTATGTTCAGACTTAAACAATAGAGTAGAATAAAATAGAACCAAGACAATTTGAGCTAAAACGATTTCTCAATCAATCGATTACTGGATCGAGAGGAAATTTTAACCTTTTTTTTTTAGTAAATTGTCAAAAAATTCACTGGTTCTTTGTTAAATTGTGATGGGCATTTTTCAATATAGACTAACTGCTTAATCGAGAAAATAATCATTAGTTGCAGCCCTAAAGACAATAAAGACATAGACAAACAATAAACACAACACACATCATAAGTCAGCAGCAGTACAGCAATATATGAACAACATCTCCCAAAACCCACCCGCTTTACGCAGCAATGATTGTAAGCAGGGTTTGAATTTCTCTCTCAAGCTTTTTTTTTCTCAACTATTTCTGGCACTTTCTGTTTGAACAAGCAAGTGCTACTCTATGAATGTCTCCCAGGAAAGATTGTCCGACAGTGTGTGCTGTTGCCATCATATTTAAACAAATATTGTATCTCTCTACTCTCTATAACAGCTGCAGTTACAACCCTCCTTCAAATGTGGCCGTTCAGAACAGCTACAAACACTTTTGCCATCCAACGTGGCCAGACCCCCTTCATTGTATCTAGTTCTTTTACTTAAACCTAACCCAACGCTTATGAGTGTGAAAATGTGAAAATCTTCTATGCATGACCTCATACACATGCAGGGCATGCACACGTGTCCACACACGTACTGGTGTGGAATTGCACAGTATCACATTTTTCAACCTCATAAAGCCACAGTTCTTCAAAGATAAACACATTATTATTAGGTGTGTGTATCCCTGTGTACACGAGTGTGTGTTTAATGTGTGAGCATGCAGATCTTGTCGGGTTTGCAGCGCCACATCAAGTCTAGCGAGGCCCAAGACCGTTTCCATGGCAACACATCCTTCCTCCATCCCACCACCTGTGGAGTCAGAAATGAAAGGATTTATGTGATGAAAGGAGAAAAAAGAGACAGAAAGACAGAGAGGAGACAGAAATGCTTGGAGAAAGAGATAAAAAAGACAGAGAAAAAGGAAAAGAAAGGGGACATTCCAGAAATGAAAGGATTTATTTGATGAGGAGAGCGGAGAAGGGAGGGATGAAATGAACGAAATTTGTGAGATGAGAAGAGGGAGATGAAGAGGAGGTGAGGAGATGGCAAGACAGGGAGAACAAGAAAGGAGAAAAGATGAGTAAAAGAAGAACAGATTGAGGAAGAGTGAGAGTGGCTGGTGTAAAATCGATGCATATGTTTTCAATTAGAGCCTAATGCAGATGTGTGCATTTCCTCTTTATATCGATATTAATGAGCAGCGTTGAGTAAAGATAAGCCTCATGTCTTATTCATGAGTGAGTGAGTGTGGGAACGAGAAAAGAGAGGAGGAATGTGTGTGTGTTTGTGTGTGTGGTTCTCTTGAGGTTCAGGTATTTGAAGCTAAAATCAATGAGAATGAGTTAAAGAGGCTCTCCCTCTGCTTCATCTCTGCTCAGTACAGTCATTTTTATAAACATTAATTAAATCATCACAAGAAAGTCACTAATCCCAGTTGCCTAGTTTTTGTAATTTTTGGGCTGGATCAAGTGTTTCTATCAAGGTAACGTGAATGTATCAATTTGCAAATATTGGGATGAAGTTTTATTAAAGTGCATTCACACTGTGGACAAAGTAAATATTGACGATTCTTTATTTGTACAAGTTGGACCACTGAAGTGGTTTTTCAGTCAGTGATTAATTGCCACAAATCAGCCCAAAAATTTTTTTGTTTATTAATTTGCTCAAGTAAGAAAACACAAAAAATCGGACAGTATATAGACGTCTCACAGTATGCACTGACTGTGTGTCTGACAGTTCAGAACATACCATAAACTCTAGTTGTTTCTTTCATTTTCCTCTTATTTCCTCTTGTCTGTGTTCGTTAGTAATCTTTTCCCTGATGAAGATCCAATTGGGATTGGAACATTGTCTATTTTAATACATTTGTGGAGAACTTTGTTTGGAGTCAGTGTGCGTTACCCTTTTCATCTATGCACTTTTCCAATAGGCTGTACCTCCATGTGATGTGCATATAATTATGCACTTTCAATACATTCATTAAGTGGAGTCACAGGAGCTTTTGGATGAAGACTGGCGCCACTTTGCCCTTTTTTCTTGGCTAAATAAGTGACTGCAAGGAAAATTTTGCACCTTGCACTTTAATTACTTGCTAATTGTCAAATGTTACACCCTCAAAACTGGACGTGACGTCATTGGTTTGAACTGTTGCTTTTTAAATAGTGAATACTGAGCATTTGAATGCTCAGTATAGAAAATGTGAATTGTGCTTTATTTGTACTGACACTTAAACTGCAATACATATGCCATATTGTAATGGGATTTTACATATCATATAATCAGTGAAATAAAAAAATATTTATTGAGATTTCACCATCAACCCCTACAAGATACAACCTCCATATTGTTTCTACGGAAGCCTGTAAGCTTTTTCCATCTGCCATTTCAGTGTCCAACCTTTCCCCTTCTCCCTCCAGTCTGGGTCAGCAAACTGGCTGGCGGACCCTATCTGTCACAACCAATCAGGTTCCTCTTTACAGTCTGTCACAGCCAATCAAAGTACCCCGGGTCTGTGGGTGGTTTAATGGCTTCCCCTCTCCAAACTGATCTGGGTTAAACAAAAGGCGAAGCCTGAGGGTCGGCGGCTCGCCAGCACAGGCTAACAGCACTTGGCCTTAAGGCGCCATCACCCCCAAACAATCAGTCTCACATACACACACACACACACACACGGAGACAAGCCAAACTCTTCTCATTATGACCATCCACACCCTTCACCAGAGGAGCTGGAATCTACCCCAATTACCAGCGGGTCATTCTGGCAAAGAGACAACACACACACACACACACACACACACACACACACACACACAAACATAAACAGATTCACAGACATGCAGTGTGAGGAATCTCCTTATGTAATACTGTTTGATTATCTTATGTAAAGTGGGAGGGAAACAAACAAAGACTCTTTTATTCCATCAGTTTTGTCTCATTTGGGCCTCAGCTGGACCCAGACTGAGTCTGAAACCCTGAACTGACTCGTCCTGACTTGCCCCAACCCCGACCATGCCAGCTGACGTCTAGTCTGCCAGGTCGGTGGCTCTAATTGGGTAAAAGACGCTGGTCATTGTTGGTTGAGCTAGGGTTGCACTTACGAAGAACTAATTGCCGAATCGTGCCCCTAAAACAGTCTGTCCTTCCGACTTATTTAGTTTTTTATTGAGTCCTAGATTGTTATTTAGTTTGAAAAAGTCAAAGAAGCTACCACAAGGTTAAGATTAGTTTCTAATACATCGTGGTGTGTTGGTTGTAACCGGCAGAAATCTCTCTCTAAAACAAGCCTTTTATGAATTACAGAATGTGATGACTAAGTTTTATAACACATGGGACCTTGAATTTATTTAAAACCCCACTGGACAGTACAACAAAAACAAAAGAGCTTCAGTGAGATGGAAAACCTCAGTCTTTTTTGTTCATTACTTTAAATCGATCAAAATTCTAAAGCAAAAACTGATTTTCCAATCGTGTGCAATCTTTTACTAAAATTGTGCATCATAAAAAACCTGACTCAGTGGGTCCCTTATGGGCTCATTAATTGTCCTCATGTGTATTATTAGAACTTTATGGACTGTTTGGAAATCATGATATTGTCATAATGGTGATTCATTTCCTGTTGTGTTTATCGCACAGAACCAAGGGAGATAATTCGACATCAAAGTCATTTAGATGTCACACTTAGATTCAAATTTGTGCATTTATACTTTATTGGCATGACTTGTGGCAGCTTTAATAACTTTGTCAAAGCCAATCAAACAATAATTGACAGACACACATTACTTAATTGTGTATGGGTTGTATATTTTCTACAGTAACTGCAGTGCATCAGATCTACTGGAAAAAAAAAGCCGTTGTGTACCGGTGTGAATCAGAATTTACTTTGTCGAGCATCCACAGAGGAGCCATGCTGCTCCCAAACCAGCTGTCCGTCAAAAGGTTCCTCCTTGTTAATCCAATTAGGCTAATGAGGCGGTGAAAGGGAGACAACTCCACTTAATTGGAGATCAGTCCAGAGATGCACAGTGAGGATTCTGGCAGACTGACACCACTGTGGTCTCCTACAGCAGACTGCCTAAGTTCTCATAGTTTGTGTGTGAATGTGTGTAAAATGTTTGTTTGTTTTACAAGATAATGCCAGGACAGTTAAAGACTGACTACCTCTGTAGCTCATAATATGTAATTTGCAGATCTTACTTTTTATTTTCTCCTGATTAGTGATTGTGGAAATGAGGCCTCACTGTTGGTGTGAAGGGTTTAGTTACCTCTGAACAAGACTAAAGAGTCTACAGCTCTGTAAGGCTGTACTTAGGCATATTGGTCCATCGGACTAAATGCTAACATCGACATGCTAACAGGCTGATGTTTAGCAGGTATGAGTTCACCATCTTAGCTTAGCATGTTAGCATCCTAACATTTGTTAATTAGCACTAAACACAAAGTACAGATGATGCTGATGGGATTGTCATTAGTGTTGCAGGTATTTGGTCATAAACCGAAGTATTAGACAAATTAAAATTTGACCTGATGATGGCGCTAGATAAAAAGTGAGAGGATCATCAAAGATGTAACAATTCATCCTGAGGGGACTGTTAATGTCTGAACCAAATTTCATGGCAATCCACGCAATAGTTGTTGAGACATTTCATTGAAAACCACAAATGTTAACCTTAGCAATAGAGGAAAATTCAGGGGATCACGAAAGTCATAACAATTCATCCTTTGGCCACCATGAAATATCCATCAAATAATTGCTGTGATATTTCAATCTGGACAAAATTGGTGGAAAGATCAACCGACATTGCCATCCATAGAGCCATGCTGCTAGCGTGGCCAAAAATGGGTGTTCAACCCATGTTAGCTCATTTTTTATTCCATGTAATTGTGATGTTTTTTTAAGCAAGCCACAGGCACCGCAGCTTAATGATGAAGCCAGTGTGGAAGTGACTTCAGTTATAGCTGTATTATTCACAGATAGATTCTGACTTGAAAACACTCAGATTGTAGTAAAGGGATTGGAAGATGCCAAACTTATTTCCATAAGAAGTCAAACATGAGAGTTTCCTTTCTTGTAATGGGAGTTTTGCTGGTGAAAGACAGTGTAGCAGAATCGTGCTACCGTGAGTTCCCTTGGCTCTGAGACACACGTTGAGACCATGTTTTCAGGCAATATTCTTTATTTATTTCTTTTTCTCCACACACAACCTTCCCTTCCAGCATCAGCCGTTCCTCCGACCACCTCTGCTTCTTCCTTTGTGTCCAGAGAAGCCAGCCTCCCACCTCCACAGGCGGGTATTTCTGAAGGTTGCTTAATTGACAGGTGACTCACTCTCAGCTGTGTTGCGTTCCTGCTTACTTGTTCCACCCAGACTCCACCTCTGTTTATCCAAAACTGGCTTTTCAGGCTGCAAACAAATGCCAAAAATGAAGCAATGGTTGTGTTCAGTCTTCATAATGTCTTGTCAATAACCTGAGGGTGATGTCACAGATGTGATGTCCTGTATGGAAATAAGATGACAGGGTGCAGGGTGTACAGGATGTACAGGGTGTTTCTTAATACAAGGCCTATAGGCTTGGTCACACTTCCAGTACTCCACCTACAGTCCTTCTTGAAGCCCACAACTCTGAGGAATTCATGAATTCATGTACTCTGATAGAAGCCAGGACACTGTGATCACCGTCTGCCATGTGAGCAAGTGTGTCCTCAATTTGTAGCAGTCAGTTAAACAAAAATACAAATATGTTGTAATGATGATCAACACGCTGAAATAAAGTCTGACTTTGGTATTACAAATGAGACCTGCACGCAGACTATTAGAGACCCCGATACTGTATGCAGGGATATGAATAACCAGGTTTCTCATGTTCCTTGTGAATGCCATATCCTAAATATGATCGAAACCAGGTTACTAATATGCATTGTTTTTCCTACACCGATATTAAGGCGGTTTTAACTAACTTACTAAGATGTTCTAAAAAATAATCTAGAATCTGCAACCATCTGTGCATTTAGAGATGTTTCTGGTGGAGTGGCATGGCCACCTGCTGATCTTAATTACAAACCAGTTTGCCATCTCTTTTTCATGGATCTGACACCCTGCATCTCCGTTCTCCATATGCCTGCTCACCACAACTTTGCTCTGCGCTCCAAGAGTAGTTAATGTTATGATTATGATTTGGATTGTGATATTAAAGTTAAGATAATAAATAAACAATGATATTGTCGCAACAAGAACAGACACACAGGACTTTTAAAAGGGAGCCGTTGTTTGAATTTGACTTTTTTTTAATATGTCTAAATATTTTACATAAAATGTTCAGACGCTTTTATAAATGTTTATTCACATGAATTTAACTGTATTGCTTGCAGAAAGCTTAAAGGTTCGATTACTTCAAACGCTGAGCCATGCTCAAGATGATTATTCAAAATCTTTAATCCAAATTAAATTCTAACATCAATAATAATTTTAAAAATGCTAAACAGAGAATTAATTATTTAATAAAATTGAATAAATATTCTACTACTATTACTAATACTAAGAGTAAAAATATTTTAACAGTAGAAATGTGTTTATTCACCCATAAATAGTTCAGTCCAGCTTGGGACAGTTTTGCCGCCTCGGAGGGATGGTGAACCCGCACGTGTGCAAATAAATTAGTATTTATTTGTATCTGGCTAAAACTCATAATATCCCCATATACAAGATGTATACAAGTTTTTCTTTGACACTAAGACTAAGTCATCCATGCTGGCATTTCATTGGCGTGCTGTGCCATAACTCCCCCCACCCCCCCCTACTCCTGCCGCCCCCTGGCAATCAGATCGCCTATCTGCAGTCTCGAGTCACCACGACTGGACGATATGAAAATTGAAACGATTGCCCAACCCTAGCACAAGAGTCATGCAGTGGCCTTCAGCAAGTGTTGCCTCTTGCACCAGGAGCATCATACTGTAATATAACTCGGCTGAAGCGGCGTGAGATTTGAGAGCAGTGATTTTAGACAGAACACAGTAGATTGAAGATCTCTGTAGAGTGTTTTCCCCCTCGGCTACTGACAGACTGGCAGAGTCGGAGTAAAAGTCCAAGAGTCTTTCATAGACCATGAAAGCATCTCCCATCCTCTCTCCCTCTCTCTGTCACTCTCCCTCTGTCGTTTTCACCATCTCTCTCCATCCTTCACTTTGTCACATCCTCCCTCGGTTTTTCTCTCTGGCTTTTTCTCTTTCTTCTCTCTGTCATGATTTGTCACATCTCCCTGTCCCTCGTCACCATCTCTCCTCCCTGCCATTCTCTCTGGTTGTGTGGCAGCCATTGCTGTCTGTTTTCCAGCCTGTACAGTTTGTATTCTTCATGCCCGTTGCAGCAGCAGGAGGAGGAGGAGGAGTTAATTGTGTTGAAGGCTGACTGGTTTTCCCAGTAGATTCACCCAAACACTGCGCTGATCTGGAGAAACTGTCACTTAATGAGTGTATTGTCGTCAGATGTGTGTGTGTGTGTGTGTGTGATTGACAGAAAACACAAGCGAGAGATAAAGCAAACAAAGGGGAGTATGATTGTTTTTATGTGTGCTTAAGAGAGAGGCGCACATTTACGGTCTTGAATTCTAATTTCCTGGTGAGCATCAAGCATTTAGTGTGTAAAATGCTTTTGTGTAGTAACAGTAAAGCCTATTCTTTATGCGTGTGTGTGTGTGTGAGCGTGGTTTTGGCATATTACCTTGGGCTGCTCAGTTGATGTGTTAAACAGCAGTGGATTGTGGTACTGCTGGAAGGATTAGCCCCAGAACGACCCCGGCTTCAAAGACGCAGCTCACTGCTGCTGCACCACAAAACAAAACCTTCAATAAACTGAAGCCGTCCACCTGTCAAACGCCTCGTGGCCAAAGTGACAGCCTCACGCCTATTGATGACACCATAACATGCATGCATCCTTGGTTTATTTTGGCGAAGAATATCTATTGATCAGTGTTCATGCTCTTTCTCAGCACTGTCCTGTTTCACACATACATTGACACAATTCAACCATGTGATCCTCTTTACTGGCAAGAGAAGCAGCAACTGGTAGAAAAAAAGCCTTGCTCAAGGGTACTTTGATAGTAGATGAAGAGGGAATAACATGCAGACGTTCCCACCCCAGATTCAATCACCCTGCAGCAGCAGCGGAAGAAATATTTTAGTATATACAATGTGTTGTATATAAAGGTAGAACTAATTTCTTTAAAATGGAAAATAGAAGCTGAGCTAATATCTCCTGTAATGGTCTATAGTGTATGTTTTAGTGCTTCTACTGGTACTCAATCGGGAGTTTCTGGGATTTGCATGTCAGTTCATCGAATCAAGTGCCTGTTCACAATCACAGAAATCGAGAAAAAAGAGGGTTCACCTGGTGCCCTAGGGGGTTAAGGTGCAGACCATGATTTGCAGCGTCTCAGGTTTGCATCTGACCGGGGAACTTCGTCATTCCCCCGTCTCTTGCTCTCCTCATCTCTCTACTTTCAATCTAATAAAGGCATAAATATCCATCCAAGAAGAAGCAAAGAGACCAATATGTTATCTCATATTACTCTCAATAGACCAGAATGCAGTTAAATCACATGATATATTGTTATAGAGTTACTCAACAAAACTCTTACTCTGTTGCTCTTCACCCATCCTTAATGTTCTGTCCAGCTAAATGTATAACCTACGGTACAACTCAAGAAATTCCTAGTGGATTAATTGACTCCCTGCTTTTCATTAACTCATTTATCTCTCAACTGAACTGAAATGAAACAGATTTTTTTTTAAATAATCTCAGCAGATGTATGCAATCATGCAGAAGGATCTCTCAAAACACCAACTTCAGAAAATTCTTGTGATGCCAGAAATGTGACGTGTCATTTTCCTGTAACAACTAATGAATTACAGCTCAGTCTTCGTATAAGAAAGTGTGTTTTTATTTTTGTATATATCGGCCCTTACAAATAAAGCTGACTTGAATGATTAAAGTTCAGGTATGTGATCTATCTTAAGACATTTGTGAAATGGAAATCACTAACTAGAGGTAGAAGAGATTGTGTTACTCAGCAAGCAGTTCTGGCTTCCTTTTTTAAGTGATGAAGTTATTACACTGTTGCTCCTTACTGAGGGTGTGAACCTTTTATGTCTGTTTGTTCCCAAATCAGACATCACGTCATGTAAGTCATAAAACTTTGGTGGAGGTCATGATAAATAATGAACACTGGCTGTGTAAATGGAGCTCACTGAGTGTTGAGGAGACATTTAGAGATGGACAGATTAAAATCCCAGAGGGTCACGGTCAGAGTTTATCTTCAGTCAGTAAAGATCCTCACATATGCCATTTAGTGGAGGCTGTTTACCAAAGCTCCTTATACGACCCCAAGTACACGCATTTATTCACTGTGGGGGATCAGGGTGGGAATTTACCCCCCAAACCCTAAGGCACGAATGTATGTTGTCCAAAATGTATAAATGTGAACCCTTTTCATGAGCGTAGATGACAGTGATGAGGCCACAGACTGAATATTAAAATATAACGCTGGTGTTAATTCAGCATTTCTTTAATTAAAGATAGGTTGATAAGATTTCTCCAAACTTTTTAGTCTTATTAAACACCAATTTTTATTAATAATTTTGTCATGTTACTGGAATGACTAGGACCTCAGTCCCCATAAAAGACAAAGGTTTTTTTTGGCTTAAAATGAACAAAAATGATTAGTTACTTAATTAGGACAGTTATTGTCCACTATGTGAGAAATTGTCTTTGGCTTCACTATCAGTTTTAAAGTATTCAACTAAGAGGAAGAAGCCCAATTATTGCCTTCAGCTGAATGGCTCCAGTTAAGGTATGCACTCTGTGGGCTGTCTAAATGCATCCTGGGAAATGCAGGAAAGAGTAGAGGCAGATGATGTTTTTAATTATTAACAACTCCCCAAGAAACTAAAACCAACATGGATCTGTCTTGCTAACAAGTACAGCGCTCAACAGTGAGGTTCCAGAAATGAAAGTCCCATTCATATTCTGAATAGAGGATTTTGATTATTATCCATAATGTCGTAACCATCTAAGGTAGACTTGCCACGAGCTATGAGATTGTGAAACAAAGGTATATGCTCCTGTAGAAGCCACAAGTGTGTATGAAATCAACTTTGTTTTAAGAAAAACACATTTTATTCATGATCTCATGGAGAAGTACTACACTACCCACAATCCTACAGTGTTACAGCGACGTCTCTGATTGGTGGAGTGAGCTGTTACCATGGAAGTGTTTACCCCACCCATGAACCCACAAACAGCTAGTGAGATTTTTCTTTAACTTTATTTACACACTAACAACTTACAACATGTTTAGCTAGTGAGTTATTGCTAACACTGAACTCTACGTTCGTTTATGTTTTGTTTACCACAGAGCAACAATGATTTCTCTTTCTGACATGCTGTGTATTCTTAGAGAATCACTACAACACTATAATAATGACAAAGGTTATATTCAAGAAGAAGCGCATTACTATCATTAGGTTGGAAGTTGTTGGAAAGGTATGATTTGCAATGGTTTTATGGGATGCATAGCTCCTTCACTCTTAAAATAATTATGTACACAGTCTTGTATCTTTGCCTTTTTTTCTGTTTTCCAATCTTTTTTTTGTGTGCTGTGAATCAAATGATTTATGGTCACGATTCATCTCGTAGTTGGTTGGCTTGGTTCCAGGGCTTAAAACTCTTTATATAAGGATTTTCTGAAACATCAGTGGAGTGAATTAATGGGAAATTCACTTCCAGAACCGGAGCCTTTAAAAAAGTGGTCGGTAACTGTTGAGCTCTATTGTATGTGTAGCCACAGTCTGATATGATTGTTGTCCAAAAAACACATGAAAAAGCCGAACCGTTGCATCGGGTAACATATTCCTTCTTTGCAATCAGATTATTATTATTATGCAGTCAGATATTGTGGTTTATTCCTCACAGCTCATCAAACTAACAAAGTAGCGTAAGCAGAAGCCTGATATGGAGCGACTTTCAGGTTGACAATGCAGTCATGGAGTTGTTTCAGGATAAAATGAACTCACTGTGGTGCAGACAGTGAAAGAACATGTCACCCAATGCAACAGAGCTCTTTAATGTGTTTATTATGTGGAATTCTGTTAGCATGATAATCAGGCTGAATCTTCACAGAAACTGCAGTAGTGGTTGGTAGGATAACGATAACATCAACTTACAACAGCCTCCATAGCTGACTCTGGCACAGGAAGATGACGTCCCCATTCTGAATCCTACCTGCAAAGCTCTGATAGGATCGGTTGTTTTCCAACCAGGAGAAACAGCTGTCGATAGGTGCGCTCCAAAACCCATAGTGACCGTGACCGTGGCCCAGGCCACTCGCCGTAGTTTGAGCGGAGTGGCCCGGGTTTCCTCTCCATTTGTATATGTCACACAAAATGGCACCTGCTGCTTGAATCCGTGTGGCAAGCAAACAAAATACCACATGTACAAGCAGCATCGTAAACAATACAGACTAATAAACACATATTTCACTTGGCTTATAGAGGCTGAATCTAAATGGAAAAGGTACAGTTGTGTGTCTGCCAACACTTAAAAGCTGTGAAAAGATTACCACAAAGTTTACCACATCACCACTACTACCTGCTGCTTGATCATCAGCACCCTTGCAGCTATGTAACAAGTGGCATGCCGGCATGACCAACTGTTTTAGGCTGTGGCTACAGAAACTTGTTAGCAGGATAGATACATTATTTAGTCTATAAAATAAAAAGATAAATCTCAACAAATCATGTTAGTTTAATTTTCTTTCAGTAGATAAAAAAACAATGCTTGTGTTATTGTAAGGTTTATTTCAACTCTACATCAGAAAAACTGTTGTCGTTTTCATTTGTCAGTCATGATGAACAGTTTCTGTGTCATCTTCACATATTCACAGCTTTCTTACAATTGTCGAGACGCTGTCTTGTCGAGACGCTGGATCTCCTCAAGATCATCACCTAACCCCTGCAGGGCACCCCCACAGTCTCCCAAATCCCTCTCCGACCCCATAATCCGTAATCCCAGCTCCTCGCCATTCAAGTACATTAGTGAATTATTCCTTTAATCCAATGGGGGAGCGACTGTAAAGCAGCTTTTTGCATGACTCAACGAGCCGCCCTCGGATGAAGTAATCGACCAGAGGATAAGTATACGGCCAGTCACGTCTTGTTTTAATTTGTCAAGCCTTTCAGAAAAGGGTGGTGCTGTTTTCACCTCTCTTGTCCTCATCCAGTTTATTTTCAGCCCCTCGATTGTTGAATTTTTCATAGTAATGGTTGCTGCATCTTCTGATGTCATGGTCATCTGTGTGGGATCTGCATTCTTCTCTACAGCTGGCTGCACAGAAGTACACTTTTCTACAGTTAAAGCTGTAGAACACAGTGTCAGACTATGAAAACCCCGGGTCCAGAACACACTGAAAGTAATTGCATTTTCAAATCCTCTATGGTGCCAGATTGAGGACAAACAGTCCATTCACCACAAATATAATGTCAACAGAGTAAAATGCCCAAACTCATGTTTTTCTCATGTTTTTTTCATTTTATAGATATTTTATACATTTTCAAGGGTATTTCTGAATTTCCTGAATAATTTCTCAATCTATTTTAATGATACAGAGAGAGTATTTGACAATATTGGTGCTTTAAATCAAACCAGCTGCTTTTCAACTATAGACATCTCCCTGACAAGCCCTGCACTCCAGTAACTGGCCCATTTGAGAGCTAGTTTTTCCTGAGCTGATCGATACAAACTGTGGTCTGTTTTTTGAGTGAAACCATTTTCACCTCATTAAATTTGCTGAAATTCCCTCGCCACTATGTTTCTCTGCTTCTTTTTCAATCTGAGAGGAAAAAATCTGTGTTTTTTGCCTTCATTCAGGTCATAGTGGGGCCACTATCTATGCACACATTTGTGCTCAGGGTCTCACAACACATATCATGGTCCAAGAGGCTTGGTGAAAGGTTTACAATCATAACACCTTCATGGTTTAAAAATGTATAATGCAGAGTAATGATTAAAGACACTGCTCTCCAGTAGTATAAATTAAAAAGCCATAGTTCTCCTGTGAAAGCCTTAAAACAAACTCACTTTTTCAGTTGTTATATTTTTACTAAGAAACCTTTTTTTGTGTGTGTGTGTTTGTAGGTAACGTTATCGGGACCAATGCCACAGAGCCGGACAGCATGGTCAATGTTACCTCCCTGCTTAATGAGGAAGAGGAGCCTGTCAAGGTCAACGAGATGAGCATCTCAGCCAGTCCCGACATGATCAGCACTGTGACCCCGAGGGTGGGCCGGATCCCCCATGCCGGCGAGGAGGAGGAGCAGAGCAGCGGCATGTTCGGTGAAGCGGTGGTTCCTACGGAGGAAGTGGGTGTTGCAGCCCCGCCCCAGCTTAGCCCTGATTCAGCTGAGACAGAGCACCTGCTGCCTAGCAACCCACGGGGTCCGGAAGTCATGGAGGGCGATGAGAAGGAGGAGAAGGAGGAGAAGGAGGAGGAGGAGGAGGAGCGTCTGCAACACACCGACCCGCCTTGGATCCACGCCAAGGACACAGCTGTGTTTGACCTGGATCACCTTTTCACCACTACTACTACTGCCCCACCCTCGGCCGCCACCAACCCCTCTAACCCTGACGTCCTCCATGTGGACTTCTTCGACCCTGCCTCTCGTGGGCGCAGCCTCGACCTGGACCCGCCCTCTCCTTCATCACTGGCCCATGAGCTGCAAGGTGGTGACCCGACCTCCTGGGCGATGCCGGACAACTACGACTACCTCACACCCTACGAGGCTGGCGTGTCCCCCACTGCTGATGAGTACACCTACAGCACCACAACCGACGCCTACGAGAGTGACGAAGACCTCCGGCTCCCCGCTGGGTCTCCAGCTCGCTCCAGGCCCCGGGTCCCCGGGTCCGGCTCCTTCATACCTGGAGCGGCACTTCCTGGCGCAGGAGCTCCGGTACCAAACGTCCCTGCGGTAGCTCCTCCAGCGGCCTCACCGGTGGACGGGTCAGACGGGATGGGTGGATGTCGTGTGGGCTACCAGATGGTGAACGGAAGTTGCCGCTCGCCCTGCGACATGCTGCCCAACTACTGTTTCAACGGGGGACAGTGTTACCTGCTGGAGGGCATGGGAGTCTTCTGCAGGTATGAAGCGACATAAACAAACACGTTCACCCAGTGACAAAAGCATGTACTGCACACTGCATTAACAAAACAAGCCACTACCACTCAGCAATATACAGGCCATAAGTAGTCCTCCAAGTTGCACTAATCTTTTTCATCCGCATCAAAACTTGCACCAATTCTTCTCAGATTCACAACTTAGTCAAACCTGAACTCATAGATGTCATACACATGCTGCTGCGATCAGTGCAACTTACTTTTTCCAGTGATTGCAGGACTTCTAATGTCTGTTAACACTAAACCTCCATAAATATGTTAAGATATCATATAGAAGGGACACTCCTTATAACTTCAGAGCTTGCCTCATAATCATCAAATTTAGACATTTTCTTCAGTATCAAAGGTAAACCGGTAACTTACTAACTCCATGGCAACATTGTACTTGTTGTACACCTGTTTGCATAACCCGAAGTATGATGGGAACTGTAGGACCAAAACTCAAGACCTATTCCTCCCACATGTAAATTGGATTTATTTTATGCTGTTAATACAACCGTCAACATGGTGTTTATATTGCTGGAACACTGACACTCTACTAACCTAACATATCCTGTAAATAACAATATCACTAAGACATGTAGTGGCTTTGCCTTGAGACTATAAATGACACACACACACAGTAAAAACAGTCTAGAGTTCAAAGGGTTAATCAAGAAAAAGCAAAAGAAGTACTAAAGAAATCTGACGTTCTTGTTGAAAAATGTGCATTTTACAAAATGGCAAAATGGCTGTGTTAGGCTTCATCAGGGTCATTCTTTTGCATGTATAATCAATAATAAATATATTCTTCAGCATCCACAGTGGGTTCTACAGAGCAATCATACACCAGTATGGAAGATAAAATGTTCTGTCACTCGATGTACAAGGCTCCATGAAACTCTAGATTTTGTGTTCTGCTCTGCTGGTCAGGAACATGTGGAAAAACTCAGTGCAGAATAGAAACCAGCGCATTATTGTCATTTTTAACAAGAGAGCGTTAGGAGGAAATGTCCCCTCTTTTGCCAGACTGTATGCTGAGATTCAGTTTTGTTTTGTGAGATTTGGTTTTCCTTTGTCATACAAACTGTACACAGGCACACACAAACACATATTATAGCATGAGCAAATACATGAACACATACAAAGAAAGTGAAATGCAAGGTTTTGTAAACACGGACAAAGACTCACTCATATACAAACACTAAATTGTATAGTTGATATTATTTTCATATTTTGCCCCCTCTGCTGCCCATTATTGATGTACACTCTCAAATGTGACCTGCTTTCCAGGCATTAACCACAAACTGCAGTAATGACTTTCCTCAATACTCGAGCCAATGGGGTTGCCGTGGTGACGAATCTAGGTGGAGGTTAAAAGTCAAACGGATTAAGAGAATCATTTATGAAAATATGGTGTAAGCCACAGAGTAGTTCCAGCTCAACTAGCCCTCTGCCAATGCATCTGAAAGTCAACCATCACAGGGCATCTGTGATGAGAACAGCTACACTTGAGTTTAAAAAAACACATCACATCAGCATGACGGGTTCAGGATAAGAGCTGCTGCAGATGGGGAAGGGTGATGTGTGCTTTATCAGATAGCTTTTCTGATTCCTAATACTGTATTATTGTGGAGCTGATGTCGTTCATAATATAAATTGAATGGAATATGAAGGGATCAATTCCAAACAATCTGCAGTAAGAATTACTTCCTGTCTGCCTTTAGATGAAAATTGATTCATCTGCTTTTCTTTCCCCTTGAAACATTTTCCCCTCCGTGATTCTCCGTGTCTGTTCCCTCTCGTGTGCTCTTAAAATCCACCCTAACACTGTTTAACACTGTTAATGTCCGGTCACACCAAAAAGTAGCACAGTGAAATCCATCCACGCTTCCTCAAAAAATGGTGGCATAGGGACTACTCGCAGGGCTAGGTGAACTACTGTGGCTGGCGATCTAACCGCTAACACGCTAGCAGGATGGGAATATACTAGCGCTAGTCAGTCACAATAGCTCTGCGACCTTTATTTTTTCTCATTACTGAGCTGTTTACTCCCCCCTTGCATTTCATACAATAGAGTTATTGAGGAAGTTAAAAAAAAAAAAGCTCTCAGAGCTAGCAAGCTGTCAGTTAGCAAGCTTAGTTTTGTTAAAAGACATATTTGTACCATCAACTTCTGTCTCATAACTGTCTGCAAACCATTCCTCTTTTGTTTTGTTATACTATATACAGAGGAGGTTAAATAAAAGTAGATGATGCAACACAGCTAATAAGCTACGACAGCGTCCTCCATTTTGGACTCTGCAGCTCTTTGTTCCTTCAAAGGTCAGTACTGTCTACTGCTATCGGTCGATGTATTCACGTGCCAAGTTCACCAAAGTTGAACCTGACACAAAAAATTTTTGGAGATTTATTTAATCCCTGTGACCGAATCCATAGATAGTGGTGATTCTATTGAAATCCATTGATTTTTCTGCAAAAGTTTGCCATTTTAAATGCTGGTTAAAGCCTTTACTAACTGCTATTAGTGATAGATCCACTATGCTGTGTGGAGTTTCTTACTCCTGCTGATAATTGGCTAAATGTCGAAGATGTATCACCTTGAGATACTTTCATTAGCATTACAATGAGGTGGAGATGGTAGTAAATGCCAAAAACATCAACTGTAAATATCAGGTTTAGGTGTCAGACCCTGAGAACAAAAAAAAATAAAAGCAAAAAAGACTTCTTTCTACAGCCGCCATTTTGTACTGATGGTCAACATCCGTACAGAAAGAAATCCATCATACCATGAAGATCAATTTATACACCCGCTCTAGGCTTGGCTGAGGGAAAATGCTTTCACAGCAATTTTATCTCAAAGAAAACACCTCGAATACAGTGCATATCACAGGCTGATGAGACCAAAAATGTCAGATCTGAGGCTGATTTATTTCATTTTTTTCATGTTTGTGCTATCATTTACATAAACACAGGCTTTGCATTTCAGAATGGGAGAGATTTTACATACATTTCCCCATAATCATGAAACAAATGAACCAACCAATCAGTGAGAAGAGACCTCCAATTAGTGAACAGCTGCACAGATTATCATGCAAATTTATGCACAGTGGCGACCAGCCTTCTGACCGGAGAAAATATCGGCGTGACTCACCCTGCCAACAGCTACACACATAAATATCAGACACATCTCAGTCTAAACTAAAACAAAACATTTGAAATGCTGAATGAGATGCTGAATGTCTCAGAAAACATCAAGACAGCCCAGATTTACTTGTTCTGAAAAAACATGTACAGCTGTTTATGTCCCCAGCCTTCCCACCCTTTATGACCCTATGACCTCCCTCACCTGACGGTTATATGGAGCAGACCACAGCATCTCCACCCTCTGCTCACTCTGCTCTCTACCGTGTGGGCCAATCCCATTCACCTGATGTAGTGACCATGGATCTGATCCTAGCCGACCTTTCACCACCCCCCTCCCCCATGTTAAAAGTCGCATCATGAGTTTAATTAAATTAATCAAAATAGTTGAAGATTGTTATTTGACAGCAGCCTTTTTCAGGTACAATGCACAGCAGTAGGGAGTATTCCATCTACAGTAAACCTTGAAAATATGGTGTCTCCCTGCCTTCAAAGCAGTCTGGGAGCCCAACAGTTTTGTAAATCCTTGAAAAGTTTATGTCCAGATTCATTGCAAGGGTTTCAAGATCAAAAATTATGTTGTTTTTTTTTTTATTTAGGCGGACCACCCCACCAAAGGGGGGGTGATAAACAGCTAATTCAAACAACGCCACAGTTAAAGCCCTGGTCACACCTGACAGTGGCACAGCAAAGTTTTTCTGTGTCTTCAAGAAATATGCGGTGCTAGAAGCTTGCTAACAACTCGCAGTTGGTCAGTTGGTGAACTTCTGCAGCTGGCGAGCTAAACGCTAATACTTTAGCCAGCCGGAAACATGCTAACACTAGTCACTCACAATAGCTGTCTGAGCTAGCTAGCTTGTAAGCTAGATAAAAAAAGGAGAATACAAATTACAGTGCAGTGCAAGATATAAATAAAGATACTTGTATAGACTGAATCCCACACAGTGTATTAAAGGTCCAGTGTGTAGGATTTAGTGACATCTAGCGGTGAAATTGCAGATTGCAACCATTTGAATACTGCTCGCCTCACCCTCCCCTTCCAAGTGTGTAGAAACTACGGGGGCCGCGAACTTGCGAAAACAGGGAACGGCCCTTTCTAGAGCCAGTGTTTGGTTTGTCCATTCTGGGCTACTGTAGAAAAATCAGAATCAGAAATCAGTATCAGAAATACTTTATTGATCCCCGAGGGGAAACTCTTTCGTTACAGCTTTCGTCACGTCAATGCACACAGGAATAGAAGTACTGAGCAAATCAAAATATAATACACTATAATACAGCTAAGATAAATTAAGTACAAGTACATGGTAGTGTATAAGTACGTGGTGGTTCAACATGGCGGCCTCTGTGGAAGGGGACCCTCTCCCTATGTAGATAAAAACATCTTATTCTAAGGTAACGAAAACAACGATTCAGTAAAGAAAACATACTTAGAAATATTATATTCCATTTCTGCCAATAGCTCCTCCTAAATGATACACACTGGACCTGTAATTTCCATGTAAAAAAAAAAATTATTAGCTTAAATACATCACATTATATTCTAAAAAAAAAATCCTCTTCCCTAATTTGCATTTTGCCATATTCACTGTTTATGCAAACTTGCTCATCAATAACATCAGTTCTGACTGTTAGAAAATGATTGTTAGAAATATTTAGAATTGCCAGTGACTGAGCGGGAAGCAGAAAAAAATCATCACAGTTCTGTATCAAATCAACAGATTACAAGTGTTGACTGAGAGGGAAATGGAGCAATGCTCACACAGCGCTGTTGAAAAAACTCTCGCTAAGCGGACAACATGATCCAGATATTTAGGGCAGATTTTGGGCCTCAGTCAGCAGATAGTAGCAGTGAAGAACCTCTTGAGAGTCAGTCAGACGAGAGCTGGAGAGAAACTGAGAGGCTTTGACTGCTGGGAAAAAGCCCAATATAGGTCAATGGAGCATTGGCACAGATGAGGACCAATATGTTCCTCTGTATGTGTGTGTGTGTGTGTGTTTAGACATGATCGTGTGTCTGATTACACATGTGACCGAGTTTGTGTGCGCATGTGAAACTGTGAGTTCATGTGTGTTCCCAGTGTATATTATATATTACACTACTATATTTGTGAGTGTTGTATGTTGGTGCGTGCAGCTGAACTGGAGCTGCTTCACACATCAGGCCAATTCAATTACAGCGGGATGAATGTTTGGACCTTTAGCCCTCTGCAGTAAAACTCATGACCCTTTGAAGTGCTGTTTACTGACCTCAGACCAGCCTGTCGTATCTCTTTCCTACAGACAGAAATTCGTACCTGCAGGGCCGGGAAGCTTACCTTTCTGAATGCAACTGATTACATGTTACTGATAACCTGCCTCAACACTTTCTACAGCTGTTAGAGAGATTAAGAATGAAGTGATTATAGATAGATATCATTTCATTTTCTTCCCCATACTTGCGCTAAAACAATATTTTTACAGCAGTAGTGCTTAAACTGTGCTTGAATGGATACTTTTTTAATAAATGACATGAAGTATATTTGAACTTTAAATTAAATATGATTAATACATTCACGTTACAAATTGACATCATAATAAAGACTATCAAAAACATTTTCATTACTAAAACAAGTAAGTACAAACCCTCTGCTCTGCTCTACAAACTGTACATGCACCTGTTCAGAAAGCACACATTTTACAAATCTGGTTTAACAGTACTTACTAATGCTACTAAGAGTACTATTCAGCCTGGTGAAACAGTTGCGTAGTATCTTCTGTACTGTACCTCTGGAAAAACTGAAAGGCAACACACACACACACCAGCGTCTTGATTTGCCACCGTCAAATTTCCTAGCTTCAACATGCGGAAACTCTCCACAAAAGCAGCAGTCTTATCACATGCTGTATCGTGACTATGTCTTCTGTCAGTTGCTGCCCGTCACATGGCACATTGCTATGTGACATGTCCGGTGTGTGTTTCACTTTAAACCAGATTTACGCCTGAAGCAAAGGGATTAACAGGAGTCCCACCTTAGATATCTACAGCGTAGGTTTTGATTTGTAGTTCAGCGTTGGATTTCACTCATTTATGGCACCTCCGCAACACTAGACAGATGTATCATATGTGACCAGGCCGTGTCCTGCTTTAATTATATTCCACACACGAACTGTGTTTATATTCTTTCATTTACTTTGTGATAAAGAGTGACGGAGGCCTATGTATGTTCTTTTATAACTGGAGTTACATCCAGGTAACCTATTCGTCTTGTCTCATTACTAGCGACAGGACCGTGTCTACATTCATTCATTCATATAGAGCGGCAAATTTATTTTTATTTTTAAACCTTTATTTATTCACGGACGTTTCACTGAGAGGAAGCCTCTCTTTTGCAGGAACACCCTGTTGCAGCAGATGTCTTTGCCACACGTGTTTTACTGAAAAGGAAAAGATAACTTCCTTAACGTTGTCTTAACGCTCAACAATCTCTACTGGCGTCAGAAACATGTCGGAGAAAACAAAGCAGCAAATGACAGTTCTTGCGGTCCCCATGAGGTATCTTTGTAGACGCTGCTGTGGAGGCAAACATCAGCTGTGGCGTAGCTTCGGTGGCTATGTGCGTAGGCTCCATTGCTATATGTAACCCTTTAGTGCACAACTATAAATCAAACTACAGAAAATAACAATATCAAGGATTACAATATCTCTATCTAATTGGGCTTGGAGGCTACAAAGGTTAAACGGAAAGCCTGTGTTACAAAATGGGGTCATGGAGTTTGAAAGATGTAGGCTTTTACCAGGCAGGGAGGGTCTAATGAAAAAATTCTACAGAGTTGCATTATGGGAAGAGTAGGATCCAGTGTTTTTAAAACTTGAACTATATTTGGGAGTAAATGTCAGGAGATCTCATTCTCTGCTGCTTCGATTTTGATCATTCTCATAAAAGTCTTTTTCTTGCAAGTCCCCCAATTTTATGGAATTGCAATAATATATTGCTGGAGTATCCCTTTAACATTTCGTACATTCATGTAGTCCTGTAGCTTCAGGATGAATGTCCAAATGTTCAGTTGGTAGTGAGAAGCTAGAGATTAGTAGTGCAAACTGAGGTAAAAATGCATCCGTTGAAGTTAAAAAGGTTTCAATTTGAGCAAAAAATGTGTGTGTGCTTATCCTGAAGTTAAAGGTCACCGTGAATGTACAGAGCAGAGGAGCAAAAATAAGACGATCTGGAGGAGAGTAAGAGAAATTAGTCTGAGCTGTCACGCACACTTACAGAGTCTGTGTCTGTTGCTAGTTTAGCCACAGCAAATGTCTCAAATTGTCATTTCAAGAGTCTGCAAAAACACTCCAGTGGTCAAATTCATTCGCATAAAGCGAGACAAAAACACACCTTTATGATTGCTTTCATTTTGTTAGATTTTAACTGTGAGTTTAACTGTGTGAATTGTGATTTTGAAGGTATCTGCGGCATCTCCAGCACTGGCTCTTCTGTCCCTCTGACAAATGGGATCTGACAGCATAAGAGTCATAAATCGCTTCCTCCTCTGGAGCTGCAGGGCTGAGGACCATATTCGGAGAAACACATGAGAAAACAGAGGGAGGGAAGGAACGAGGGTGTGTGTCGGAGAAACAGAAAGATAGGACAAAAGAGAGGGTCTAAATATTCTGAATGTTTGTGGCAGAAAAAGTCAGATTTTGAAAGAAAGAGAAAGCAAGGGAACTGAAAAGGAGATAAAGAGTGATGGAGAGGAAAAGAAAGCAAGAAACGATCAGCAGGAAATGAAAGAGAGACAGAAACAAAGAAAGAGAAGAAGCGAGAGGTGGACAGAGAAAATGAGAGGAGGTGGAGGAGAAACTGAGTGAGAGAATGAGTCAGAACCTTCTAACATTTGCCAGTATGGAAACGACTTGGCCGAGCCAGGTCTAATACACTGTGTGTGTGTGTGTGTGTGTGTGTGTGTGTGTGTGTGTGTGTGTGTGTGTGTGTGTGTGTGTCCTGCAGCTTGATGTAATTAAGGGAAGGTTTGAGCACCAACAGCAGTTTGTATCCATTTTAGATTTCATGACCAAATCATGGAAACACACTCATATACACTCTTATACTTTCACAGTATTAGGGATCACTTCCAAGTCAAAGAGCATGGGGTCATGGAATCAGGCCAGAGGTAAAACACACAGGAAATTTACGACTGCCGAGAAGGTCGGGAGAAAAGACACACACACACGCACATAAATACACACACACACACACACACACACAGTTTGTTTTTGCCAAAGGTAGGCTGGCCCAACGTATTCAATTGTTGACACACACATACACACGCACAAATTTGTTTTTGGCAGTGGTTGTCTTGCTGCAGGGTAACTAAGTTAGGTTCACAACAGATACACACATGCATGCACACATACATACACACATGCAAACACACATACGTGTAGGATCATCAGGTTTTTTATTGATCTTTATGTGGGCAGGGCTAACAGGATTTATTGAACCAGTTCAGCCTATCTCTCTCTGTCTCAGTCTTTGTCTCTTTGCCAGCCTCAAATTCCTCTAAATGTTTTATGCTCGTATTTTGAAAGAGTTGCAGAAAGGAAATCGTCTGTAGTAGCCTTTATTAGACCACAATTTACAATTCCATTATAATTATCTGCCATTTGGATTCTGTATATTTATTTATCTCAGTATTGTGTAGACGTTATATAGAGTTAATACACCTAAACCTAAACTGTTAAATGACAACTATTCTCCTACTTGATGTTGTGTAAGAAGTAATACACAATAAGTTGTGCTGATAAATTATATGATAAATTATAAGAAATTATTACACAGCTTTGTTCAATACTCGATTCTGATTGGTCAATTACGGCATTCTATGGTCTATTATTTCTGCAGAGCAGACCGCTGCTATGAATAACAGACCGTTGCTATGGACGCAGTTCTGATCATAGACTTTTGAGTCCAATCATATCAATCCGCAGAAAGAAGTCCTGTGTCAAAAAAACATTTTTAAATCATTTTTAAATCAATATTTAGTGTCAAATTATTATTATTTCTTTAGTAAGTATCCATGTAATAAGCAGGATAACGTACAGCGAGCCGGTCAGTATTGCGAAATGAACCCCTTCAGGGTGATTCTAGACCCCGACGTCAGGGTTAATTTCACAATAATGACCAGCTCGCTGTACATTGTCCCTTTCATAATGAACAAGGTGGAGGCATTTCCTGCACAGAGCCAATTATTTTCAATACTGGGACCCTTCAGAATGTATGATTACCATTATACTATGTACATTTACAAGATGTGTTATATATAAACAGAGCAAGCTTAGTTTGCTTAGCAATGGTGCAAATTTATGTGTCAAAGTCACCGATTTTGAACTGTATGTGATTGCATTTCCAGCCAATTCACTGACTGCAGTGATTCCATTGAAATGAATTGATTTCGGGCATACATTTCACTGTTAGAAATGTTGCTGTGACCAAGCCCTGAGACTGATTTGTCCACCAAACTTCAGTCTACTCACCAAACCTTTGTAGGAATCTCTTTTGAGTTACAAGCAAACTAACTGACACGACCTCTTTGGTGGAGGTAACCACCAAATATCCACTTTATTTTTCGGAATTTAGTGCATCAAGATGAATCCATGTGTCAGCCTCTCCTGAGGGCAATCTGAGCATCTTTTCAGCTTATATACTGTATTCCTGTCAGGGTCACAAGTTGAGGAGCTTTCAATGAATGCATTCCCTCGATGGCTGATGGTTGTAGTAACTGTGAGCGAGGGCCACATCTGCATACCGGTAATTGGTTTGCAGTTTATGATATTGTGAGTGCTCTCCAGGGACGCAGGGGTTTATTCAAATGGGTTTTGGTCCCAGTCGTATCCAGAGATCCATGCTGATTGGGTCATTTTCAGTGTTAACCAGCCTCTCTTTAAATATGATAGCACAGTCTGTTGACAGCAGAGATAGACAGCTCTGCAGAAAATGAAACGTAAATGGGACAAGCAAAGAGAAAATTAGTAAATTAGGTGTTAATATTTTGCTCAAAACAATTGTTTTGGATGGTAGAAACTGCAGTCCTTTTCAGGAATCGTCATGCAGCATCACACTCATACGGTACAAGACATTGCTTTTGTGATCATTTGTTCAGAAATACTTGGTACAGTTCTCGCTCTTCTTGCCTTCCCACTTGGCCTAAACCCTGGAAAAACTTCACCCGACAAAATGTCTGAAAGTATCTAAACATTAATATGATGGTTTGAATTGGTCAGATTCTTCTAATGCCAAATAGAGAACACCAATTATGTCGAAATGTTTTCAAATCCTTTTTCAGTTTTCAAATTGAGGGATTTAGCCTTAATGGCTGATTGAATGGAACAGTTTTCTCCCCACTGTGGTTACTAATAAAGTTATAATGGGTCCATCTGCATAATGGAAGCTATTGCAGTGATAATTTATTTAAGCTGGTTTGTTTTTTAATATGGTGCAGAGGACTGGATGCCTCAGGGAAATCTAGGAGGATGGCTGATAAAAGACAAAAAGCATCTGACCTAAAATAATACAATAATGTGTGTGTTTTCAGATGGAGGTGGCCTGGATTGTACAATCAATATTTTTTTCTTCACTTATCTACTTTATTTATTTTATTAGATTGTCTATCCGCAGCTGCTGAGTTGCCAAATCTTTCAGACATGATGAACCTGTTGCAGCACAGACATCCAGTCTTCATAACTGGTTTTATTTTTCATAGTGTGTGTCACATGCTCTCAATCAGCAGCACAGCAGCAAAGCCAGACATCAACAGTGACAGTGAAAGACCGACTGTAGCAGCAGGGTGTCAGTATTCTGCCCAGTGTACAAATGCATAACAATTTATAGAAACTATGAATAGTTGAACTAGAAAATATTCATGTCTTAAAATAAATTCAACTGACCAAATAATTAAGTTATTTCAATCATCATTAACTGGTGCTGGTATAGATACTGGCAGTAAATCCACATACAGGCAGTGATGAGTCAGAACTTGAGATTGAAGTATAAAAAGCATCTCTTAAACAGTAGGAACTGAGCACATTGTTCACAAAAACTTGAACTTCCCAGTGATGGATGAACCTCTTCACCAACCCCAAACGGAGCCGCCAGAAAGGGAAAGAAATGTCACATGACACGATCTAAGGGGTATTAAAATAAAGTCACAAAGTCATCTTTCACTATCATAAGAACAAGTGTGCAATGTCACGCAGTGTAGCCACATTTTACAGTGTCTGCAGTCTGAGCATGCAGTGATTTTATAATACCATTAAAATAGAAGACAATAGAAGAATAAAAGAATACATAGTGCATTGTTCACCACAGTGGAAAATTGTCTTTAGCTCACCCAAACATACAGTAAAAGCAGCACGAGAACATGCAACACGTAGAACAAATGTGGTAACAAAACACCTTCTAAGTATAAAACACAACACTAGAACAAAGCATAAAACGATAAAACATAAAATAAAATACTCTGGAGCGAGTTTTGTGGCTCATTTAGAGTAGTGTTTGACTACTGGCAAAGGCACCCCCAAAGTTTAGATCATCAATACTTCTAGAAAAACTTCTAGACTAGTGGTTCCCAACTTTGGCTTGTGACCCTTTAAAGCAAAGCAATGTCTACTCACTACCCTTTGTATATTTGGTGCATATTTCAACCCGTGATGTTGAGAGTGACGGTCCCTTCTCATATTGTTTAAGTTTTAGATTAGCCTAATGAGCTCAAATGATCTGGTATTTCACAATAAAATAAAAGTTTAGAGAAAAGTAAATGTTTTCCTCTTTCCTAACCTATTAATCGTCCCCTCAGATTTATGTTTGAATTGACTACAGCAAATTCAAACTAGAGCATTTTGTAAGACTACAAAGCACAAATTTACAGTATATTGAACTAACTAATAATGTAGAGAGTGAAATCATCCAGTGATGTCTCTGAGATAGGTGATGGCGAAGTCACACAGCTTTTATTAATCAGCAGTCAGGCATCTTTTTCTTGTTGAAACAAAGCAAAACAAACTAACTATAAACTTTTATCGTCTTTTTATCGTCTTCCTTCATTACATTTCCCATAAAGTCGTCTAATCAGATGAGATCAAACTTCCGTCGTCTCTCCTCCTCTTCTCTGTCAGCATTTTGAAATCAAATCCAGTTTTTAATCCTGCCCTCAACCTGACCAGTGTTTGTCCTTCCCCTCACAGCGAAAGTTTGCTCAAATGAGGTTTTGTTTCAGAGCCAGAATCAAAGTTGATGTTTTACAGTCCGAACTTGTGATATAAAAACATTCCGGAGGCACTGAGCCATACCCTCTCCTGTCCTCTGGTGGTCTTTTATCATCAGATCTACCATCATCAGATCTTTCTGGGTGCTTTGACTCAGTTTTTCCTTCTTTCTCACTCTCTGCAGTTATTGCATAAGAAAATATGCTTTGCTTCAAGGAAGAAATGTTTAAAAATAGTGTTGTTTTAATGCAAATATAGGACTTAGGTGTTTAATATTCAGTAAACACCCTGCTGTGCCCTTTCCTGCCAGTCCAGATCCAGCTCTTTTAGGTCTGGCCTTCTGTTTGCTCGCTCTTCCTCTAACCTTCCAAAGACTTTGTTGTAATGCATTTTCCCCCTCTGCTTGTTCTCTGTTGATATTTCCCTTAACATGTTTGTCCTTTTGTCAGTCAAAGGGATATCTCTAAAACCTGTTCAAAATTTGAATGAAATTAGTTTCATTCAAATTGGTGCTTTTGTTTCATACTGTTTTCATCCTAGATCTGTTTTTGTGGCACTAAATAAAGTTTCGCTATTTTTTCAGTTGAGAAAGGAACTGTTTAGTTTTCTAATATATGTGGTCGATTTATCAAAATTATGCCTTCTCAAAAATTTGCTCCGACGTTTGCAGAGATGTGAGGAACTGCTAGCCAAGCGAGACCGGCCAATCATCTCTGCAGCTAGCAGTCTTGTCTTGGCAAGCCCTTTGACCATTAACCAGTGGGTCTGATGTCTCCACAGCGTTTTAAACATAAGACATAGTAATTCAATTTGAAAGATAGGTTTCTGAATTGAAATCTAATATTTGCTGCGCAGCCATTGGTTTGGCTGAAGCCTGAAAGGTTACTCTTGTACGGTAGCCCTACGTCTGTGTACTTTTGGCTCCTTATATGTACAGATCATGCCACACTTCAATAAAAATTAATAAATATGTATAGATGAAAACAGAGACAGCATGGTGTATGATATATATAAACTTGCTATATATAAACTTAATATATCATCACCTTTTAAGTTGATGTGGTGAACTTGTTAGCAAACAGTTGCTTTTTTATACATTCAGCAGTTAATGTCAATCTTCTTTTAGCTCTTTTTTTGGTCTCCACCAACTCCTGACGGAAATATCTGGCTCTTTAGCTGCTAAATGCTCCACTATGCTCACTGGCTAGTCTCTAACTGTGTCTGTCTGCTGTTTGCTGCTGAGCAGGTAGTGTACAGTGGGTTTTTACAGCTTTTTTCACTGCAAACAGCTGCCTGAGGTTTGTAAGAGGTTATGTCGTCTTGCTTTAAGCCGCAGTTCGGTCTCCTTGGGTTGGAGCTGATATTAGTATTTTCAGTCTCCAAAAACACCTACCATTGCCTGTCCTCTGCTGGCCTTCAGCCCTTAACTGACTAAACCAACTGTCTGTCTTGAATTAGCCTTTCATCACCCCCCCCCATCTCCTCCCATTTCACCCTCCATTACTCCTCATCAAAACCAACAGGGGGTCTTATTAGAGGGCCACAGCCCCATCAGCACCATTGTCACCCTCTGTAAGTTAAAATAAAGACTCCCTCTCTTTCTCCGTCTGTCTGCCTCTCCCTCTCTCACCCCAGAGGGCCAACCTAATCAGGTAAATATTGAGAGGATTTGTTAGCTCTTTGTAATGTGGCTCGGGCCACCCTACTGCTAAGTTTGCTGTATTTCTTCCCGCTCTGTGTCAGTGATGGAGATACTGACGGGTTGGGGAGGAAAAAGACTCTGCTGTGGGACACAATGGGAAGGCCTGTGGGACGCGTGGGAGTTTTTATGGGGGAAAGAGTGGGAATGAGGGAGGCTGGTCGACACAGAGGGGGATTGGAGCTTTTAATGTTGAAAAGAGGTTTGACAGTAGAAATTTTTTCCGGTTTGATTTCTGCTCTGTGCAGCTGCCCTGGGCGTGAGACTTTTGGAGAAGAAAATCCAATCTTAGATTGTCTTCGAATTTCAGCCAAGAATTGTTTCCTCTTGTGTCAGCTTATTAAACTATGTTCCAAAACATCTTAATGGATATGGTCATTCTGTATTTTTCTTAGTCAACAGATCCCACAAAAATACCAGAACCAACAATGTGTCGGCACAAACGTAACTCAAACAGGAGTAAATAGTACATTTGTTCAGGACTAGCGTGTGTGACCAATAAGCTGGGGAAAAAACCATGTCAAGAGACTGCTGAGCAGTAAACGCTACACCTGCTTCACATCAGCATGTTAGCATTATCAATTTTGAGCCTGTTAGCATGCTGACATTAGCATTTAGCTGCCTTAGTACAGCCTCACAGAGCTGCTAGCATGGCTGTAGACTGTTATTAGTTTTTGGACAACAATGGAGCTCTATGGCTTAGAGGAATAAGATGGCTTTGGATACACAGACAATACTTGTTAGTACAGTTCAGTTCAATCGTTTTCTCGTTTCTTTACAATATAACTGAACCAGACTATTCACCTTGGACTGCTGTGTCTTCCTCCCAATGTCAAAAAAAGAAATGAAAAATCAGTTGCACGAACTGAAAGCAGAGACATGATTCAGCTGGAGGCGCTCTGCAAAGTGCAGGAAGGAGGAGGAGGAAGGAGAGATGGGAGGGAGGAAAGATGGAGAGGTAAAGAGCCAGTGAACAAGAAAAGAGATTTTCAAGAAGACAAGCAGCGGGAGAGAAGGAGGAGGAGGAGGGTGAGGAAGGGAGGGAGGGAGGGAAATAGAGAGGAAGAAAGAAAAGAAATGGGAACTAGTGACTAAAGCACGACTGTGTCCCTCTGGACGGCTGAGCGAGGATGCATGCGTGTGATGGAATGACATGTCAGCGCTGCATCTGCTCCGTTTGCCGCTCAGCTGGGTTGCCATGACGCCCAGCACATCCTCGCTTGCTCGCCTTCTTCCTGTATGCATCCCTTTCTCGCTCTCTATTTGCATCCCTCCCCCGCCCTCCCTCCGTCTACCTCTGACTTACATAAACCTCTTCTTTGTATGAACGCAGAATTGCGCGGAGGTTGAGTAGATTGAAGTCTCCTTGAAAATGTGATATTGAAAATGTGAGCCAGGAGACTCAAAATGTCTCCTGGCTCGTTGCCAGCGCTTCCCTTCAGCTGGCAAAATCAAAGCGTCATGGATTCAGGAAGGATACAGGAAGTCGGTCGGTGAAAGAGTCTGCTTAGCATGTACAGAACGTAGCCGGAGCAGCATGTGCCCCGACACCTCCATTCACTTTATACACCCTCATCTGTGTGTGTGTACGGTATATACTTGTATTACTCATGTTGTGGGGACATAACTCTGTTTACTCAGTCACAATGTGGGGACTCGCCTTCCTTTTGGGGACAAAACGCAAGACCCCATAACGTAAATCACTACATTTAAGGGTGAAGACTGGGTTTAAGGTTAGGTTAGAAGAGAGATGGACTACTTAGGGTAAGGAGGTTGGGCAGAGTTAGAGTTAGGGTTAGGCAAGTAGTGGTTAAGTAGATGGAGAATGCAGTTAATTGCTTTGTCATTTGTTAATTAAAGCTGTTCTGTTCCTACGGTTTCACCCACTTTTGCAGTGGGGAAACATACTGAGAGCTTCTGTGGCCATTTTGGTTTTAAGTGAGTATTATGACCCCAGGATGCTCAAAACCTACTGAAACAACTTCTCTGATATCTATGAAAAATACATGAGTAAGAAAACGAGCACTGTTTCCTTCACGCTTGAAATACCTTTGGCAGTTTTGTATTTTTACTTTGTGTGTGTCCGTGTTTGTGTCAGGCAGTTTGACAGCCCTGTGGTCACAAACAACACAAAGAAAATCAGTACTGTCTTTTATGAAACAACACGCCCATTAACCCACAACCTCGAACTAGATGTCTTCTTTGACAAAATGACTGCTAGCATGAAAGTAATATTGACACGTGGTAGAGATACTGACTGACTACTATTAAGTACAAATATAGGAGAATAATCTTTTAAAATATTGGATAATGAGAAATTGTATTAACTGAATCTAGTCCAGAAGGAAACCAGACACAAATCTTAACAGGAGTGTTTTAAATGGAAACAGGTCCTATGGTCACGCAGACAGGCTAATGCACAGCCACACAGTCTTCCACTCATGTGACAGTGAGACAGCGTCGCTCAGCAGTTATAGTCTCGTTAAGCGGTGAAATAGATTTGCCATTTGACACGCCAAACAGTCTGTAGACAAAGCCATCTGCCTCTGTCGTTTATGTCCCCGGGCGGACACCGTACTCTGCCAAATGGTTACAGAGGGAGTCTGGGACTCAGATGGCGGCTCTGTGTGTGTTTTTGTGTGTGTCCACATATGTGCCCATAATGTACATCCACACATGGATGCCCATATGCATTGTGTTAGATCTTCTAAACGCAAATGTCTTTTATGATTGTGTTGACAGAGTCTGTGTGTGTTGTGTGTGACAGCGAGTGTGTTTATTGACGGGAAAAAGCCACGGGCTCTTTTTTTTCATTTTCACTTTCTATTTTCAGACGCACAAAGTGATGACATTATCCTTTTTTGAATAAAGTGTCGTTCAAAACCTGAAAACGACTCTTCCATCCTGCTAACACGCCTGCGGTCGATTACTTCACAATAACACCAAAGATTTATGTAACATGCAACATGTTGTGAAACGTTAGAAGTTCTTAGAGCTTCATATGAAGAGCTTTTTCAGAACCGAGGCAGTTAAATATAATCAGGAACAGAAAGGAAATCTTGAATGTTCAAAAACAGACTAAATTGGAATAGGGAGGTGCTCAAAGCAAACACGACCGTTAAATGATACTTAAAAGCCAAATATACGGATCTTGCCTAGCTATAAATGCAAAAACTGACATTCTTACATGTAATTCACTGAGTCCCGAGCGTCTCATGGAATCAATAAGATGTGGTTTTACCCAACTAACCATTTCCTCTTTTGTTCTCTTTCTCTACTTTCTTCCCTTTCTTCCTGTCTGCTCACTACTCATTTTATTTCACACCTTTCATCTTTTCATCCTCTCTCTGATTCCTCTCTGCCACGTCTCCATATTTCAAAACTATTTCTCTGTCATCTACCATTTTTTCTGCTCTGTTTCTTTCCTCTCACCCCATTTTTCTCTTCATCTTTCCTTCTTCCTGACTCTTTATCCCTTTCAACCTGTTTCCCTCTGTCCTCTATTCCCTCTCTTCTTTCTCACACTGTGTCTCTTTTAGATGTAACGTCCAGGATTACATCTGGCACAAGGGTGCTCGCTGCGAGTCGGTGGTGACCGAGTTCCAGGTGATGTGTCTGGCTGTGGGCGCCTCAGCTCTGGTGGTCCTGCTGCTCTTCATGATCATCGTCTGCTTCGCCAAGAAGCTCCACGTGCTCAAGACGGAGAACAAGAAGCTGCGCAAGCGCAGGTGAGGCTCCATCAAGAGTGATAGGTTAATTTAAAAAAACTGGAAGCACTTCACCTTCCCTTTTTTATTGGTGGAGTGGGTCATCCTGCCCCAGCTTGGAAGCATGATTCACTCCAGTTCACAAAGAAAAAAACTTGAAAATATATGGTTATTTAGTCTTTTTTGGGGGCTATACCTTAGGCCCATACTCCCTAGATTTATTTTCAGTAATTCTAATGGGATTTTAGAGAAAAAGAAAGATGTAAGACTTTTCTTCCCCACAAAGTAGCATGTGTTTGATGAAGAAATATACAAACCCAAGTGAAAATCCATCTGTCTGTCCTTTTAGTGTGCGTGATGTGTCCTGCAGGCTCCACTCATCTTTGAATCAGTGGATTCATTTGTCTAAGTTTAAAAGATCAATCAAACAAAACTAAAAAGTAAAGTCTTCAGTGCTTTGCTCAAAGGCATTCCGGCGCAGCAGATTTATTATCAGTTACCCAGCAGACACACGGAGCCTCGGCTGCGGTACATTACTTCCATCAGTGTTAAAGATTGAGACAGACTGGTCGATAGAGAGAGAGCAGAGGGGAAAGGAAGTTTGTTAGGAATAAAATCTAAAGGCTAAGCAGACAAACCAACAGCTTTAAACCCTTACTGAAATTCAATCAGTATGTCAGTGGTGTCTAGAAATAAGTCTTGGAGAGGGAAAATAGTCTTGAAGTTGAAAAGTATAAGTATAAGTAAGCTTGTGGCACATACTGTATTTGTGTGAAATATGTTGATCAGATCCAAATGTCAACAGGAATTGTCGTCATACCTAAACGACAAAGTCGACTCAAGATAGTATTTTTCTGGTGTGGGATCCAACACTCACCAGCAGTACTTTTAATTCCAGTTTAGGCAACTAAAAGTAGAGATAGATTAGGGAAAGATGGTCTTCATGGTTAAAAGAAACATTGACTGGGTACAGTCCAAATTTTCACGATTGCAGCTTCGAAATCTAAATTCATAATTTAATCTTAATTGAACACGTGTTCCTATTTAATGTGTTTAGATGTGTGGAAATGAGGCTAAGGGATGAGTGGAAATAAACAGATGAAGACCGTGACAGAGCCGACATCACTGACAGGGAGAAGCTTGAATACTTTTTGGAAAATGTCAGGAGCTCACAGCTGAGTAACTCTTTTATTTTAGAAAGATAAAATGGTTGAGATTCAGGGAAACATAAAAGAAGAAAGGAGGAGTAAGCGACAGCATGTGTCCTTCACAGGAGCTGAGAAAGACGAGGCCGTGGAGGCTTTTGTGCCCTGAGCACAGGAATTATTTTTCACAACAATAACTTCTTCTCACAGTTACTTTTCAGGCAAGAATGACTCGAGAATGATTGAGGCAGTAGAGGTTCAGTGCCTTGCTCAAGGACATATGATAGGGATTGAACCTGTTATGTTTCAGCTGCAGTATAATATTCTAACATCTGCACAGCAACAATCACAGCATACAGAGACGTTTTAGTGTGTCTGCACCAGTTTTATTGCCCTCACATAAATAAAAAGGCTGAAAAAGCATTTGAATTAGATTTATTTCCATGTTTTAGTGACCCTGTTTCCTTCTGATCAATGTTCATCTTATTAATCTAATTTTAACATTCAATATGTGAACCACATCCATACACAGATGAAAGTAGAAGGTTGTAAAGGTGACGCTACAATTTCAATCATCCCTCATTTGAGTTAGTGACAGCGAAGAGGCTATGAAGGTAAAAAAAAAAAAAACAGATAGAGGAGGAGGATAACGATGGGAGGAAGAGGAGGTTGATGAGGATGAGGAGGGTCTGTGAGACAGAGGAGGATGGGGATGGGGGGGATGGGCGACAAAGAAAAGAGACAAGGACAGTCTGAGGGAGGAGGAGGGGATAGGATAGATCTGCTGAAATAGGAAGCGGTTTCAAGCAACCAAGTGAGGAAGACAATGAAGGAATGCAGGAGGAGACGAAGAAGGAGGGAGGATGTGGGAGGGGCGGCATGGAGAGCTGATGGTGAGCAGCCGGCAGAAAACCAGATGACAAAACAGATGAGGGAGGCAGTGGGAAGAGAGGAAGAAAAGCCGGTGTACACTCTCAGGAAAAGGGGTTCTGTGAAGGACCAGGAGAGGGTTCTGTAGGGTTTGAGATGTTTTTGACGCTTTAAGGATGTTTATTGTATAGGATCAAGCTCCACTGGCTATATAGAACCTTATGGTGCTTCACCAATAACATTGTTATATGTATGCATATATACGGTAGAGGGAGGCAGAGAAAATAAGAAAATAGTGAAATAATTTTACATAAAGGTTTGCATTTATTCAGCTCCCCATCCTCATAAGCCCATGTCCCATAGTGATCTCTTTCCCTGCTCCCTCTGTCGCTTTCTCAAGAGTTCATATCTACATTCTTGCACATGAAACTAATAATAGTGCATCTAACATACAATCAGTGACCACTTTATTAGGTACACATGTACAATCTATTGCAACAGCTCTGCCATAAATTCTACCTTTACAAAGTTTATAATGTTCACTTTTTGGTGACTTTTTCAGAAATGTGTAAATTCAATTATATGTTTATTACTGAGGTCATAGTTAAAGGTGGTGTTGTACTGGACTACGTCATATTGAGAGGTGTATCAAATGTTTTTGTCCCTCCCATTTATATACATGAGGGGGGCAGAATATTAGAAACATCATCACTAACTATGACCCCAGTGCTAAAAGATATACTTGAATTAAAACCTGTATGACAGTGTCACAAATATTACAGGCATCATAAAAGTAGACTTTATGGCTGAACCGTGGTATTGGATTGCATTAGATTGTACAGGTATACAAAGATACAAAGAACCATTCGACAAAGTATGAAATCCTCCCAACTCATTTCTTTTCTTTCTAAATGCAAACATGTTTGTAAGATTTCATTGCTGATGCGTTTCAGCCATATGCCTTCCTTTGCTCTGTGCCACCTTCTTATAAATAAGCAAGAATTTTCTTGAAATGAGAGCCAAATTAATTTTTACTTGACTTTTAGGACTCAAAAATAGACATAAATGACTTTATAAGATGTGGACATTTTGCAGTGTAAATATGGAAGTGGAAACATGAAGCTCAGTGAAAATTCATTACCATGTCTAGTTTTTTTTATGTTTTTTTTTTAGATTTTGCTTTTTGCTTTTACTTATGAAATATATAATTATTTGAATCCCTCAAGCCTCATCTCAAAATTAAAGAACCTCAAAAAAGAAAGCTATTTATCACTAGGCATTACAGCAGCCATGATGATGGTCAAAAAGGTTGAAAACTGTTAATTAACAGTCATGTATATGATAAAATGTTATAATACCATCAAATTGACCACAGAATATTTTTTGCGTGAAATATATGGAGAGAAAAAGACAGAGGGAGGTGGACTGAATATAAACGAAAGAGAACAAGAGTGACAGACAGATTGAACGACTGAATTGACTATAAAGAGGAGTGGGGGGGATGGGGGGTCGGTTTGGCGTTGCTTTGCCAGTGCCGGTGTTTTAGCGACGATCTCCCTAGCAACAGAGCCATCGTGGATGAGCAGCAGCCCAGCGGTCGAGCGCCGTGGATGCAAATGTGAACTGAAGGACCAAATCCTCAACACCAGATCCCACACTACAGGGTCTATGTTTAGCTCGACGGGGAAGGTTATCATGATAGTCATGGTGGAGGAGATTATGGATGATGAAGATGATGGTGAGGAGGAAAAGTGGTGCAGTCAGTAGCAGCCTTAATGCTAGCTAGCAGAAATTTAAAAAAGGAGAAAAGGGTGATGTCACTGGTACTCTGCTCTGGATCCAGCTGAAAGTAGGGCAGTCTGAACAGGAGGGGGGAGGGAGGGAGAAACAGGGGGAGGCGGTGTTGACCTACATACAGCTGTGCGACCTGAGTGTGTGTGTGTGTGTGTGAGTGTGAGTGTGTGTAGCAGCAGGGTGCAGCATGAAAGAAACAACACAGCCTCATCAAGTGGTCGGCTAAAAGAAATCGAAGAGGAGGAGGAGGAGGGTGAGAGATAAGAGGAGTAAAAAGGAGGGCAGGCTAAAACGGGGTAAGGGGGGGAGTGAAGGAGAAACTGTTGCAGGAGAGGAGAGAAGAGAAAGTGAAAGAGAGAGAGGAATAAGAGAGGGTGCTTATAGAGGAAAAAAGCTCAGCATGACACAACATTCAGAGGAGTGTGTGTGTTTGTGTGTGTGTGTGTGCACTGCTGACAAGGCTCATGAATACATGAGACTCCCACACTCCCCCATCTGCTGTGGGTAATTGCAGTCGCAGTGTTTCTCTGCCGCAGTTGAGATCAGACCCAACGTCCTGGTCAAAGATGGATGGCGGGAGAAAGAAAGAGAGAGTGAAGAAAAGATGGATGAAGTGCAAAATGACTACTTCATTATGGTTAGGGGTCCTTCGTTGTCATGGTTACAACAATAACCACTTGGTTAAGGTTAGGGAATAACCGTGGTCATGCTTAAAGGAAACCAACATTGACTTTTGGTTGGAAACAAACTGCAGTCTCCCGTGGTAAAGTCGGATTTTTTGTTGTACCCAATAAAATACCATCCAGGAAGTCCGGTTGGAGTAACAGAATAACGCGTATCAGACGCCAAAACACTGTACAACAGTTTGTTATACTCACAGACAGGATTTCACAACTCTCAAAATCAAGGCAGCAACTATGTTATTTTTCGTCGCGACAGTCGCAAGGTAAGCAGTAGAAATACACGTTACAAAGTAATCTAACAGGAATGCACGCTTGCACATATTTTAATGCCCAAAGCAGCTTGTCAGATGACGTCGCGTTGTGTTGCAGCAAAAGTTGAGCCTGGTTCAAGTTTTTTGCCTGATGACCCTGTGTTGTTTTGCCGCAGCTCCCTACGTTGGCACCCCGGCTGCATCAACGCTTTCTTGCCAAGAGTTAGATGAGAAGATTGATACCACTCATGTCTGTACAGTAAATATGAAACTAGAGCCAGCTGTGGCTAACTTAGCTTAGCACAAAGACCGAAAATAGGTGATAACAGCTGGCCTGTCTCTGTCCAAAGGGGGAAAAAAACACCTACCAGAACCTCTAAAGCCCACTAATTAATATCCTGTTTGTCTAATCTGTATAAAAACCAAAGTGTAAATACAAATTTCCATTTTAGAGGGATTCTATACGGGACTATTTCTTGGTAGCTGGTATTTTGGCTCCACAGAAAGAAAGCAGAGTGAGAGGTCCAAAGCTGATTTGTGGTGCTACAGTTTGAGATCACAAGTGATGTCGGGAGAACAGAGCTCTCTGTCTGTCTCTCTCTTGTCATTACCTCATCTTTGATTGTCCTGTCACAGCGTTCATTAAATATAAATATGGAAGCTCGCATGAGGAGCAGAGACGGGCGCAGGATGTAGATCACGGCCTCTTTAACTATAGATATGACGGGGGAGTGAAATGATGAGAAGGAGAAACACAACGAGACGTGAGGGCGGCTGGTGCTTTTTGGTATCTTAAAATGTTCAGTGTAAAGGTTTATATGGGTGCGGGGCAAATGACAGCCGTTTCATATATCGGAAGGAAGATTTGGGAGAGAGAGAGGAGACAAATCTGTGACACTCTTGTCAAAGTTATTGTTTCATTCGGTCCCTGAGACAAACATCTCTTCCCTTTGAGAAGTCGGAGACGAAGAAGAAAGAGGACGAAATTCAAAGAGTTTGGTCTAACTCAGTCAAGAGGAAACTCCCAAAGTTTGCTGCTTCCCTGACGAGATAAAAGGAAAGTCTGTGTTTATCTGCGCGTGTTTTAGAGCGGTACACCAAGTTTTCATGAGTCTGTCCTGTTGATCAGATTAAACGGTGAATGACAAAAGCACAAATACTGAAATCATCCAAGTGTCCCCAGTACATCAATAAAAAGCCGTTTCTTTTCCACATTCCCACCACTAGTAAAAGGAAACCTACTATGTTTTCATTCATGTAAAACGTATTATTATTATGAGATACTTTATGATGCAATAATTATGTGATTCTACTTTGTAAACTGTGAGCAAAGTTTGCATGCACATTGTGTCAGTAGGGATATATCTACTCAGCTGCAAATAGTTTAGTATTGCATCATAGTGGATAAGATATGCTTCTATTTTATGCTATTTGATGTATCATTCCGGAGTTATCTTAAAGCTAATAGTTTTGACATTTTGGGAAATGCGTTTATTTGTTTTGTACATCTGCATGTCCCTTAAAACATACAGCACCAAACAAACAGGACAGGACACATGATATTAAATTATGCACATTATGTACATCACTTACACCATATCAACAAGGGAACTACAAAAACTAATAAGATCAGTGCAGAGTTGGGTAGCTTGTTTAGCCAGATTTTTATTTTGTGTTAGTTGTTTGTGTTTTAATGTCATCTGGTAGAGCATTACATTAACTGAAAATGCTGACTAAAAAGATGTGGCAGAACATTATTGTTGCACAATATTTTTTTTCTGCTATGGAACCTCCAGCCGTGTTACACTTCTGACCAAACTCCCATTAGTGGTCTTTGAAAAACAGGTGATTTGGGTCTATCAGTGTCAAATACCAGACAGCATATCAGGTCTGGTAGATTATGTGCATCTATCATTAGAGAGGTGTATGTATCATTTCTCATTTAATAGAGCATTAATGCCCTATTATCTGTCAACACAGTGGGGTTAGAGAGAAAAGCATGGGGTTAGTTTGTTTGCAATAACCTATAATGAACATAAAGAGGATTATTTGCGTTAACACCCTCATCACCTGTCAGCTGAGTGGACAAAACGCAAATCTCTGTGCATTGTGTGTATTGTTTAAACTAGAAACAGAGTCTGTTTTTGTCTTGACTGGTTTCTCTCTGTTAGTCAAGACAATAGTGACTCAAAGTTTAGCCTCTTTCACTCGAGTAAGAAGCACGTAACCTAAATCTGATGGTAAAAAATGAAACATTTTATTCTCAGTTTGTTGCATCACAGATTAAATGTTTGTCTCTGTTGTTTTTTCATAAACTTACTGTCTAACTAATGCTGCTTTCTTGCTCTTTTCTCCCCCCTCCTTTTTTCCTCTGACAATCCCTTCTGTCTGTCTTTTCTTCAACAATGTAACTGTCCTAAATTTGTCCTTTTTCTTGCCCATTTTGTCCTTTCTACCTTCCCTTTTCTCCTTTTGTTCCATTTTGTTTCACTGTCTCTTTCTCCTTTTGGATTTGCTCAACTGTCTTTTCTCCTTCTCTCACCTTGTGGATCATCGCCTGCAAATGTCACTTCACCGCCATCTCTTTCTCCCTTCCTCCTTCCTTTTTCTCCTCCTCAATTCTTTTCAAATCATCAAACTGCCATGTACTCTTACTATATTTCTAAAATTCTTTTTCATTATCTGGACCCCCATATTCCCCTCTTTTACTCTCTTTACCCTCCTCTTTTTTTTCTCTCTCCATGCGATCCTGTTTTCTCCTAAATGTTGTTTATTCTTCTTACTTTACATTTTTCATCTCCCACCTCCTTCCTTCTCCTTCTTCCTCTCTCTTTTCCAAACGTCCCTCTTCTCCTTAATTTCTCCACATCTTCTTTCTCCTTTTTTCAACCTCTTCAAACTCTTCTCTCTTCTTCTCCTCCTCCTACTCCAATCAATATCTTCCAAATCCTTTCCTCCTTTTCTTCACCTCCCCACAATGTCTTTATTTCTTTCCTCTCTTTTGCCTCACCTCGTCCCCAACTCTTTCTTCCTTTCCCTCTAACTCTTTTTCCCTCTACTTCCTCCCCACGCCATATTTATTTTTCATCTTCTTTTCCACATCATCTCCTCCCCTCCTCCCTCTCACCCCCATCCATCTTCCAACACCCAGCAGTAAGTACCGGCCTACATCGGAGCAGCACAATGATAATTTCTCGCTGTCCACCATCGCTGAGGGCTCCCACCCAAATGTAAGGAAACTGTGCGACACCCCTCCTAACGTCCCTCATGCCCGTGCATTGGCTTACTATGATAACATTATCTGTCAGGTAACGTGGTTCTCGCCTCTCTCTCTCTCACCCCTTTTTCTGCATCTCCCCCGCAATCCCTGCCCGGGCCCCCTGACTCCCCTAATGCATGGGCATGAGTATTCTCCGATACTCCGAGGTGTGCAACGCTAAGGAGGAGGATGGGCGGGGTCGAAGTGCGAGGAAGGATGGCAGGAGTTTTCTCACGGAGCGAGGGAAATACGAATGCAAGGGGATGAGAAAGAAAACTATAGGATGCACATAAAAGCTTATTTTAGACACGTAGAGCAGATCAAGCCTTGTTTGTCTGACTGCATTTTGATTTAACTGAGTTACGTAAACCTTCTTAAAAACTGATCGAATTTTTTCAATCCATAGAATAATTTCTACTGGAATACATATTATAGACTCTTGAAACTTCCTCGAGTTGCAACTAACCATTATTTTCAGTACTGATGAATCTGTCCATTATTATTTTTTGATTCAACAATTTCAGAGAATAGTGAAAAATACCTATTTACAGGAGCGTAAGTATGTACTGTAACAGCTCAAAGTATAAGTATACAAGCCGTGACTGAGCCCTTGCAGCATGTTACCATAGTAACGTGATGGCTGTTGAGTCTCATAGTTTCATTGTGTTTATTGATTTAGTTTCCCTGGTTTATTGCTTATTGATCCTATTTTGAAGGTGACAGCAACACACACGCACACATAAGAGATGACAAAAAGTAAAGAGTTCAGGTACTGTATTGACTTGCTGTAGAAGCTTTGTTTTTTTTCATTTCAAGGTGAAAATGTCTGGAAAAATGAAGTCTTAAGCCTTAACTAGTTATTTTCCGCACGTCACACAACATCCCAGTTGTTTATTTTGACTGAACAGTGTCCAAGGAACACTTATTTGCACGCTGACAAAGAGACGATGCAGCATAAATCAGCTCAGTGGGTGAATGAGGACACTAACACAGCCAAGGTTAGAGGTTAAATTCCCCCTGAAACTATGCAGACTGAACATTTATGGACTGTCCTCACAGCTAGCAAGCCGCCCTGGCTTTAACTTGACCCCATTTAAGAGAAAACTCCCACAATCCTTTGCTGCGACCCCTCCCCACCCCATCTCTTTCTAACCTGCTCTCTCTCTGATCACCTCTTGCATCGCTATGTCATGGCATTCCTGCTCTGTCGCTAACATGCGCCACCCAGTGGACATGTCAGCCACCGCTGCTCCGCTTCGCTATCTGTTTATAAATCTGTACTTATTACAAAATGTCTGCTTTACTTGTTTATCCTGAAAAAGGGTGGGGAAGTGGGAGGCACTGTTATGATTGTTCAAAAATGGTTTATTGTGGTTTTCTGGGGGGGAGGTGGGGGAAGGATTGATGTCACAAACAGGTAAGCTAAAGGTGTGGGACTTTTGTGAGAAATGGTCGGGGTAATCAGGATAAACATCTGAGATGCAACGCCTCGCGGCTGCCTGCAGGTGGCAGCAGAGAGCCGACAGGTGCCTCACTAACTGAAGCATGGGTAGCTAGTAGCGGCAACGCTATCGTTGTAGCAGCATGGGTAGTTCTAGTGCTACAACTGAGGTAGAGTTTGTTTTGATTTGATTTGAGATGTGGTACCACCCTCTAACAACTCCATCAGTAGTTTTGTTCTCTTGTAAAGCTACGGCAAACTAGTTGTTTATCTATAATTGTCATTTCTTTCATGCTAGCTCAAGAGTTTTAGACATCTCATTTCTTTAGAGGAAAATGTCTCATTTTAACCACAACCAAATACCATTTTCACAACCCTGACAGACGAGAAATCCCAAAAGAGTAATAAAAAAACATCCATCATCACCTCCTAAGAATATCTCTAAAATGTCAACTTCCTAACTCAACACCACCTACATATCACAACCTCCAAAATCCCCACTCATCCACTGGATTGAATAGTATTTGTAAATACTTAAAATGATTTATATTTGCACACTTAAAGGTACCCTGGGACATTTTTGACCACTAGCATGGCTATGGCTAGTGTGCTATGATAAGTGGGTCCCCATTTTGTTTGTATCGTGCACAAGGATGCACATGCAGGCGTTGAGCATTTGTGAAACTCAGTATACATTTCTGCTGCCAGTTTCATGCCGTTCCACTGATTGACAGAAGAAGAAGAAGAAATGTAGCAATGCACAAGTAAAGGCAGGGAAGAAGACTGCAAGCTAGTAAACATGGATGTAAACAATGCAGGTTTCAAAAATATTAATAAAAATCTGCTTTGCAAATGTTTTATGGGGAAGAAAATGCATTCAGCATTTTTGTTAGGAATCAAGGAAATACTCAGTATGGTTAGAAAGAGTGAATGTGAACACAAAAACTGCACAGGGTACCTTTAAGTAACAAACAGGGTTGGGTTCTGATACGGTTCTATTTTGGATCTGGTTTCAGGTTGGCAAAATCTCCAAATTCACTCTACTCTACTACTACTACTCTATTCAACTACGAGACTACTTGTTTGCAAAAGAAAGAAGCATCACTCTGTAACACTACTCTGTAATCAGTAGTGTGTTTTTGCAGTCCAAGAAGATTTACAGAGTGGTGAGTCTCCTCTTGTCAAATGATCTAACTGATTGCTTCGCATCAGCAGTCTGAATCTCCCAGTTTTGCTAATATTTAGAGCCTTATAGAACTGAATCTGGACTTTCACCATCTGGAGCAAGTAGCCCGTGAAAAATAAGGTGTGTAAAAGTTAGTTTATCAGTCTGAAGTGTTTCTGCCTTCTATGCCAACAAAAGTTGATTAAAGATCTCAACAGAATCTTTGAGTTTAATTATTTATAACTTTAGTTACTTCCAGATGTTGAAAGCCAAACCTAAATAGATTGGAGAAGGGATTTTAAAGGATTCTGATTTGATACTGGATACAGATTCAATAAAATGGTGTCGAACCCTAACCCGAGTAATGAATGAGTTAAGTCAGTCAAAGGAAACAAGTAAAAACATCAACTTGGTGTAAGCTCTGTGACTGACAGCCTTTCTTGGCATTATCTGCATGGTCCAGATGTGGCACACTCTGCCCTCTTGTCCATCCATTTACCCTAAAACAAACAGAACAGATTTCCAACTACTATTCAGCCCAGGTTTACTTTCTAACATGTTCTTCCAATCACGTACAAAACTCATTTAGACACATACAGTAGGCTTGCCCAAACCAAAAACCATACCAACCCCAAAATACATCCACTAATAAAGCAAATAACCTCAATTCCCTTCCAGACTAATAGCCCTGTGACTGGAGAACCTCAACAGAAATATCCAAACCTGTATTTACTGTGAAAACACAGAATAATGGCCAGGCAGCACAAGAGAGTCTGTGTTTGAACAGAGTCGGTTTCTACCTCAGAGATACTGTAGCCAGCTGGGAATATCAGCTGACGTCTGAAAGGAAGTCTCCCACTATTGGTCTCTGTCTCCAAAACTCGATCTCTCTCTGTCTATTTTATCTGTCTGCTTCTATCTCTTCCTGTCTGCCTCTTCTTTCTCTCTCCATCTTTCTCGCTACTTAATCTCTCTGTATCGTCTCTGATCTGTCGCTCCTCCCACTCGTCTTCTTTCTTTCTGTCAACTTCGATCAGTCTCTCTTCATCCTCCGGCTGTCTCTGTCCGTCTCGACCTGTCTTTCTCTGAGGATGCCTTGTATGGTTTTGAGGAGTATAACCCTTTGCCCCATCCCCCTCCCCTCAGAAAACCATGAGCAGATACACCTGGGAGTGTAAGACCAAAGAGGAGTCCGACTGTGAGGTAAGACCAAATCCCAAATGTCAGATAGTCCCGCCCCCCTCTCTCACCTTTCCAAACAGCTCTCTCATTGTTACTGTGGCCCTGTCAATCACCCTTTCTCAACTATCAGTGGATCAATCGGAGTCTTACCCCCTCCCACCAAATGAATAAAAACAAAAAATGTATCATAAAAACGTGACACGAGACAGATCCACACACATAATGTCAACTGAATAGACTTATAACGTAACTCATAACTTGACTAGACTTATAAAATCAGGTTTACCAACACTTTTTGGTAGACATTTAGTAAATATATATAAAGAGAGTAATCTATGAGTTCCAGTTAATTAAGGATGCAAACAAACACCAACATGGATTGATGAAGCTCAAAGTTTACACTTTTTCTTCAGCTGCTAATTGTGCTGATTCTTCGTCAGATTATCGTCTTGTAAAATTAAGGTAACACTGTACCGCGAGCAACAATAAAGCAATAGATATTGAAACAGAATTTTAAAGCTCAGGAAATTGTGTTTTCCAAGCTCAGCTTACACAAATTTGTATCTACTCAAATATGAACCTGGAATTGAGTCAGTTTGTGTTTGCAATGCAACCTGTCACCCAAAAGGACACACAGTTACATGTAAGCCCCTGCAGAGATAAAACCATGAAAACTGTGTGAAATCGCCCTTTAACGCACATAAAGATGCAGAGCCTGGAGGTAAAGTTCAAACCCAATCATAAACGGACATAAAAATTGCATCGGTCCTGCGGCAGGAAACTGTTGACCTTGCGAGGACCTCCGCCACACACACACACACACACACACACTGAGGCTTTCAATGGAAGAAGAAAGCTCCTGCAGTTGGTGGAGAAAAGGCAGAATTTACTGAGAAATTGAACAATACACAAACAAAGAAAGACAGCTATGTAAAAAATACACACGCACTTATGTTTCCCTGCAGTAATAGAACACTTTGTGCTTCATTCACTGTGGTAGATTGAACCCTCTTGTCCTCAATCTCCCCCCCACAGTGATTTAGCAGAGTCCAGCCACACAGTTTCCTCCGCAGCAAACGGTGAAATTGAATTGTGTTTTGTCAATACTAAATAAATTCAACACAGAAAATGAAATTGACCGGGCAGAGCTGGCCGCAGTTTCTAAGACAATTTCACTTCCATCGACTGAATCAGTTCAGACTGACTGATAAAAACTGAACTGACCCTAAAGTCCAAATGCTGCAGGCATGCAGTAGAATTTTGCATTTAAAAATGAGCAAATTGTCCCTTTAATTTGAATAAGTTAATATGATCCTTTACGCATTAAAGTGATGGTCTGTAAAATCCTTATTTTTAAAAGTTGTATTTTTTCGCCGTCTTTGTTTCTTATTACCAGAGGTGGCCTGTCACTCACACATTGTGGGCGGTACCGTGACATTTTTTTCTTTGGACTTTGAAACTTGACTTTTCTGTAAGTTCATCTGTAGGCAGTTAGCATGAGCAGCACTGTTTCTATCGCTGCTCACTGCCCAGTTCCGTTTGTCCAAGCAAACAAACTACTGCGACTGCTATGGAAATTTAAAGGACATCACTCTCTTTGCGTCAGAAGACTTTCCAGAGGAACAACCTTCAAGTCGCGGAGTATTCAGAGGAGGGATTACAAAGATTACATGAAAATGTGGGATGAATTTCAAACTTTTAAGACATACTAGACCTAGACTTTGCATCATGTTTGAGACATGGTCCTTGTATTATGTACATTCACTTATTATCTGGAAACACGTTATGCCCAGTTGTTGATTGATGTGACCAGTGATATGACCAGTCCTTCTCGTCCTCTTATTCCTCTGCACTCCACACAAACACAGACGGACCTGACACAAACACATTCTTGAATGCAAACACAAATAAAGACACATATATTCAGAGAAAAGAGCCAGTCGGTAAACACAAACAAATCACAAACAACTATGTATACACATGTGTGGAGTCTTGGAGAGAGCAGGTTAATACACACACACACACACACACACACACACACACACACACACACATATACCAATACAAATACTTTAATCTGAGGTTTATGTGCCCAAGCACAAAAAAATGACTAAAGCTAACAAACACACAGGTGTACTGACTCTCAATCAATGTAAATTCAAAACACATTGAATCAGCTGCAGGAAAGAGCTGAAGAAAAATACTGATCCAGACACAAACACAAACTCTCACCCGCCGGCCCTTTGAATCCAATAATAAGGATGTCGAGCTGCACATTTAATTTTTAACATACATACACACGCAGTGTATAGTCTGTGCACCATGATCAAGATGAGTGTTAGCTAAAATTATATAGCCTCAAATTTAGGACCCCATTTCCCATAAACCCCATCACTTCCTGAAAAGAAGATTGCCTTATCTAATAAAGAATTAATTTTTTACTTAACTTGAAGCCCCTATGTGTGTGATTTGAACATTTCTAACTTTCTCCTAATCGTAGGCAATCCATTAAGTAGTTGTCGAGACATTACACTCAAAACCAACAATGTCACCCTCATGGTGAAGAAAAGTCAGGGGATTATTAAAGTCATTAGGATTCATCCTCAGGGGACCATGAATGTCTGTACAAAGTGTCATGCAGTCCACCCAATAGTTGTTGAGATATTTCAGTCTGGACCAAAGTGGTTGACTATCCCTAGAGCCACGCCACTAGTGTGTCAACAAAACACCTAGACTGCACCAGTTTCAATATGGTTGTTTCATTTTTCTACGAACAATAACATATGCCCTCACAATTATTTGAAAGATGCTTTAATCACATAAAAAAAATCTACATATAGTTGGCTTTTAGAAGATTAACATGGTGGAAATAATTTACCAGTTTCTTAAAATGAACGTGAAAAGTATCTCCTGATGCTGAAATAGGTTCATGTAGCACCTTAAAGCAAACAATCCACCCTTACCAGCCCACTAACAGACAAAAGGACATTAGGAACTGTCCATGTGCCTCCATCATCATCATCATCAGAACCCTGTTTATCTCTGTTCCCACTCCCCCCAAAATGACACCCACTTTAAAGTCCTTGTGACTCTGTGCCTCCCACCCACCGCCCGCCCCCCCTCCACCCATGCACAACAATGAAATCCAACAAACAAAAAACATTTTACAGTTTCACGCTGACGGGAGGACAGAGGGCCCCTATCCCGTAACCATGGAAGTGACATATCCACACGTCCTGCCTGAAGTTACTATCTAGGCCAACAGCCACCGGGTAAATGCTCTCACTGCTCTTCCTTTCTGAAAGTGCCATTGAATTCAAACGCAAACATTCAACTAGGGTGTGTGTTGACACAGGCCTCAGGGTCTGGAATTTGATGTGTGTGTGATTGTTCGTGTGTGCGCGCGCGCGTGTGTGTGTGTGAATCTGCCAACCTGCGTGTCTGAACGAATGTGTCTATCTCACCATGCTCTGCTTGTGTGTTTGACTGTAAGGGTGTGTATGTGCCCGTTTGTGAGTTTGTGTGTGACGAAGAGGCGCAGACGGACGCCCCATGATGCCTGGGTTCAGCAGGGTCGATGATGCCATGCAATATTAATGGGGATAAGAGGCTGGAAAAACTGAGCTAAAATGGAGTCCGCAATCAATTTGTTCGCTCTGACCTTAATTAAATACAGATTAATTGAATTGAAACCTCTTAAAACTCGTTGAGGGTTTTTTCCCCAGCGACTGCTTGGGTATGTATGATGGTGGTACCCACAGATGAACAGGCAGGGTGGAGAGTTTATTTGTCTTTTTGTTTTGTTTTGGGACAATAAATGGAAGGAGGATGTGAAGCAAGAGGAGATGGTGTGTTCTGCATGAGCGATCATTACTGTACATGGGGGCATATTGTTAGGGTCTTGCATGTGGATGTGCATGTGCTTCCTGGGTTGCCTGAAAAGGGACGGGGGGGGGGTGTCACTCATGCAGCTCACCTCACTGTCTCCTCAACCAAACACAACATGCCAGCCGAGCATGATGATTATTAAACAGTGGAGCCTCCGAACCACTGAAATGGCTGCTACTGAAACTGGTTTTGCTTAAAGTAACAATACAATAGCTGCAATTTGATTTTCTTGAATATTTTATGGTATTCTGCTGCATTCTGGCAGTCTCTAAAGGATCATACCAGTGTTTTTTTCCCTACAAATCAAATATACTCTACATCCCCAAAACAATGTTGCCATTTTGACTATATTTTTTCAACCATCGGTAGGTCTGTAGGACTGTAGGACTGTAGGTCTTCTTCACAGCAGACATTTTGACTTGTCGTAGTAGAAAAGGCACAGGTGTTACTAATAACATTAACAATGGATTTGTGCCCCAGTAAGCCATGATAGTGTGGCAGTGAGCCAACATAAAAAGTACCAGGACCCTGAACCTGAAGCAGCTAAATGGAATGGAATCATTAATTTTATTGTGCTTTTCTTAATGTGGCATATCAAAATGTTTTCTGTGAAAAGGGCCTTTATCTGTAATGGATTACACAACTCAAGCAAGTTCCAAGATTCTGCTTATTGATTTTCACACTACAGAAATTAATGGAATAGCTACCTGAAGTAATAGGAATAACAGATCCAAAAATATAAAACTGTAAAGCAAGCATTCAGAACAGGTCAGCAAAGTAAAGATTTGTAAACCGTGCAAACACACTGGTGTGGTTCTTTAAAGCATGAAGATGGAACATGAAAATCTGTTGGCGTGCATGAAATAAAAGACAAATCCAAAGCTCTGGGAAGTTTATCTTTGTTTTCTTCAAGCTAATCATCAGACAAGAACGGCGATGTTGGATGATTCTGCAAAACACTGGCTTACGGTCAATGACAATGATTTTTATGTCCAATGCTAAAGTTTTCTACAATACCTGGACATGGCAACTACAGCATGGTTTGGGTTAGGTAACTGAAACACTTGGTTAAGATTATAGAAACTTTGCCGTAACAGTTAATAAAAGGATAATGTTAATTGCAGGTCAGTGACAGGATGTGAACTTTGGTCTTCCGCATGACAATCTTCTTAATTTGGCACTGAATGTTGGCATTGGACATAAATTGTTGCAGAATCATCCAATATGAATATAATTTCTCGGGTTAAAGGGCTTTGTTTCTTTGAGGAAATCCAGTTCTGATGGGTTGGTCAGAATTTGCTACAGAGGTTTTAAAAGAATTCAAAAGTTTTCCGCCTATTGGCAGGGTCAAAGTTGCAACTGAAGCGTGAAACTGTTGTTGTGGTTCTAACTGTGCTTTCTGCCCCCACCCCTCCACCTCCACCCCTCCCTTGGGTAGGATGATCCTAATTCCCAGAACAAGCTGGAGGACCCGGTGAAGGCCCCGCCCAAGGAGGACGACTCCCTCAACATCCACAACTCTCTGACCCCCAAACACGAGAACCACAAGGTCCTGGGCGAGGAGAACTCCTCGGAGGTAAACTCACTGCAGAACAACATGATGTGAAAACAAAACAAAAACAAAACGACCCCAGCAACCTGACAACACCACACCGAATACGACAAGGTGCGCCGGCAACGGGAGCCCCCAAATCCCTCCCTGCTCTCCGTCTGTCTGCTGCCGAGTGCGCCTAACCGGTCAACCAACCAACCAACCAACCAACCAGCCTGCCAGCGTACCAGCCAACCAACCCAGTCTGCAACCGTCTCCGACACGGCAACACTGCCACCAAGCGGCCCGGGCCGCTGCAAAAAAACGTACACCGCCACCACCGCCGCCGCCACTGCCCCTGCTGAGAGTAACAGCCCCACCCCCACCAGCCTCACTCTGCCGCCGCCTTGCAACCCCTTACATCCACTCACGCCCCTGTTTCGCAGCCCCGCCCCCCTTGTTGCTGTCACTCTACTCCCCCTTAGCTCTCTTACCTGCACGCACACACACGCACACACACACACACACACACGGAGCATACACAAATAGTGAAAAGATGTAAACATATACTTATATGTATACACACACACACACACACACACCTTCCCCTGCCTGCATTGGTGTATTTTGTAAAAAGAAAGAAATCATACAGAAGTTTAAAACGTACGTAAAACGTCATTGTAAAAAAAAAAAGTTAAGATAAAGCTACTGAGAGGTTTTGATGTTTGTCTGACTAATCCAGTGAGTATGTATAAATATTGGAAAAAAAACATTTGCTTGGATTGATTTAAAAAGAAGCAACACAATGTGTCTTGGTTTTCATTGATGTGATTTCTAATCCTTTGATGTACTTGTTTTTTTTTTGTACTTTTTTGGGACTTCGAACAGAGAATAAACAAACAAGATTCAGACAGTTGTTGAAATAAACCTTTTTAACATGACCTCTGTGGATCCTGTGTTTTCCTCAGCGTTGTCTCCCCATCCAACTCCATCACTCTGCATGGCTTTGAACGCAGCTTCTTAGATCCTTGTCCTAAATTCGCATCCCTGCATACACCCACACATACACACACAGGCTAAGGAATATTTTGGATGCTTTTTCCACATTATGAAGTCAACATTTACATATCTCACTTATAATTTTATTAACTCACCGGCAGTAAATAGTTGTTTTTAACAGATTCTATTAGTAGTAGAAGCTAAACTGTTTCACTTATTCCAGGTCATCAGAATCCACTTTCAGATGCGCTTGAAGGTTCATTCTTGACCTTGAAAATAGCACAAGGTCCACCATCACCAAGGTTAAACCATCTCTGTGACAACTGAGCCAACTCGATCTGCTGATGAAGGCCAAGAGATGTGGCTGAAAGCTCACGAATAACCAAATAAGTGGATTCCGTGATAGAAATGATTTTGTCAAAATGATGAATATGGATTTACACATATAAAAAAATGATAGTCTAACCTGACCCATCACCTCAAATGCAAAAAACTTTACACATTTCTGTTGCAGTAGAACCATTTAGTTGATCCTTTATATCTAGAGGCAAAGAAACCCTGTTGATGAAAAGCTCATAACTTGGGTTTTGATGATTTTTGTCTCCTAATTAAACTTAACTGAGTCATTACATGCTCTTAGATGAGTTACAAAGGGTAGATTAGCAGCTGGGAAAAGCACACAACTGCCTTCGGGCCCCAGAACTCCAAACTGTGTGCCAACTACGCTAATCTAATTAAACATTTCTTTAGGAATATGCACCACTAAAGCACCATATCAACTGAGGGTCGGTGCCTGTCTTGAAAATGGTCCCTGTGTTAAAAATAGGAATTTTATAACTACAAGGTTTTGACAAAACAAGAGCAATTTGGTATTTTATGCCAGGAAGTTACACATAAGGCCACATTCATGCAAACTTTGACTGATAGATAGATTTAAGTTCTTACGTCGGCGACATTATAGGGAATAATAACCAGGTCAGCATGTCTCGATAATGTGCCTGTGTGGTTTATACAAGAGCCAGGCATGAACTCAGTCGTCTTCACAGCACATAAACACCAGGTACCAGTCTGCTGCTTCTGCATGTTCCCTGCCTGCAGAGATGCTCCCCTGTTTCAAGCTGGACACACACACATGCAGACATGCTCACACCTGCAAATATATAACACTTACAGATGCACATGCTACGGTGGCCGACAAGGGCAAACCCACTGCAACTTAAGAAAACACATAGAAATAGACAAAACACAAGCAAATTAAGAAAACATCTTCATCAGTTTGACAACACATCCGCTGCAAATACACACAACGCAACCAAATACACAAACATGCTGCAATACACACAACGCAACCAAATACACAAACATGCTGCAATACACACAACGCAACCAAATACGCAAACGCGCTGCAAATATACAGAATGACAACGGAAGTGTTTCCAGAGGACACTAAAATGGTTTGACTCACGAAGTCATTGTTTTTCTGTTATTTTGTTTTGTTTCTCCACTTTGCACAGTCTGATCTGCAGCATGCACTCACCGCACGGGAGCACGCAGATTCAAAGAAAAAGTATGTAAAGTTTTGAAAATTAAGGTCAATTTGAAGGAATTTGAAAAAAAATAACGTGGAAAACTACAGTTAATCAGAGATAATAACCAGGTTCATCAGTGATGACAGACGGACTGTAGCCTGTTATGAACATTGGAGTGACCAAGTGCACATAAATAGTGTTTCATAGGTTAATATCTGACATAAACTAAATCTCCTCACAAATCATTAAAATTACTGATAGCCTAGAATTCCACTTTTTTGCTCTGCAAGGTCTTGCCACAAACAGTGGCAACAACAAGCGTGTCCAAGCCGCGTTCAGCACTTTTTAGTGTCCTCTGGAAACACTTCCATTGTCGTTCTGTATATTTGCAGCGCGTTTGTGTATTTTTAGTTGCGTTGTGTGTTTTGCGGCACGTTTGTGTATTTGGTTGTGTTGTTGTGTATTTGCAGCGCACGTGTTGTCAAACTGCTTGTGTTTTGTCTATTTCTATGTGTTTTCTTAAGTTGCAGTGCGTTTGCCCTTGTCGGCCACCCGTAATATACAGTATATGAACAGTGAAAAATACACATCTTCTGTAGACAAACACATATTAACAACACACCCACACATGCAAACACATTCGTACAGCAGAAACTGAAAACAATACAGAATGTTTTTCATGATCATATTACAACTTTTATTTAAAAAGGTGACTAAACTCGTCGGTTGACAAAGTGGTTGATTAAAATTCTCAATTTTCTAAATTTAGAATTCAATTCAATTAAAAAACTGTTTTTAATGGGCATGTGGAGAAACTGTCTGTTGCACACTTGCTAAACAAATCACGTGAAAGTCATAGCCCTTCGTCAGGCATCACATTCACAATATGATCCAATATTTATATTATATACAGTATATATGTTGAGAGGGAGAGAGAGAGAGAGAGCCACAGGCTGCAATAATCAATCATAAGGGGAGTCAAAACTCAAACAATATATGTCAAAATCAATATTCTGCATAACAAGTACTTATACTTTTGGTACTTAGTTTATTCTGATGCCAATATTTATGTACCTTTACTTAGGTAAAATTTGGAATCCAGGACTTTCACTTGTAACAGAGTATTTCTACACTGTGGTATTGCTACTTTTACTTAAGTAAAAGACCTGAGTACTTCTTCTGCGAGAGGGTTGGAGTTAGCTTTAGTGGCTCTAGTATAAAGATGTTTGATTTTGTAAATTTGATGCCCGACGAAGGTCCATGACAGAAATGTTGTATCTGAAATAAACTGCAGTGCTGACAGTGTGCGCAAATTCAACCTTATTCATTCAAATGGACATGTAGTCTCCTCATATTCATCCCTGCATGCCAACACACAGTAACACACAGCCACACACACACCTCCCACACATATTTCAGCTCTGCTCTATAGCACTTTTTGTTCTATTCAGGATGCTGAACTGGCACAATAGAGCACGCACACACACACACACATGCACACTTATACTCATACATGCACAAAGCATCTGTCAGCTTCCCATGCTCACTGCCGCTCTCTTCCTCGTACACACACACACACACACATTTCTACTTCTATACTTGTGAGGACTCTCATTGACATAATGTAGTTACCAGTCCCTCACCCTAACCTAAACCAGAGCTCAAATCTCAAGTAATTTGAGAAAAGTCCAAGTCAGGTCTCAAGTCATTCGGGAGAAGTCCAAGTAGAGTCTAGAGTAATTTGAGACATTAAATCAAGTCTCACATTATTTGAGACAAGTCCAAGTCTAGTCGTAAGTAACTCGAGTCAAGTCAAAGTCGGGTCTGAGGTCATTCGAGTTAAGTCTCAGTAAAGTCTCACATCATTCGAGACAAGTCTCAAACCGAGTCCTATGGGCAAGTCCAAGTCACAAGTCTTCATAGGCAAATTGCAGTTTAGGATCCAAGTCTTTCAGGTCTCTGAATGCTGACTATTAAAATGATGCAGCATTGAACTTTTTTCTTAAAAGCTGTCTTAGTCTCTTTTTAACAGACATATATATATATGAGACCAAGTCCTTTTTAAAGCAGTACTCCTACTTATTTTTTCTTGTTTCAGGATTTTACAGCTTCAAAACTCGAGACTTGAATGTTTTACTTTCAAGTCAAGTCAAGTCTTTAAGGAGTCAGGTCTCAAGTGGGTCAAGTCTTAAAACAGTCAACTCTATGTCAAAGTCTCAATTCCCAGTTTTTGTGACTGAAGTCAGGTCCAAGTCTCAAGTCTACAGCTCTAATTGTAATCTTAACCCTTCCACTTAGTCTTAGTCTTAGCCCTTTTGTGCAAGGCCAGACAAAATATTCTCTCTCTCAAAAATGTCCTAACTCTAAAAGTATAAAATTCAAATTGGTTCCCACAAGGATAGAACTACAACAACACACACATCCATGTGATAAACAGCCCTGAATGGGTCTCAGATGAGGCTGCAGCATTGCCGGCCCTTTGTTGGGTTTCTCCTTTGGATCACTGAGAAAGAAGCGGGTTAAACAGTGTTATTGTGGGGGATCCTTCCCAGGGTGGAGGGCTGCTGATGGGTGGAGGGTGGGGGAAGGTCTGGGTACACTTCTCTTTCTTCAAATAAATAAAGAGGGGGGTAAGAGAGCATTTCAGCCCCCAGAAGGTTGAAGAAAATACTTTTTTTTATCCAGAATAGGGAGCAGCAGTCGGCAAGCTACAAAAACAGCAACAGCAGTGATTATCACCCTCTTTTATTCCTGCCAGTCTCTCTCTCTCTCTCTCTCTCTCTCTCTCTCTCACACACACACACACACACACAAACACACACTTGTAGAAGTTGGCACACGCAGTAGCACATGACTGCACATGTTCAAACACACCTACACACAGACACTAAAGGAGGGTCCTCAGAATTGCAGCGAGTGAGGCCAGAAGTACCAGTGGACGCCATGGCAACAAGTGGGCATTACATTACCCACAGCGAGAAGTGCAGCAGGATGAGGGAGGGGCCGTCATTCCTCTGAGAGTAACACTGTGACAGAGTGAACCTTTATGTGCTTGTTTGTAAGAAAAAAAATATCAATTTACGGCCACTAAAATGCAGTTAAAAATGATAAAATTGCTTAAAAATGCCTGCCGATCAACCGGAAAGTCATCCACAAGATGATTGTCCTTTTTTTTTTTACATTTTAATTTTATTTTGTCTACATCTTTGGTGGTAAGTGTTCATCGCTGTGGTGTCTCTTCTATTCAGGGGTCAGCTGTCAATCAAGCATTGTGGGAGGGAGACAGCATCGTCTCTTTCCTTTAAAGTTCTGGGCCAAATGAAGGCAGACACATTTTTAAACACATCATTTTTGTTTTCTCAATTTCTGGCTTCATCCGCACGTAGCTATTTTCCACTCCCAAAAGCGATTTTTAAATTGGACACTGACCTTACCTTGTACTGCAAGCACGGATAACAGAGATATTTCATACTTGTCTCACAATGGAAACACATATGTCAATGAAAACACCTCCACTGTGTGTGTGTCAATGTTAAAACACTAAATATTTCACAAAGAGGGCTCAGAGGTGAGTTAACGGAGCGTTACTCTACTGAAAGTGCTGTTTTACTTGGCCATGTTTCTTCAGTCCATCCATACAACCCCACTCGATGGTGACAGAAGGGCATGAGTTTGCTGTTTGAAAACTGAAATTGAAAAGCTTTTAATGTTTGTGAATGCTTTTTTTTTTAAATGACAGAATTCTATTTCACACTTGAAAGTAAATTTTCAGTTCATCCAAATAAGTGTGAAAATCACCAGAGGTTTTGTAGGTGGCACTCCTGTCTTTGTTTAGTCATGATGCCTATCGCTGCTGATGCTGAACTGCCCACTTTTTCTTCTGTTTATTCCAAACTAAATGTTTCTGCAGCCAGAAACATGCAAGTGATATGCAGCATATCACTTTCTGAGCTAGCACTAAATGTTCCCTGGGAAAAAAAACTACCAGACACCAAAGTTGGCAACAGCAAATGGAGAATGATAAAGCTCCATTTCCTTCACACCAACTATCCAAAAAACATTTTGGCTTGATACAAGCTCATACAAGCACTTACAAAAATTAAATACATAGTAAATACATCCCGTCGAGATGACACTGATAATTGTTGGTAGTAGCAGACCTGCATGTTCTGTAAAATCAGGAAACAGAATCTGAAACTGCTGAATATTTTTCCAACAATAAAATGATGTAATATGGAAATGTTGTTTTGTATGGGCTGCATGGGCTGACCAATGCTTTCTAGGAATTAGATAATGAGGTCAAGGTCAGAGCTGCAAAATATTCCACAAAGCATTCTTGTGACCGTGTGAAAGATGATAAAAGGAGTTTAGAAGAGTTTAAATGAACTGATTTTAACCAACAACGTGGATGTGAGCATCTTAACACCTGATTCCTGCGAGTAAAGCAGTAACTGGTTGATCCATATTTATTACAGCAGTAAAAGGACACCCTGACCCCTTGTCAGTGTGTATGTGTGTGTTTTCCATGTCCGCTGACCTTTTGAACATTTTCGCTACATCACTCTCTTCCTCTCTCTGTCTTTTTCACTCTCACTTATCTGCTGCTGGCGGCGATTTCATGCATCTTTAGTCAGAGAGGGCGTTGTTGCCATGACAACCTATTCTGATGCTACAGTCTGAGCAGACGAGATCCAAACTCAGTGACCTCCGGGTTCCTCTGACTTACACACACACACACACACACAAACACACACACGGGCGAGGCAGATTAAGTGACTCTTATGCAGCTTTACTGTCATCTACTAATAGACTGTAGCATATCAGAGCATTAAACCTACTCTCGACTTCACATTAGGTTAAATGTTAAACCCTGCGATCTCTCCGAATGATCTACATCCTCTCCTACACCGCCATCCAGCTGTCACTTACACTTGTCTCAGGGCGCGCACACACACACACACACACAACTTTGTTTCACTATCCCTGTGGGGGACAGTCATTGACATAATGCTTTCCCTAATCCTTTACCCTAACCTTAACCATCACAACTAAATGCCTAACCTTAACCCTTACCCTGACCTTAACCTAATGGTATCAGCTATCAGTAATCAGAATGATGACAGTATGCATGCAAACTTTTTAAAAAAGGCATCAAATTATGATCTTTGAGGGCAGTACTATTACATAAGTGAAGGTGAATGAAAAACCCAAGTAAAAGTCCTGAATTACAAATTTTACTGTAATCATAATATAAAATTATATTAACATGACTGCTTGTATGTGAAAGGGGTCGCTTGTGGAGACAAACCCACCGAGAATAACCCGGCTCTGCAGTTCCTCTCAGTCCAACACAGATTTTTATCGTCTTTCAGCTCATTGTTTTGGTATCACGGCCCGCAAATTTACTGTTTTGTTTCGGTCTCAACGCTCCCATCAGCGTCATTTTCGGCCGCAGCCGGCAGCTGTTTTCAGTGACAAAGCTAGCGACTTGCTGGTGAACACAGTGGAAGAGCCAGATATTTCCCTCAGGAGTTGGTGGAGACCAAAAACTGCAGCAGCCAAGGCTAAAAGGAGAGTGAATATTGGACTTAACATTTTGTCAGGTGGCCAGAAACACGACTCCAAATGAATGATCATGCTTTGTATCTGCTGGATGTGTAAGTGTCTTTGCTAACAGTTTGACCATATCAACTTAAAAGGTGATGATATGTCAATGTTGTGTGTACAGCTTGTTTCCGCTGCTCCCAAGTGCTCACAAAATCAGTTATAGCAGGTTTAAGTGAAAGTATAGAAGCATTAGCAGCAAAATGTACTTGAATATCAAAAGTAAAAGAAAGTGTCATATTTTTATATATGTTATTGGTTTATTATTACTAATGCATAACATGTAAGAACCATTTTAATGTTGTCGGGCAAATTTAACTTAAAATACAAGAACCTCAAAATTACACTTAACAGTACTGTAAATGTAAATGTAAAGAGTTACTTTCATTTTCATTTTATACAAAACCATGCAGCCCTGCTCTCATTACAGCTGGACTTTTGGGAGCTCTCTGGATATAAAATGTGTGTGCAGGGTTTCAGGAAAAGAAATGGGAAACAGAGAACATGGTGAAGGCGTGTCAAGATTTCCTTTTTTCCCCCTCTGCTGTTCCAAGTCAAACCTGCTGGGGCTTGGGATTCATCAGGAGCCTGCGATTGGCTGACGATGTGGTGGAATGACCGTGTTAGGATCCTGAAGGGGCTACTGTGATTGGCTGATGCAGGCGCACACACATAGTAGTGTATGATGGAGGCATACAAAGTCATGCATGTATGTATGCAAAAACACACACATGCTCAAATTAACACAAAATGTACACGTTTGGATTTACATGCATGCACATATAAATACACACACACACACACACACACACACAAAAAAACACATAGTGACACACATGTATGCACACAGAAAACTGCACAAGTGCACTTAATTTAGAATTACATGCATGCACGCACCCAAGCACACAGTGTGCCTTACAAAGCTGCCTGAAAAGGAGGGATTGAAACCAAAAGGAAAGAGGGGAGAAGCGAGGGGGGGTAAAGTCTAAATGAATCATTCTGGCACAGTCTAGTTTACTAATGAGGCTCTGAGGAATGCTGCTGATCAGAACAGGACCCTTTGGCTTCTTTTCTGATGGAAATGTAGCGATACATTACCAGTCTAAAGCCCCACCACCCCCCACGCCCCCACCCCCGCTCCCTCTCTCTGTCCTGCACTACTTGTGAATGAGTGACTGGTTTGGCAGGAGGGCAGGTTGATGGCAGCGACTTCAGATGGCTGAGAGAGTGATGTGATCCAACTGTTCGCCTCAGGAAAGACTGATGGTGATGATGAGGCCGTGTGACTAAATAAAGTCCTTTTGTTGTTATTGTGGTCAGTGATGTAGTGTTTTCTTTGTTCAAGCTTCATCTTTGGCTGCAGTGATATTTCTTCACTGCTCATCCTAGAAATTATCACCTGTCAATCAAAAAGTGTGGGTGGGAATGTTTTCCTTAGATTTACTGTTGATAAAATTTGACTTCCTGTAGGTGGCTCTTCCATTTCTTCCCTGTTAACTTTTGGATCTGAATTAAGGACAGAGGGTGTTGTTTGTTGTTCAGATTGTAAAGCCCCTTGAGGCAAATTTGTGATTTGTGAAATTGGGCTATGTAAATAAAAACTGACTTGACTTGGATGGATTTTTCCTCTACCGCCACCAGCAGGTTTTTAATGCAATTCCAATTGTGGAATATGCACCACACAATATAACTGAATTGATAAGGGCCTTAAGGCAGGTCCTGTGCCATATTCATAAAAAATTGGTAGACACTGGTTGTACACCATGGGTGTCAAGGCACAATGTAATAAAGCTACTACGTGAAGTCTTCTGAGGGTCAATAGGGGCACAACAGCACATTTTTCCTGCAGGGCCCCAAAGAACAAGTACTTCCTGTAGCTCTGTGTTTTTTAATTAGTAACAAAATGGGTATTGAATTGTATATATATCTATTCTGTGTGTTTATGCGTCGGTATATCTCTCTGTCTATTCCTGCATTGTAAGGTGACCATCGACTTGGAGCTCCACCTCGCCAAGAGGACTAAGTTCAAGCCTTCCAGAGGTCCTTTTGCCCACTACGACGTCTACCTCTGCAGGGTGCCCAAAACCAAACCCAGAATACCCAGCTGGCCCCGTGCCAAGACTGTTAATGGCCCCAGCAGAGCTAAGGGCCGAGTCCTGCGGTGGGAGGACGACATGTACCCTCCTTCTCCCCCATGTTCTATCTGCAGCCCCGTCAGTACTCGCTCGCTGCCAGCCTCCAAGATCAACGAGCTTCAGCGGTCCAGACCGTGGACTCTGAACCCCTACATCCCCTAATGAACTGTTCCTCATATCTCACTGTCCTGGCTGTCATCTTGAAAATTGTTCTGTGAATGTATATGTTGCATTTTGTTGGCGTTTACCAGAAGCTCTTATTCAAGGAAAACAAAAATTCACAAGAATTTCTGTGGGATTTTGCTTCCATAGTTTGACATACTGTATGTCAGGTTAAAACAGGAAGTTGGAGCATAAAGCATTTATGTTATTGGACCAGGACAATACAGTCTATGGGACAACATGGACAACAACAACAAGTGACTCAGACGAAGTGGATGCTAGCTTACATTTTGTTGTAGAGGTTGCTGGCCTCCTCTGGCAGATGTCAAAAAGTCTGCATTCCCAAAAAATTATAAATGGCAGCAACTGTGAAAGGAAAAAGAGTTTTTAGAAGTAAATACCCAATAATTGTTATGGGTAACACATTATTTGGATAGTCCGGCTAGAGTATTTTTTGGTTTTGATTTTATTATTTGTTTATATTTTTTGTCTACAACTGCACAATGACATAAACAATGACATTAAGCTGTAATACAGGAAGTAAAACAACTACACTTTGGTATTTTTTAAAAACAAGAAAATTCTGTTTTTACCATTTAATTAAAAAAAAATTTAGAGCAGGCAACAATAATAAAATGAGGAAAAGGGACTAATTCATTAATAAAAAATATGATTACAAACGCCAATCAAAAAAAAACTTATTCTGAGTAATGACAATGAAAATATTTATGTAAAACTTAAAAAAATATGTATATGTGTATGTCAAGAAAATCCTCTAACCACAAAGGCTCCCGATAACCTTCGCAGAGACAGAAACCCAAGCATTTATTTATACATTTGTGTACCTGTGCCAACAATTATACCAGAACAAGCAGCCAGGCAGTTTGTCAAACATCCAATCAATGACAGCTCATTGGACTGTTCTATATTACTCTTCTCACATGACACAGTGTCTGTACTGTGATCCTGGTATTCAACTCATTCACATCTTACTCAGCAGTGTAAAATAATATTGATGTCTGTTTTTTGTTGCAGACAGACGCAGTTGCAGAAAACTAGTCCATCTTGATTACGTGACTTGCCATAGATTCTCATTCTGAGAACTTGAACTTGATAACCACTGATGTTTTTTTTAGCACGACCCTAATTTGTAGTTGATTATCTGGTTGGTCAAGATTACAGACATACATGTAGACAGAGGTGGTGAAAACACAAGTTACAACACATCCATTGGAAGGATGTTGCTTTAACTGCTAAACAGCTGACAGTGTTAAAATGCAATAGGTTTATAGTTCTCATTTTTAAAGCTGCGCTAATCAGTATTTTTATATTAGCTATGGATCAAATGATTATATGTAATATGAAAGGTGTCGCTTGTAGGGATGAACCCATCATCTATCACGCAACTCTGCAGTTCCCCTCAGAGCCTTTTAGCGACTTTCAGCTCAGTGTTTTGGTTTTATGGCCTACAACTTAACTGTTTTGGTTTAGTCTCACCACTCAACTTTCTTTCCAGCTGCAGCAGCTGTTTTCAGAGAAAAAAAGCCTCAATAAACCCACTGTGCACTACCTACTCAGCACCAAACAGCAGACAGACACAGTTAGCGATTAGCTGGTGAAAATGGTGGAGCATTCAGCAGCTAAAACGCTCAAAGGAGAGTGAATATTAGACTGACATTCATCAGGTGGACACAAACACAACCCCAAACAAATACTGATGTTGCTACGTATCTCCCGGATGTGTAAATGTTTGCTCACGCCCCAACAACTTTATAAGGTGATAATATGTTAATGTTGTATTTACAGCTTGCCCCCCCTCCAAACACTTAATGCAGCTTCATCATTTTGGATAATATTTTAAAGACAAATCAAAAAAACTAATTGTGCGACAACCAAGAGCCAAAATACTATCTAATAAACAATCTTTTGGTGTCACAGATGTAAATATGCATGCGTTCTTTTCTTTGACGTGAGTTTGCAAACTCAGACTCCAGCAAGGTTGAGTCAGGGTTTGGTGACTTGACTACAACACTTGCTGTAGCACAGAAACAGTGGAGATGGAAACGATTTAGTCAGGTGTAATTACTGAAACATGTGACCTGAACTGCAGCGCACCAGCGCAGGGATGCTATTGCTCTGTCTGAGATGTTTAGGAGAGCTGTTTTATTAGTAGGGCAATATGAAACATGGTTAAAGATTAAAATGCAGAGTCATTGCATTTACAGTCTTGATTCCTTTGATATCGAGCTGCTTGAGAGCTACACACTGCCATCTGCTGATTCAAAAAAGATAGTTGCTAATGCTCTATCTCCCATTTTACTTGAAAGTGTTTTATTCAGCTGTTCTGCATGAACCACGAGTATAAGATGGATGACTTACATGAATCAGCCTGCATTTTATCACAAAAGATGAATTGTATGCAGATTTTCAGCTTTTCTATTCAAAGCAGAGCCACGCACCTTTTGTTGGCACTGATCTTCAAGAATGGATGATAAAATATTTATATGACAACAGGTGTCTACATGTCTATATTTGAGGTGGTAGAAGATGTAATTCGTTTAAACCTACTGTAACATATCATCACCTTTTAAGTTGAAATTATCAGAGAAAAAGTGCATATTTACACATCCTGCAGTTATGGAGAAACATGATCATTCATTTAGAGTCGTGTTTCTGGCCTGATGAATGTAAGTCCAGTATTCACTCTTTTTCAGCTCTGTTTTAGGTCTCCACCAACTCCTGAGGGAAATATCTGGCTCTTTAGCTGCTAAATGCTCCACTATGTTCACCAGCTAAACACGATGCTATGAGAGCGGTGAGAGTGAACCAAAACAGTAAAGCTGTGGGCCGGATAGCTAAACAATGAGCTGAAACTCACAAAAAAGCCGAGGGGAGCGGCAGATTCAGCTGATAATTCTCTGTACGTTCAGCAATAACAGGTTCAAGTACACTGTAATGTTGGTTAAAGGTGATTAAATGAGTTGTGCTGCAGACGCATGCAAACTTGAGTTCAGCTGATTAAAGTAATTCAGATTCTCTTATGCTAAAAGGACACTGATGCCTCCATATTCCCCCTTTTAGTGTAGGATTGATGCTGTATCACATGTTGAGCAGGAAGCAGGGTTGTGCAGACGGAGCATGCTGAGCTAAAAAAGAGGGATTAAAGCCATCCTCTCCTTTCCTGACATAAGGTACGGCTTCATGCTTAATAACCTCTACAAACTTGCTAATATATCCGTATATATGAAAAGCAAAGAAGAGTGATTGCATGAATGAGGTTCACATCTGGTTTCCTGGTGCAAAAAACACATTGTCTCAAAGTTTTCAGCTTTAACACGGAAGAGACTCTTGCAGAAGATGCTAACAGACGGATTAGCAAGTAATGATGTAGATGATTACAGAAATAACATGGAAATATTTAACAGTGCGTTTTCAACCAAGGGTAAAGCACTTTAACAATGTAGTGTTATAGAAACACCTTTAAAGGAGGGTTAGTTCTCTCTTGAATCATGCTTAGAAGCTAAAAATGCATGAATTTAAAGAAGAATCTGATCTAGAGTGGGACAATGAAGAGCAGAGTTCAGGTTTGGTTTCTCTGAGGCAGAATTTGTCACCAGAGAGATGAGAATCATTCCTTTACTGCCATTAATTTAACTGTGGCTGACTTTATTCCTGCGTGTAACTGCTATTTCTAGTGATACTAATAACATTGCCTCTATCACCACAATTACCACTACTGCTACTACCATTACTCATTACATCGGTACTACCAGCAGGAGGCGGTGTCTTCAAATTAACAAGGACGGAAACACATCGAAGAAGTCGCCATGCGCTTGCAAAGATCGTCTATTTCGATCGCTGTACATAGCTGTCACCATGAAGACCATTCTGTCACGGACGTGAGGTGGTTGGTTTTCCAAAAACAAATACGCATGGAACCTTCAATTCAATCTTCAAACTTGAGATTGTGTTATTGTGCAATATAGAGTTAATAGAGCTAATAAAACTCGCAAAAATAATTCTGAAACGTAAGATATATATGCAGCTGTAAGCCGTTACTAACGGTTTAAGTTCTCCGCGGTCCGAAACGACTTTTCCGATAGATGCAGAGTGAGACATCTTGCGGTGTTTTTACTCGTCTTTGGTAGCATGCTACTTAACGTTAGCACAGCAGCTAGCATAGTAGAGAGGAAAGCTGTCAAATTAAGTAGAATCTCTGATGTTACTTTTTAAACTATGAATTTACAAGACACATTTTGAGATCAATTCCTGCTAACAACTCCTATTTTGGAGCGTTATTTTAGCTCACTTGCAAACTGTTTAGCTTGTATTATTTGCAGTTAACGTTAGGGTTAGCTAGTAAAGTTAGCTATGTTTACAGAGCTCAACAGTATCTTGAACACCTCTCCCGACAGTTTCACACAGGTGAGGAACATTTTTAATTTATCTAGCATGATGATAGGCACTGTAACATTACACATTGCTTTATTAGGTTGTACCACACTGTTCTATATGCTGATGTTACTGTATGTGAGTTCCTGTTGTATTTGCAGCAGTCTTTAACAGCTATGTAACGTTAGCCGCAAAATGATCTAGCAGCATTTATATTTGCCTAAAGCTAATGTCAAGTTTGTAACTTTGTCCTAACCTACAGTCTATGGTCCTAACCTACAGGGAGAATTTATCTTGGTCTCAGACAGACAAAGTGATGCCTCTTTCCTCATTCACCACTTCCTCTCTTTGTACCTACGAGGTGAGTTCACTTCTCGACTGTCATTGTGTTACTAAAATGAGCAATTTAGCAAGGTCTGAACCGCAGCTGAGGTCGCTGTTTTTTGTTTTTTTAATTTCAGCACGCTGCAGAGTGTGGTTTCTGGGTCTGGTGCAGTCCTTCAATCATTACAGTGCAGTCGGTCAGAGATTGGTGAGTCTCCACTGTTATCATCCCTGTGCTGTAGTCTCATTTACCATTTACACTTTAAGAGGAGAGTGTTATTTCAAGACCTCATGACATGAAAAGTGAATATTTACCATTGCAGTCAGTGTAATATTAATGAGTTTATTTTGCACGCATTCAACTGAATCATATTATGTATTATCCATCATATCTGTCTCTTCCTTTAAAACATACTTTGACCATTAAAAAGCTCTTTTGTTTCCATCCTTGATTTTTATTTCTTTTCTCGTTACTTCTGTATTATAACGTCATTTTCGTTCACAGGAGTTTGTCATTATTGGTTACTTGCTTCTAGCAAACATTTTCCAACATTGAACTCCAGATGAGCACTGGATAAAAAGCCTAAAAATAGTGTGTGTTACTTCAATTTGCCACATGTTACATAGTCAGTGAAATGCTGATGTGTCTGCGTAGCTTTTTTGGCTTTTAGTTTTAGTTACGATGACATTGAATCTGCGTGTATCTGTAAAACTAGCCCCTCGTGAGATGTATGACCCCATTGTTGTTTATCACAAACCTTTTTTACTTAATTTGTAAAATACATATTAATTGAGACCTGGGTTCACTGAGTTAGTTGAGAACACAGCTAGCTGCTTGCTAGCAATGTTAGCCTTTATTTGGTGCCATCACAAGTGCTGACATTGAATCTGTGTGTATCTCTGTGTTAATTGTGTGTCCTCAGGGTGTAAGCCTAGCACAAGCAAAGGAAAAAGGTCAGCTGGTTTTCCTAGAAGGACTGAAGGAGTCGCTGTCTGTTTTGATTCCTCAAGAAACCGACACAGGAAGTCAAGCCATGGACTTCCTCAGGTACAAACAAATAATTACTTTGTTCTTGTTAGGTTTTTGCAACTTTATTTTTGTTTTGTCTTACCTGCAGACTTATATATTTTTATCGTCATATGTTATCACTGTTTATCAAATCCATTTGTAACCACCATGTAAATTAACTTAACTATAATTGTAAACTATATATTTCTGTCTGGATTACCAATCCAACAGTATTACATTTACACAGTACTCTCAAGTTTTTGTCCGGTTTCATATCAAGATGTAAAATTATATACATTTTTCCTCATATTTCCTGACTTCCAGACCTATATAGGAATCCTGTAATAACAACCCACATTTACCAGTCTGACACCTTGTTACGTCTCTTCCATTATCTCCATCTCCCTCATTTCTCTGTCTTTAGGGATCCTGCCGTTGGCCTGAAGAGTCTGTACGAGTTTGTCCGGGCCAGTGTGAGCAGCTCTGGTGGCCGGGATGAGGGGATGGGCGGGGCAGAGGAGTGGGGACCTCCGGTGTTGCTGGTGGATGACCTCAGTGTGCTGCTGAGTCTGGGGGTGAGCGTTGGAGCCGTGCTGGACTTCAGCCACTACTGCCGAGCCACCATCTGCTCCCAGCTACAGGTTAGATTCTCGCTGTCAAAGCATGATTGCATTGCTGTCTTTGGATTGCCGTAAATTAAAGTTAATTCAATTATATTATATAGATTTTGGTCATGTAAATTAAACTTGCATGGCCAAAATCTCCCCACCAGCTTCAATTTGCTTTTATTTGAGACGTTTTACGGGACGTATACTGTTGTCACCTGGCACGACCACGGCTGAGTGAGTTGGATGTGGTTTAAAATGGCATTTGCAGTTGTATGTATTCATAACATGTATTTACTACTGAGCATTGACTTGCTGTATGTTCAATAAGAGAGGTTAGGATAAAGTGAACATCTCTAATGTCATGTTAGAAAAAAAAAACTCTGTCTTACCACCATAACTTTGACTTTGACTGCAGGGAAATGTGGTGATGGTGGCACGCTGTGATGGGGAAGAAGAGGAGGACAACGGAGATGATGAAGGCTCAGAGAGACTTCTGAAGGGCCTGACCCACCAGTGTAGCCTCACTCTTCATGTACAGGGTCTCACCACTGGCTACTGCAGGGACATACACGGGCAGGTGTGTGTGTTTGTCCGTACAGTGTTTCGGATTCTGAATGAACAAACATTTTCACTGTATAGATGTGCCAATAGTCCACGACTGAAGATAATTTTCATTAGCGATTAATCTGCCAATTATTTTCTCAATTAATCTGTTGGTTTACCAAAGTTTCAGTTTACTATCATAGAAGACAAACAGCAAATATTCACATTTGAGAATCTGGAATAAGTGAATGGCATTTTTGCTTAAAAAATTACTTAAATGATCAATCGATTATCAAATTTGTTGTACGTTTTTTAAAGTATTAATACCTAAGTGAAATCAGTGAACATCAGTAACTTTTAAAGGTGACAAAAATAGTGATATATATAGATTTCTGCAATAAAATTGCAAGTAAACCAATAGTGTTCTTTGTTTTCAGGTGGAAGTGTGTTGGAGGAGGAGACAAGGTGACGGACAGTACACACAGAAGAAACTCTTTCAGTACAAGGTCCACGATAAAGGAGCCTCCTTCTTTGCTCGTGGGACGTCCAGCGCTGTTCTCTAGTTCCACCTTTCAGCGTTCTCGTTTGCCTTTGTCTCTCTTACATGTGACAACTGACTGTTATATTTCAATATCACCAGACAATACAAATGTTGGTTGTCTAGCTGCCAAAGTGGTTGGTGAACTAGACAAATTTACGAGCCATAGCCAAGCTTTGCATTGGGATGCTCGCTAGTGTCATTGACCCGGTCTGGACCCCGGGCTTTCTGGAGGAAGTTCACTGTGATCCTGCCCACTTCTCAGATCTGTTTCGGCTGTTCAAATAAGTGAAGTGAAAACAAAACGGCAATTCAGTCTGATTATCAGGCTGGTCTGCTGAAGGTGTTGACTACAGGCTCATGCTATTGTCAGTATTCGGGCACTAGATGAATCAGTTTTTGTTTGTTGACAGCATGCTATGAATGCAGACCGTTTACACGTGTTCTGGTTAATGAACAATAATGGACTGACTGATAGTTATGCTGTAGACCAATAAATAAAATGCATCGGTCACAGGGACTGCTGGTGTTTGGGCGTGAAAATAATAATGAACAAAGAAGATGAATATTTCCACCCAGAATTGTTTTACAACTGAATGGAGCTGCAACGCCGCTGGATCTTGGTTGAATAAAATCTAGTGAAAGTGTGAAAAATGTTGTCATTGTCTGTGTCCACACTAGAGGTCGCCCTGTCCTTGCTCTCCACACTGCAGGGTGAGAGGTCGAAGTGGAGAGGGCTCTCTGATTTGACAACCAGTAGATTTGAAACGCTGTTTCTGCATGCCAGCATCAAATTCGAGACATACAAGTTAGCCTCTAGCTACTTCCCAAAACAAAGGAATAATACGACAGTTGCTCGTCTGTTTACCCAGGAGGAACTCAGCAACAACTACATTTGGGGATCTCTGAAGTTTGTCCAGGCAAGTGTGCGAACAGTTAAGCTATTACTCGTTAGCATTAGCCGCGTTACGAAAGTTAGCTCCGTGGCGGAGGAAAGCATGGGAACTATTGAATTGTCTTATGACATAATGTTAGCCACTGAGCGTTGTTATGGCCATAGCAGCGAGGTTGTAGTTGATGTGCTCACAAGCATCAGTTTTGATGATATGAGCCCCGGACGTCCCAAACCACACTGTACAACCTAACGTCGTCACTGTGCTAACGTTAAGCAAGCTAACTTGAGCGTCAATTTGGTAACGTTTCTATAACTATTCTCATAGTTTGACAATGACAGCCATGTTAATCAGGTGCTTGTAACGCTAGCACCTTGTGGCATGTATGACCCCATATTTTCTAAGTAATTAGTAAAATACATATTGATTGATTTTGACCACTGGGTAAAAGCTAGGCGCTTGCTATATTAACGTTAGCTATGTACTGTTAGCCTTTAGCTTGGTGCCACACCATCACAAGTTGTCTGCAAGTACAGAAAAGGTTGGCTAAAGTAATTGAGAGTAACGTTAGTTGTATGGGTATATTTAGTTGTAACCGTGAACATAAGAAATAACAATGTAGTGCGTGAATTTGGTCATTTAGTTTTTAAAATGCTCAGGTTATGGAGTGCTGTTTGTGCTAGAGACTAAGTCAGTCACACACGCACTCAGGTAACTTAACGTTAACTTAACGTTAGCAAGCTAACAATTACTGGGTTTGTCGTTAACTTCTACAGTTCATAAATTGTGTTTAGTTAAGTCGCAAACTTAGGTGTTCGTATTTAATTCCGACTGATGTGACAAAGTCTTAAAATAAGTTTTACGTAGTGAGAGTTGGAGACACCCTGCAAGATACTGGCAGCTAACGTTAGCTAGCTGTTTCCACTAACGTTAGTTAGCAAGCGAGCAGGTTACGAAAATAGTTATGAAAATACATTCACCCAATCAGAACAATCAGCGAGGCTTATTTGTGTGTTATCTTGGGGAAATTTGAATCGCATTAAAACGTGATAAATTGGGCCATTATTTGCATGTGCCAGCTCAGTGGTATCTACACCTTCTCATGTCAAACTAAAGAATTGTTGACAAAGGTCATGAACTGCTTTTTGGTTGAGGCGTTGCCAGAGACCTACTCATCTAACATGCTTTGTGGAAAATGTGAAAGATATATATATAGTGTACAGAATTTCTACTTTTCTGGAAACCTGTGATGGATTACTCAATCTTAGATAAATCCTTCTGTTCTTGCCTTGTCTTTTTGTCAAGGTCTTCCCCATGACAAAAGTAAAACTGCACTTCATTTATTTGAGGAGCATCATTGTTTGTCACCCCTGAGCATCCCAGGCCCTGGCTTTGGGAGTCACTGCGCTAGCTTGTTCCTGGCAGGTGATGTTGCCACAGGGTTGCATCATCCCTGCATGTGTTCACTGTCTTGTGATAGCTGTTTCACTATTTTGGCTAGTTTAACTAGGGTCTAGATTGTAAAGGCAATTACATGTACTGGAAAAAGATGACTTTCGAAACTATACCAAATATAATGTTCTTTTACAGATATGTGCATGATAACCGGCAGATATAATTAATTAAAAAAATAAAAATTCAGTGTGTCCTTGTCACAGACATCCTTGTGAGGAAATGGACTGCCTGTTACACATCATTGGTTATGTGGTTACTGATTGACAGGATATTTCTGTGAACAGCTCTGGTTGTAAAAGGCTATGTTGCAGTAATCTGCTCATCCACATCAAGCTGGTCACATTTACAACAGTTCTAATGGGTGTCACTGATCAATGGGTGTCACTTGTACTTGCAACTATGAGATTGCACGTTGATGCAGTTATGTTCTGGAAAATGGACACAGCCTAAAGCTCTCTGGCATGTTTGTGGATATTGGTATAGTTTTTGGCTTGCAGTAAACTTGAAGATAATTAGTAACGCATTTAAATGCATTGCATGATACTGAAAGTTGTTGATTATGCCATTGGAATCTATAAACCTTGGGGATGCATTCAAGCTGGGCATTGAAAAGAGGTAAGCTGGTATTTTTTAGCTTTTTTTCCCCCAAATCTCCCTTTCCAGTGTAGGGTGTACTGTCTTAGTTTTGAAATGGCTTTGATACAGTTCATCCATAAACTCAGTGCACCATTTTGTTCACAGATATGTTGTAAGCATGTGGCTTTATAAATCTACCTTAATCTGCAAGCCACCAAATTAAGCTGCAGAGACCCACAGTGATCTTCCTAACTGAATTTGCGCTTGCAAGGTGAAACACTGTGTCTGTCATGTCTGTAGCTGGATTTTTGTTTGCAAGTAAGTGTGCTGGCTTCTCACGTAGGAGGCATATAGACTGTTCTTTGTTAGATTATTAGTTGCGTAGCACGTATCCGCAAAAGCACGTAGTTATTTAATGAGAGACATTTTCCACTCTGTGTCATGAAGATTTATTTGTAGTTTGTTGGGTTTAAGCAGAAAGTTTTTTTTATTTATTTTTTTATTCCCTCGTCTGTAGTAGCTGGTATATACCAACAAACGCCATCCGGACAGACAGAATAGGATTTCGAAAACAATCGCTGGTCTCCTGCCAAAGTGGCTGTAGAGAACACTCACAACTCACTGGCCTGAAACAACAGTTTACCTGCGCTTGACCTGTAGCTGGTCTTATTTTTCAGCTCTGGTAGTGAAGTTTTAAAGCCTCCGTCAAACTTGTCATGCTTTTGAGATGTGAATGCCTACAGGCTGTGAACAGAGGAGGAAGGAAGCAGTGGGGGGTGGCCATAGGCCCTAAGCCCTGCTCGTTGAGTTTCCGATCGGCTCAATCCCGGATTAGTTCACTGACGGAGATGCTGCTGAGCCTTTGCCAAATCAGGTCTGACTGCTACACCCACGTAACGACACAGCACGCAGTGAACTGGACAAACAGCTGAGAGATGCAGGAGGAATTCATTCAAAGTTTTCCCTTGCGAGACAGTGAGCAGGACCTGGCTGAGAGTCGACTTTCCTACAGAAACAGAGAGCAGAAAGGCTTTACTTCAAAGCCTTTGCAGAACCCATTGTGAAAGCTTGCCAGGACGTTGCTGTTTTTACTGTATAGGGTGTTTATAACAACAGATCAAGAGACTCCTGAGGCGAATACCTCCCAGGGAATGTTTCCGTTGCTCCCGGGGGGACGAGCCGAGCAGTCGCACACTCTGAATGAATCAAGAGGGGAGCACTATGTTAACCACAACGCACCGCTTAAACTAAAAAAAACCAGTGCTGCTGCTTTCAGGGGACATAAACGGCAGCGAACCAGAGAGATAACCTGGTCTCCCATTAGCAGGTATGGTCTCAGAACAGTTCAAGACTTATGTATGATGGATACAGCGTGGTCACTGCTGATGTGACAGAGCTGTGTTGTGTATTGACATCATGTGAGAAGCTGAGGTAAGAGAGAGCTGTGAGAGCATTATATTTTTTTCTATTTTGTAATTTATCTGTGTAAAATCAAAATCACAATTTATGTACATTATATGTACATTTTGTTTTGTTTATTTCACACTTGCTTTGGCAATGTAAACGTCTGTTTCCCATGCTAATAAAGCCTCTTTGAATTCGAATTTGGTAAGGTGGTAATGGTCAGTAGAATGAGATACTGTGTAAATCCAGCTGCAGTATGTGCACCAGGGCAGCCAGTTAAACATTGTAATAGAGCGGTTTGTAACTTTAAACAGTGATCCTGTCTGCTGAGTAAACAGAGAGACAAGAGCTGAGATTGAGCAGAGAAGTCAACAGGAGATTGAGTTGATATGGGAAACGGAAGGAACCGATTTTTGTTTGAAGTTAGGTGAACCTCCCAAAAGGCAAAGATTTCACAATTTTTTGTACTCAGACCTTGTTAATCTTAAATGCGTGTTCAGGCTGGCACTCACAAAGCCATAATACAATAGTGTATAGTTTTGAGTATGCTTGGACAAAAATTTGAGATTATCAATTTGATGATTTTCAGTGGAATCATATTATGGCGGTATGAACATATCATTTAACAAAATTCTTCGAATTAATCATTCTAAGCAAATTGTAACTTAAAAACTAACCAAATGAGTCATGTAAGTTTGTCTTTAACATATTGAGATGAAGAGTTTTGTCTAATGTAATGCATAGTAGTCGCGCACACTTAATTGCAGTAAACATACATTTTAGGGCTGCAACTAACAATTACTTTCATTATCTTAATCTGATGAGTATTTTGTTGATTTATAAATTAATCAAGGGGCCTCTAAAATGTGAAAATAGTGAAAAAGCCCATCACCATTTACCAGACCCAAGGTGCTTTTTTCCCGACCAACAGCCCAAAATCCAAAGGTATTTCATTTAATACCACAGCAGTCTAAGCAAATGTTCATATTTGACTTGCTGGGACCAGTGGACATGTGACATTTTTGCTTAAAAAAAATTATGTTGATTTCAGTCATATTATTCAGTCCTAGCTTTGAGTGAACTGACTACTAGCTGTTGTGTCATTGAAGTCATATAGTGCATAGTATTGCTGCTATAGCTGAGGAACTGGCTGATTGGCTGGTGATGAGCAAAGTCACCTAAACATTCAGGTGCAGCAACTATTCACCGTCACTAATGAGGAATCAGGATTAGGGCTGCAATTAACGGTTTTTTCCATTATCGATTAATCTGTTGATTTATTTTCTTGATTAATTGTGTCGTTCATAAAATGTCAGAAAATAGAGAGGGGGGGAAATGGCCATAACAATGCAGAAAATTCTCTTATTTTAGAAGCGTGGACCAGTGAATGTGAATATTTTTCCTTGATAAATGACTGAAATAATTGATTTCTAAAATTGTTGCCAATTAAATCATTTCAGCACTAGTAAATACTTAAAGAACCTCCATTAAATGCTACTGTCTTCTGCCGTGGCCGGCATATTCCTCTGTGCATCCTGAATGGTAGTGGAATTTACCCACTGTCTAAGGCTGTTTTCAGGGAACCTGGTGGTTGTTTTTTTCAACCAGGTGTTTGCTTCAGTGTAGCTGCTCAGCCGGAGTTGCGTGTTTCCTACTGGTGGGAACGTGTCCACACCTTTTTTGCTGCTGAATGAGCTGTGTGTTTAAGTGCTGTCTAGCTTGTCACCCCTGTATGAGCTGGTCTGAAGGAAAAACACACCATGCCTGTAGTCAGCAGCACGTGTGCCAACACATGGAGTATGTAGCTAATTAGGTGTTCTCCCTATAAGAGCTGGCCTCTGTGTGTGTGTGTTACCTGTGTGTCTGTAGAGATGTACCCACAAGATTTGCCCAATGAGATGCAAGGTGATTTTTATAAAACCTTACAGCTAGGCTACAGTTTTGTTTCACATGTGTATTTGTTAACCCTGGACTTTCAGGAAGCACGAAAAGAAGAAAGCAGTCAGAGATCACACACAGTATCTTTGTCAGAACATGTTTAGACATTTAAAATCATTTGGAGATAAATCTGAATAAAAAATATACATATTGATAGACAGTCATGGGATGTCAACATCGCATATAATTATTCACCGCTGCTACCAGTTTCTACACTACTCTGGCTTTCCAGCACTGCTCATGGGCATCGCAATACATTTTCAGCATTGATACAAATTTTGACAGTTGATTAAATGTTTAAGTCATGTATCAAGCAAAAGTGCCAAACATTTGCTGGTTGCAGCTTTTTAATTGAGGTTGAGATTTTCTGTTTTTCTCTGGTTTATACCATTGTAAATGTAAAACCTTAGGTTTCCAAACTCTTGGTGTACAAAACAAGCAATTTGAGAATGTCATCATGAGCTCTAAGGACTTATGATGGGCATTTTTCACTAATTTCTGACATTTTATACCCTAAAGGATTGATCAGTTAAAGGTGGGGTCAGTGATTGTAATCCAGTATGCTTTTTTTTTTTTGGTCAAATTCAGCGAATATCTCCTCACTATCCACTAGCTGTCGATTCTGTGTGTGCGCTGAAAAAACACCTTGTGTTTGTACACAGCCCTGGCTCTGTAAATGGGGAAACAAACAAAGTGGCTCGGACCGAGCCACGCAACACGATTCCAGCCAATCAGCAATAGTTTGTGCTTGTCCCGGCTACTCTCCCTCTTCCACGTCCTCGCCCACAAGGAACAGAGCTACACCATGATAGTCATAAAACTTAAATAACATCAGAGATATTACCCTACCAACTTTGTAGAAAAATATTTTGCTTGCTGCGGCAGACCTCACATTCTTTCCCTTAAAATTAGACGTCTTCGCCTGAGTAACGTTACTCGTCCTGCCTGTGCTCTTCTGTGGAATTACACCATAGTAAGAAGAAAATCTAAATAACCTCAGAGATAACCCTGTCATGTTAGTTTCTTCTTTGTTCTTTTAGAATTCGCAATAAACAATGTTGCTCCATATAGGCCAGCCGCGATACTTACATTATCGACTTATTGTACGAAATATGGACATGACCTCGAACATTTTTGCTGACCTTGATATTGCCCGTTGTGTTTGCATGCGTGTTTGTTTACATAAAAGAATGTCACTAACATTTTAGCCAATATGTATGTATCCACCGTTTACAGCCGCTTCTTTCACAATGGAGAGAAAAGGTCATTTTGGGCATCACGTGACAGGAAGTTGTAGTTACACGGTTTGCCCTCGGGCCGTATTGCCCAGTTGTTAGTGTCGTTGCCTTGGCAATGCGAGTCCACGAATTTGGGGGGGCGGAGCTTCTGAAGGAGCACTGAAGGGAGGGGTGTATTTGTTTGTTGATATTTGAACTCAACAGCCAATCGTTCTCCAGAATCGCAGACTCCACCTTTTTAATTAAGAAAATCCATTCAATTAATCAATTACAAAATTATTATTGGCTGCAACTTGCAGTCCTAGAGAGAATGTAGCTGAGTAAAACTGCTGTATCAGCTTTGTGCTGTGGAATCAGCCATTGAACCAAGTGACCAGATGGACACCATCCTATACGTGTAGGGCTGCAACTAACGATTATTTTCAATATCAGTTAATCTAAGGATTCGTTTTCTAGCTTGACTGATTTTTTTTTCTACAAAATGTCAGAAAATGGTAAAAAAAAAAATTGCTTATTATCGATACATTTTCAGAGCCCAAATTGACAAGTACAGATTACTTGTTTTGTCTGACCCATAGTCTAAAAACCAAAGATAATCAATGACAAAGAAAAGCAGCAAATTCTCACATTTGAGAAGCTGGAAAGTGGGAATGTTTGAAATCGACTACAACAAAAGTGTCCGATTAATTTTCTGCCAAGTTACTAATGGTTTCATCTCTAAATACCTTTAAATCGAGCAGATGTTTACTAACTTATTCCATTTCATCAAAACCTCAAAGTAGGAGTGCAAGTAATAATTCTGTTTGTTGTTTTTTTGTAATAAATTAGTCTATAAATAATGACAATCTCCCTAACAAGTTTTCTTTTTTAAACTGCCCAGTAACCCTCCTCCCCACACAAAAAGAATAAAAGGAGAAGAGTCTCACTGTGTGTATATATATATATATATATATATATATATATATATATATATATATATATATATATATATATATATATATATTTTATGATATACCCCTCTTGTGTAAAAGTTTGTTTTTATTATAAGAATTGATATTTATTGGTTGATATTTTTAGACCAACTCTCTGTGATGTAACTAGATGTAGAGGTGAATGTGTGTGGGGAAACAAAACATTCATTTGTTCACATTGCAGTAATTTCTACAATGTGAAAGACAAACCAACGACTGTGAGTATTTTAAATGATCTGTTAAACTATTTAATTGTCTCACTCTCTCCTCCAGGTCCCTGGATGCCCCGCGGCGCACCGTCCTCGGCCGCGCAGTGCTTCCCAATGGCCGGGAGTTGACCCCGTCCGTCAGGATGACGCTGCGTGAGCAGCTGAGAGAGAAGATCGCGGCGGCCTTCTACCGCCATGGGCTGCTGTGTGCCTCCTACCCAGTACCCATCATCCTCTTCACCTCCGCCAGCATCCTCACCTGCTGGTAGGTGTTCTGTCTGGGGTTTGGTGTTTATGTTTCTATGCTTAAATTTAAATTGAATTCTGTTTTTTTGACTGCTGGAAATATTAGTTTTTCTTGTGTCAGAAAGCTGTTGATTTATCTCAGTGGTCATTTTTTAGGCCATCGTTTGTAATGTTAAAGCACTACTGAGAATCAAAGTCACCAGTGAAAATCAGTTCTGGCAGAGCTATGAGGATGCAATAACATGACATGGAAGTGGTGTATTTAGCTCTGTTGTGTAGAGCGTTTGGGACGTATTTAAACACATGGATGTTATGATGGTCGTGTAATTGGCCAGGTGTGTGTAGGTGAGAAAGTAAGCAGGGTTAACTTCTTACACAAGCTCTTTTTAGGAATTAAACTATTTCTGTCACTTATCCTGTGTACAAAGAAGTGCAACACTATGAAGGCCTTCCAGGAGAGAGTGTGTAAATGTGCGCCATTATCCCCATATGTAAAAATCATCACATCTACTCCCTCTCTATGACTGTTGGCTTTTCCCTCGGCATGTGATATACGTAATTCCAGATCGAGTCCTCACATGGAGAATAAATCTATAGTTTATGCAGTAAAGACGTCAGGAGAAGCTTTGGAATTTATTTCCTCCAGTAAAAGACGTTACACGAGCCGTCAGAAACTCCTGTAGTGCTAGCCTAGCAACAGTAATGCCATAATGCAACACTCTCTGTTGGAGACACTCTTTTCATTTAAAAAGAATATGTGATGTTCTTGAATCTAATACAACCCCCACTTTTCCAGAAAAAAAATAGTCTTATATTGAGGCCAATACGGTATTTTAAGACGTTTTTTCCATTTGCACATGTGTGCTCACAATCTATAGATACTAAAGGATAAAAGATGGAATGGGGAAAAAACTAAATCGTGTACGTGTCTGATTAGTAATAGATGAATCCATTACTCGTACCTATTCCTACTTTTCACTCCGCATTTGCGTATGGCCGTTTGCAACAGCTATAAATACTTTTGATTTCCGACAAGGTTCCGTCGTTGGAACTAGTTTTTGCAAAACTCGGCCCTTAGAATCCATTGGAACTCCTGTTCTCGTCAACGGAGCAAGCTAAAAACTTTTTTAGAACAATTATTCATAGCCGGCATCCCCTGTTGGGATGGATGTATGACTGCAGACCTCTTAGGAGTACCTGCTTTTTAGTGCAGGCTCCATTAAAACATGAGAGAAAAGCAAACTTGTCATCCAGTGTAGACTGACTGAATTGTAGAGAAAGTGATTGGAGGAGGCAAGTAACCGGCTCAACTCATCTGAACTGGCCATCTGCGCACACATAACAGCCCCCCGCCGACACATTGACACAAACATTCACAACACACGCACATATCTACTCTGGTCAAAAGAGAGGACATAGGTCAGAGAGTTGGCCTGGCTTCATCAGTAAAGCTATTGTAAAACAATCTCAGCAATCTGAAACACACACACATGCACCGGCTGCGTGCTGTCCTTGCAGCACCTTTCAGCTGGGGTGCCGACCAAATGGATGACTGACCACCACCCGGGGCGAAATGAAAGAAAAGAGCTTGACGACGGGGATGTTAAAGGCAGGACTAGAGCAAAGGGCTGTGAGAAAATGGCCTTGTGAGAATGGGAGGCCTGTCCCTCCATCTGCCTGTCAGGAGGGGGGCTGGCTCCACACAAAAGAGGCCTTTGTGGAGGTACAGTGACCTTGGAGAGTAGGGGAGGCATGGAGGGAGGGAGGTGAGAGAGGGAGAAAAACAGAGAGAGGTTTCCATCCAACTGATCATCCAATCCAAATTTGTTAAAGGGAAATAAATAATATTTGGACTAACCAACAGCACAAAAAGACAATACACTGTCCGCATGGAAGCTGATAATGTTATTGATCAATACCAGTGACTCATTTCCCAGACCCTCCCAATCTCACCTGCAGTTACTACATACAGAAATACAAAGACTTGATCTCAAACAGGCCCTCAGCTTGAAGGCTTGTCATTAAAAATTGGAAAAGTGGGTAATGTCATCATACATTATCATAATTGCACATATAGTGTATTCACGTTAGGTCTAGCCTACCCTCCAAGTAGGGCTTTGTATAATTTAAAAATGTTCGGTACCGGTAACGATACGTTGACTTCAATACCGGTGCGTGAACGATACTTTTTTCGATACCACTTTACACATTATGATACAATTACTTACTTCAAAGGAGGAAGCTGTTCAAAGACCTGTGAGCAGCTGGAGAAATAGTTTTTACACTGCACACTTTACTCAACCTGGATAAGTGGACTAAAATTAAGAAAATGAAGGAATAACTGTATAGTATTGGACTATATAAAATATAAATAAATGTCAGAAGGAACATTAATAACAAACAGTATGGCAGCAATACACCATTGTAGCGTCTAATCCAGTGTTGTGCAAGTTACTCTGGAAATGTAATTAGATTACTGATTACTGATTACTCCTTTTGAAAGTAATCAGTTACTTTTCTGATTAGTTTTTTTCAAAAGTAATTAGTTACATTAGTAGTTATGTTACTTGCCCCCACCCAAAAAAACAACAGAATAACCTTTTTGGCCCGCTCATGAGTGTGTGGGTATTTTCTCAATGATGCGGCGAAATGAAGGTGAGTCCACAGTGGAAATAGGTAGCATATCATCCACGATAAACCCAGCGACGAGTTTGTTCAGTTCTTCTCCACTTACGATTGGTGTTGGACGGGAGAAATCCAACTTCTGTTGTTTAGCGGGAGAAGGACATCCACTGGCACTGGACTCGACAGTAGAAGTTGATGCATTGGTCTCGTCACTCGGTGCTTTCTTGATAAGTCTTACCGTGATGTGCTGCCCTTTCAGGTGTTTTAATAAATTAGATGTGGAGTTTTTCACGGTTGAAAAGGTTATTCCCCCCCCCCCCGCATAATTCACAACGCACAATAATGTTCTTGCCTTTGACCGAAATAAACTCAAAATAATGACTGTATTTCCAGCTACAGAACACGAACTTTTTGCTCTCCATGCTTATCTTGTTTTGATAGTAATCACCGCTAAGGCGCTTACCTGTCAGTAGGTCTCAGGTAAATGACGTCGCGTGGGCGACAGGCAGGGATGACGCCTGACGCTTTGAAAAAAAGCTATTTTTCTTTTTACAATCTCTAGATGATAAAACGCTGCATTCTGTTGGCAACAATATAACGCAGCTGTAACGCAAATTGACCTGGGAAACCAAAACAGTGAGCCCTGTCTCTAGGCGTAACATATGTTGTTTTTTCTGCATGCCTCTACGACATGTAACGTTAGACAGCCAATCACCAGCACTATTAGGTCTTGGTACAAGCATGCTGCATGCTTATTGGCGCACTGAAGCTGCAATAGTACAGAGAAGGCAAGACTAAAAATGAAAAGTAGTAGTAAGTTAACTTTAGCCTATATAGCTAGCTCGTAAAGTGACAGGAAGTCGCCTCCTTTCTTAGTTTATTGGAATGCAGTCAGTTCAAAAGCCTTTTAGTGATGTTAACTTATTGGCATGAGAGCAACTGAAGGAATGTAATTCAGTATGTGTGTCAATCTTACCACTCATGAAGTATAAGTTTTCCACTGCTGTCAAAGTCATTGTTTTTTAGAGACTGGCCGTGGGGTTTAAACTATTCCCATAAACTATCCACCCATCTTGTACCTTTTTATAGGAATAGATAACTATCTCTACCACAAAGCGCTATAATCCAAGCAACTGTAGCTGTCATATTTTGTAGGATGCGCGTGAGCGTGGTTTCCATGGGAACGCAGCCGTCAAGTGGAAGAAAAACCTTGATCGCCTAGTGTAAAAGTTGATAAAGAAATTAATAATGTCAGTCTGACGCCTAGGCTTAGTAATGCTTGAGTGCTAAAAGTTTTCTCTCCCACTATTGTGGTTTTAGAAGGATTAGAATTAGCTGTGTTTTTGTTAATCCTGTGATGTGGGTATACATGATCAGTAAGCAGAAAGAAAGAACAAAGGTACTATACACAGACACACACTCTTTTCTCCATCAAAGGAAACTGTGTGTAAATCTCTTTAAGCCTATTGTCTATCCATCTACTGCCACCACTGAAAGCTCAGTCTGTTAGCTATGTGTCAGGGTTGCCCAATAATATCATTTCAAAATGAACTTGCTACCCGTACACACACACACACACACACACACAGGACAAGAAATTAGTGTTTTTAGCTCTCTGAAACAGTTTTAAGGACCCACCCATTTCCAGGAGAAAGAAGGAGTGGGTCTCTCCAGGTAGTACGGTATGGCAAGAAAAGCCGGAGGCCCTAGTTTCATGTTCTTTGAAGTGTTGCATAGTGAACACAGTCACAATCCTTTAAACAGAAGCGCTCAGCTTTAGCATGACTGCATCATCAAGCAGTCTTATTATTTATATCTGTCCACCTCTGTCTTTGAATGCATCTATTTGTATTTATCTGTCAATATTAATATTCATTAATATTAATGATTTGTTGTTTAATGAATGAGGGAAAATATGTGGTATTTGGGATTTATTTGTACATAATTATATTTGGTTATGTATCAAGCATCTGCTGTACAGCTTCACAAATACTAACAGTTTGATCGTATTTCTGCATTTCATGTTATAATACTTTTTTGCTGCTTGTCAGGATGAGAAAGAAATAGTCAGGCAAATATTTAGACTCTGGTAACCTGTGATGGGCATTTGTCCTAACTACTGCCTAAATGATGAGGTGACATGTCAACAAAAAGAGATTAGATTAATTCATAGAGGAAATAATCCTCAATTGCAGCCATAATTTCTAATACTATATACAGCACTGATGTCCCAGTCAAAATATCAGTTGAACTGAATTTCCTTGTTCCTTTGTTGAAATCATTTCAAACAGATTAAATCAGCACGCTTTGAGAGGTTGAGTCATTCTCTCCCTTGTATTTCATATTTATGATGTACCCTGTGACCCCCTCCTTCCTCTCTCCCAGCTATCCGTTATTGAGGCTTCCCCTGCCTGGGACAGGTCCTGTAGAGTTCACCACAGGGGTGCGAGACTATAGCGTCCCTTCCCATGAGCCTCAGGGAGACCTCGGAGTACGGCCCGACTGGGTAGGAGAAGAGAGAGCGCGCACACACACACACACTCATTTATATACATCCCAAAATGTTTTGTGTCTGACCGTCACTTTCGCATTATTCCTTCAGCTGCATTCATTACTTAATCTTAAATCATAATCTTCATCCTAACTAACTAATTATAATCTTAAATCTGAATCCTAACCCTAAACTCTTCACAAAATTGTCCTCACTCTGAAAGTCTAAAACTGGTTCTGAGACCCAGATGTAGGCATAAAAGTTTCACAGCAAAGATGGAGGCTCATGAATAATGAAAGCAGAACATGAACACAAAGCAATGGCTCACTTACTTGTCAGCAGTAGTTTTAATTTACTGTAAGCCTTTGAGCTAGTGACACAGGGAACTTTACCGCATTCAAGGACGACCGTCACTGTCTGAGTTCTGGTTTAAAAAGCAGTCAAACTGTGGCACATTACCTGCTAATGTGACTGGTTCAGTTTCATGTTTTGTCTGAATGTGTCACCTACATGTCTGCGTGTCCCTGTGTATGTTTGTGTGTGTGCTGTAGTACCAGGGTCCTCCGGTTGCCTACATCCAGCAGGTGTTGGTGAAGGCGGCGGTGTCTCCTTGGGACAGCAGCCTTGTGCCAGTGGACGTGTTTCGGTCGCCGCTGGGTCGAGCCTTTAGCCTGCTGGAGGAGATCCGCAACCATGTCCACTCCGACAAGTAAACACACACACACACACACATACACAGTGGTAGATGACAACCCAGATGTTCTTTTTAGTAGAAGGATGTCAACCGTGTTTACAATTATGCATGTCCCAACTATAGAAAAACTAGGGCTACAACTATTATTTACATAATTGTTTAATCTGCTGCTTATCTTCTTAATAAAGCGATTAAAAATACTCAAATTTGTCTGACCAACAGTCCAAAATCCAAAGATATCTGCAATATTTCAAATGGAGAAAAGAGGCAAATCATCGCATTTGAGAAGCTGGAAACGGAGAATGTTTGGCATTTTTTCTTGACAAATGAAACGATTAATAGATTATCAAAATAGTGCAATAATGCAGATTAACTTTCAAATTGATTAATTATCTTTAGTGGAGGTAAAGACGAACTGAATATTGAAAGTTCGTCATCAATGTCTTTAAACATGGCTGCTGTTTAAAATATACTGGTGTCTGTGTTAAGCAGTCAGTTAAGTTAAGCTATGAACCCAAAACAATTTTGCCTTTGGCATGAGAGAAAGAAAGAAAAAAATCTATGACCTTCAAAAAAATGTGGGCCTCCAGTGAGCCATCGATCTGTTGAAAACTACAAGGCTGGGCACAGGCTGCGCTGCAGCCCTCTGTTTGTGTGTACCAAGCACTGATATGAGTGCTGATTCGGACGACAGTTCCTGTTTCGCTTGGAAGTTGATCTTAATGAAGTCTGTTTAAATCTAAAACATTTCCCAAGAATGAAATTAATGATACTTCCCTTGTCTTATTGTTGTTCAGTTATGCAGTAAATTGATAGATAATTGATAGATTAATGTTACCTCTTGCTTAAATAGTTATTAAATTAAGGAGCTTTTGGTAGTTGTGAGCTTTACTAATATCAACTACTCCTCCTTTTTTCCCCTTTCCTCTCACCTCCTCTCCTCTGTTCCTCACCTCTGTCTTTGCCTTCTCTCTCCTCTGTCAGCTCCGGGATTCGCAGTCTGGAGACACTGTGTCTCCAGGTGACAGGCCTGTTTCCAGGGTTACGGCGGATGCAGTCGGTGCTGCCAGAGCACGGCTGCCTGCTCGTTTCTCCCGGCAACTACTGGCAGAACCAGCGGGAGCTGTTCGACTCGGACCCCGACCTCCTCAAGACCATCCAGAAACATGAACCGAAAGGCCTGCACACCTCAGCCACGCTGCGAGGTAGGGATGCACTCAGATGGAGGGTAGATGGTGTAAGAGAAGCTAATAGACAGCTTGCACACATGCTCATGGAATAGTGTCTTGCCCCCTTTTTTTCTTGCTTTAGGAATATTTAATCAAAGGAAGAAAATGGCATAGACAGTGAGATGTGACTTTAGTCCGTTTTAAAATTGACCCAGACAAACAGACACTGAGAAGTTTTGAATTTTAAAGTCAAGAATAGTAAAGTTGAGGTTTTAGTGCTAGCATTTCTTAAAGTTGAGACCACATTTCTTTTACTCCCCCAAACCCTCCTGGTGTTGTTCCATGTGCATTTGTTCTGAAGAACATGATGAAATTTTAAGGCTGAGTTCACACGTGTTTGTGACCTGTTAAATGCTCCTGTGTACAGTATTTCTAACAGATGTGGGCCTTGACCTATGACATGGATTGATAGAGTGTATAATGGGAAACATTTCTCAACTCAATCCATCAAAATTGATGAACCTACTTGAACTTGCGCCACAGTGCCCGATAAACATCATCCACTGGTGGATTTTATCAGACAACACATTCTACATGATTTCAACATCGACTTCTGAATTTTATAGATGACAGAAGAAGAGTGCCACTAAAGAGCGTATAATATTGTAATTGTTTTCATGGGTCTTTGACTCCCACCACCATTTGTCCATTTCTAGAAAAGCCTTTCATTTCTGAAGCCTTCAGTTTCACTTGTGCTGCAGGAGCAATGTGTTCTTCCTGTTTTGTGCCATTAAGCGGCCTAGATTACCCACCAAATCCAGTCTGAAAGGAAAATGCATTTTACAGGCTGCCAGTCTCAGAGGTGATGGCCTTTCACTGAGTGTATGCTGAGCATCGTTGACACACAAATTTACATCTTATCTGACTCACTTATTTGTAGTAATTATAATGTTGTTGCCATATCACGGTAATGAGTGGCATGGTTGTTGCAACATGAAGGCGTGGAGTTTATTCAGAGGCTTTTGTACTCTGACTGCCTTGTTGGAAGGAGTCTGCCATCATTCAGCAGGAGTAATCGTAGGGATGTAGTGAGTGGGGGATTAGTGGTATCAGAAAACTAAGAGGCTTTTATATTGACAGAGAACAAGCAGTTTCATTCCTTGGGAACTTGAATTCTCTCTAAAACTTTACCCAGTGACATAGTGAACCAAATCACCCTCCCTTGCTTGGCAAAGCCAGCTCAGCATTCTGCCTCACCTTCCAGCTCAAGTGATTTAGAGGTAGGAAGCTTATTCTGGAGCTGGAGTCAGGGACGTCTTGGCTGCCAGATACAGTCAGACTAATTCTCTTGTTCACATTGAGCTGATAGAAGGTCAGTCAGACTGCCATAGGAACCTCGATCGTAAAGTATGTCCCTGCAGCCACCACCAGGCAGGGGGGTCCCACACTCTCACCAACCTCCCTCTTCATCAGTGCAAATTAATACAAAAGGCTATACACCCTGTATGAATTATATTAAAATTAAATAGCATAGCGATTTTATTGAGCATACGGTAAGAGGCAGTATAATTTAACAACTGTAGGCATGTTGAGTTGGCTGTTATGTCACTGCATAACTACTAAAGCGGCGACTAATGAATGACTGGTCTAGATTACTTGGACACTGGAGTGTGACTATTTTGTTTTTTGACTTCCTGTTTATCATTCACTTCAACAGGAAAATGGTTGTCATTTACACTAATGTGCTGTACTTTGCTTTTAAAAAAGTGTGTGTGTGTGTGTGTGTGTTTTAGATCTGCTGTTTGGCGTCCCTGGGAAATACACTGGGGTCAGTCACTACAACAAGAAGAGGGTGGTGACATACACAATCACTGTAGTGCTGTCCAGCTACGATGCAAGGTGAGTTACACATGCAATAGAAGGGAAAATAAAAGTGCAGTTTTACTTGAATTTTATATATTTCTACTTTTGCTCAGTAATCACATAATGGCTGTTTGTAAATTTAGTTTAGTCTTTGGTACAAAATATTAGCTTGCATCTTTTTCTTTTCAGTATTTTTTTTTTCACTTTATGACACCATATAAAGGCAACTGTCATAATGCAAAGTCGGCTGCCTCTGTTTAGGATTAAGGGTTTTTTTTAGGGCTATTAAAAGAGTTGTTCTCTGTGACATGAAGGATAATTTAATCATGCAAATGTCTTTACATATCCCAAATTGGTTTGTTTTTCTTCTGAAGTGGCAGGCTGCATTCATTATTGCTGTGTGCTTACTATGACTCGTGTAGCGTATTGCCCCATTGATTTTTAGGCATTAGTATAACAAGCATTACTGAGACAACTAGCAGTTTTAACAGAAGTGCTGGATTGCTTGACTGAGCTTTTCTTGAGCAAGACCTGCTTTCTAATTTTGACAGGAAGAATTGATTTGGTCTGACAAACTCAAGCATAAAATGTTTACTAGCCAATCATCTGCATCATACTACCTTTTCCTCACAGTAACTGTATACAGTTAATCAGTTAGTGGGATGTATCTGCAGTGCTGATGATGATCTTGTACGCGTCCAGGTTCCTGGGCAGCCTGCGGGCCCGTCTGAAGCAGCTCCACCCGTCAGCCAACTGCAGCCTGAGAGACGACCACATGGTTCACGTCCACTTCAAAGAGGAGATTGGCATCGCTGAGCTCATCCCCCTCGTCACCACATACATCATCCTTTTTGCCTACATCTACTTCTCCACACGTCAGTCCAACTCCCTGCCTGTCTGCTCTGTCCTGTGTGTCTTGTTCTGCCATACTTTCTCCTTCTTGCCGTCTTTCTTTTTTCCTTGTTCCCCAAACCTCACACCACTTAATCTTGTGCCAAAGATCCAGACTCACGCCTATTGCGCCTTTTGTATGTGCACGTGTGTTTGTGTGCCAAGGTACTCCCTGTCTGGTGCAGGGATAATCCTCACACAGTAACATTATAAACCGCTGTGAGAATGCACCCACCTAACCCTCACCGACTTGCCAGTACAAACATTAGTTCATGGAACAAATACACAAAATGAATATTCACATTCAAGCTGATTAGTTGATTCATATTTGGCACCTTGTTAAAGACATTTTTTTTTTTTCAAATGTAATGTGCAAAAGTAACCTAAAAATCACTTCTAACTACAGTTTTGATCATTTCTATTTTAGAATTTTAAGACAAAGTGAGAACATTATTTTTAGAGAAGCCATAATTTTCTTCAGTGAATAATTTTTTTTTTAAATGGTTCGAGAATAATTATTCCAATGTTTTTTTTTCCCCCTTTTTGCTGGCATAGCTATAAAATATGCTTCCTTTTTATGTTAATCAATTTTTTCACATTATGTAGCTAGATCATTACAATGTGAGATTTTCAGATTTAATGTTTGAATGCAAACCATCTTGCTCCACTGTTAGCTAAGTCAAGAACAATTATTAAAGTTCATGTCTATTTTAATAGCAAATTTGGTGTTAATGGGCATCTTAAAAACTTCAGTTTGTCAACACTTGCATGCCCTATTCAATGAAAATCTTGGCACACAATTGATTACAACTCTAATAGTGAACATGGTTGGTGAAGTAGTCTCTTTAAAAAGCCACTTCAGCAGATCACCATCATTTGAAGGATTTATTGGGAGTACATCTGTCTTCATGGCTGAGGTGTTAAATAGTTACAATAGTTAATGAAACAGTTAGCTTTGGATGGATAGCTTTAGTGTCCTGTCCTCAACATATCTTCTTTTCCTCCCTGCAGGTAAAATTGACATGGTGAAGTCTAAGTGGGGTCTGGCTCTGGCTGCTGTGGTCACAGTCCTCAGCTCTCTGCTCATGTCTGTGGGACTGTGTACACTGTTTGGACTGACACCCACGCTCAATGGAGGGTAGGAATGCCACGTTTTTCTACATACTTCAGTTTTGGAAGATTACCAAAGAGGTTTTGTCTCCACCCTTGTTCGTTAGTTTGCCTGTCTGTCAGCAGTATACCTCAAAAACCTTTGAAGGAGGGTAACAGAGATAAATGCTGAGTTTGTGATTCATTTTTGCCAGTAGAAAATTATTAGTTTTTAGCCATAAACTTAAAGCCAGTGAATGGGGAGACAATTTCGAATCCAGGGCGTAAAGAGATGAGTCTGACTTAAAATGTTTAACAGGAATGATGTATTTAGGTGCAACAGTTTGAAAAGGTCTGGTTTCCCACTGCTTATGTCATCAACTTTAGAGGGGCATATTTCAGACGGGGAACTTGTTAAGGTCTTTTGGGTCATTTTTATTAGCCACGCTCTTGGCATAGCTCTATGGATGGCAATGTCGGTCCAACACTTTGGTCCAGACTGAAATATCTCAACAACCATTGGATGGATTGCCATGACATTTTGTACAGACGTTCATGTTTCTGAGATGATGAATCCTGATTCTGGTGATCCCCTGACTTCTCTTCTAGTGCCACCATGAGGTTGACATTTTTGGTTTTTAGTGAAATGTTAAGACAACTATTCAATGGATTCCATGAGATTTGGTACAGATATCCATGGTGCCCAGAAGATCAACCCTAATAATTCTGGTGATTCTCTGACTTTTAATCTAGCGCCATTATCAGGTCAAAATTTTAATTTGTCCAGTACTTAGGTTTATGACCAAATGACCTGCAAAACTAATGATGTTCTCATCATGCTCAGCTGTACTTAGTTTTTTTAGTGCTAACTAGCGAATGTTAGCATGCTAACACACTAAACTTAGGTGGTGAACATGATAAACATTATACTTGCTAACATCAGCATGTTAGCATTGTCATTGTTAGCATGCTGATGTTAGCATTTAGTTCAAAACACCATTGTGCCAAAGTACAGCCACACAGTGCCACTAGCATGGCTGTAGACTCTTCGTCTTGATTCAGGAACATGTCAGCATGTATCTTACAACTTATGTCGCACGTAAAAACATATTTTGGTAGAGGTAATTTTATCAAGACCAACTGTAGTGGAAACCAGTTGGTCTTGACCAAAACAATGAATCCTTTATTGGAGATCACAGAAAAAGCATTGAATTTAGCTTCTGGGTCACAGTTGGAACAATTTCTGCAGCTTTTATGTAGTCCTCATTATGCTCTGCTATTGATATTCAAATGTATCCTGTTAATATTTACTGCCTCAACAGGCCATTACATTTTCATCATTATCTCTTATCTTATTCACAGAAAGACAAAGACAGGTCCACCAAAACACACTTATCTCACAGACACACACAGGCTTATTGACTTCCCACTTCCTCTGCATTGACTTTACGTGGATTTGCGTTAATGTTTACAGCAGGTGGGCAAAAAGTCAGTGTGTTAGTGGATGTGGGTGGGACTTCATGAGTGGGTGGTGATATAGTGATATTGACATTTAATGGTTGTCCAATCATTTGAGGATTATTCGAAAACCGACATTGTGGCGTGACAACGGCACACTGTAGTCCAAGCACTGATCTGTGCTTGTGTTTGTTTGCATGAACGCACATCAAGGTCAACATAACCAAGCATGCAAGCTACACATCCCGCTTACCCTTGGTCGACTCCACACACAGGGCTCCTGAGATAGTGGTAGTGGTGTGTGTTTACTATGTACAGTGTTAGTGAGTGCGTCTGATGAAACATGCAGAGCTGTTGACTCTTCTCTGACCCAGTTATACACTTGCTTCAACAGTACAAGCTTATCTATACTCTCAAACTAATATCTCTGTACATTTCAGCAGAGGAGGAAATTCCCTGCAGACAGCTGCCAAATATTGATAAATAGTTTAACACAGTCATCACTGCTCCGGCAGGAAGAGAACCCTCATTGTTAAAATCATTGGTGTAGTTTTGGCCTGCATCACACACACTTTTTTAAGATCCAGCCATCACTCTCACTGGGACTAATCGAGACCCTGATGATTCACCTGACCTTATTGTAAATGATCATCTTGATGGCCACACGGTTCATTATTCAGAAATGGCACAGCTTCTGGTGAAATGAATGAACACTGAGTCATTGTGGTTTCACACTTTTTTTTTTAAGTGATTCTTCACAGCCATTTCAGGGAGACAGGAAAATTTGTTCCACCAAACTCAGCTTTACCGTTTGCACTTCTTTGTTTGGGGTTTCTTGTAATGCTGATGATCCAGGAACTAAAGCTTATTATACTTTTGAGTTCATTTTCAGATTCTCTAATGACAGAGGTTCAAAAACATGCTTACATGGCAAGGGAAAATGTACCTAGTAATAATCACGTACAGTATATTCACTGTATGCAACTCAGAAGTGAGTCCTGGTTTAGTTTTTTCGTTTTATTCGTAGTTTTGTTTTCTGTCTGCAGGGAGATTTTTCCTTACCTGGTGGTGGTGATCGGCCTGGAGAACGTCTTGGTCCTCACCAAGTCCGTGGTGTCCACCCCCGTCGACCTCGAGGTCAAACTCCGCATTGCTCAGGGTAAGGGGAGAGAGAGTGTGTGTTGAGTGTGCAGGTGCAGCAAGACCAGCAACCAGATGCAATCACTACATTTGTATTAGTTACCAAATGGTTATCCTATTCTTTTCTAAATCAAAGGCTAGTAAACCGATTAGCTTTTGGAGTGTCTTACTACATAAATTGGTATATTAAGTATCTCTTGTTTGTTTCTTAAATGTTGGTCTTTTTTCTCCAGGCCTTAGTAATGAGAGCTGGTCTATCATGAAGAACATGGCCACTGAACTGTGCATCATCCTCATTGGATATTTCACTCTGGTGCCAGCTATCCAGGTAATAGAAATATGGTTGAATTGTTGCATCAGCAAAAACAAAGTACAGGAAGTGTCTATCTTTTTACACTTAGCATTGTGTGTCCTTGCAACACATGAAACACTCCATCCAAAAACTGTTAGAACTATCTGAGGAAATTTCCCATTCTAATTTAGCATGTACTGTTAGCGGCAAGCTACTGCATTGCTCATTTTTATGATGCAGCAATGCTTACTGCTCTGTCAAGCTAGATAGTCATCGTGCCACAGGTTGTGCCTGTTTGTTACGGTGAGAAATGCTAACATGTGCTTTGCCTGTATGCTGGTCTGATGTCTCCACTGGTTTCTTTATTTTGTAGGAGTTCTGTCTGTTTGCTGTTGTGGGGCTGGTGTCTGACTTCTTCCTGCAGATGTTCTTCTTCACCACAGTACTATCTATTGACATTCGACGCATGGAGGTGAGAAGTCTCACACATACAAACACTCAAACCTTAATTTGTACCTCATAAAATCATCATTTTACATTTCAGACTTTTTCAACCATGATTACATTCTAATGACACATATAAGCCACCGTTTCCTCAAAAGTAATAGAAGTAAAACTCTGCAGGTTGTCTAACAATTTTTACCACTGGTTTGAAATCTACCTGTATTAGCCTTGACAAACAATAGCATATATCTGTGAATCGACCATAATAATCAATGCAAAAATCTCAAGTGTAAACATACATACAGGAGGTCAGATAGCAGTCACAGGCCCACATATGTTCACCACATAGTTTTCAGATGACTGTTTTCCCACCAAGTGCACTTCTTATTTAAAACCTCCTACTTTTCCACTGTTGGTCTTTTTCCTGTCACACACATACTGAAACCTTTCATTAGTGTTTAGCTCGGTGCCCTGCTAAATGCTAACAGTCTGAAACTCAAAGATATTCTATGTACAATGATATAAAACACAGGAAAGTAGCAAACGCTCACATTTGAGAAGCTGTAACCTGAGAAAATGTTTCTCAGAAAATTTTACTTGACAGCAGCCAGTATGTTTTTTTGTTTGTTTGTTTTTTTACTTTATTAATAACACAATATTATACAAATACACTGTAATACAATCCAAATAACAATACAGGGAGTATTTGAGAAAAAATAAAATAATCACAAAACACAAGCAGAAATAAAATTGTACAATGTGAAAAGATACATCATACAGAAATCAAGAGAAATAAATAAATACAGCTTAAGTGAATAAGCAATATTGTAAACCAACTTAAATCATCTGGCAAAATGCCTGGTCACCCCTGGATTTTAAGTGGGAATGAAGAGCAGCGATCTGAGGGGACTGGAGGTGGAATAGGGGATGAGGAGTCCATGCAGTGCTTTAAAAACAAATAAAAGAATCTTAAAATCAGTTCTGTACTTCACTTCATCAGTGAAGAGAGACCAGTATAGGAGAGATGTCGTCTCTCTTCTTTGTGCCACTGAAGAGTCTCGTTGCTGCATTTTGAACCAGCCGCAGGCAAGATAAGGCTGTCTGATTGATTCCCACATAGAGAGAATTGCCTTAGTCAAGGTCAGAATCAAAGATAACACAGAGATTTCTTGTGTGGAAATTTACATTCAGTGACAGAGGCCTAGTAGAGTGTGGATTGTGGTGTTGGAGGAGTCTGCAGTGCCAGAGATTAGAACCTCAGTTTTATTCTTAGCTGAAGGAAGCTTTTACATCCTGAATGCAGTTCAGAAGGGAGTTAAAACAGCGTGGATCACCAGGTTTCAGCGAGAGGTACAGCTGAGTAAAAGGTGTTTGACATTTTTCAAAGGCAAAAACTATTCAGTGCAAACAAATGTGTAAACCACCTCACTCCCCCCAGCTGGCGGACTTGAACCGCCGCCTGCCAGCCGAAGCAGGACTACCGCCACCCAAGCCTGGCCCGCTGCGTCCACGCGAGGTCCCCCCTCCCCCACGACCTTCCCCCCACACAATCACCCTGCAGACCCCAGCCTTCAGGAACCTGAGGCTTCCAAAGAGGTTGCGTGTGGTGTACTTCCTGGCCCGTACACGACTCGCTCAGCGCATTATCATGGTGAGAAGATGGATTCAGAGCTGACTGTAAATTTGTACTGTGTTAAGTGCAGTCTGCTGTCTGTCATTTGTCTAGCATTGTTGTCTTCTTGCACTGTTCCTGTGCCTGGATTAATTTCGTTACTAATTCCATTCTCATTGCATTAATGTCACAAAGACTGACAGGAAAATTTGTTAGTTCAGTGACACATCAGTGTGGTTGCACCCTTAAGCTGACTTTTACATGTGTGCCATTGCTTTAAAGTAGCTTTGCAATAGAATACACGTTAACAGGGATGAGTAGGTTAAGACTACATACACATTAAGCTAGCTAAATCTGATAAAACTACTAGTACTATCATTTGAGCTTTTGATGAAGGTTCTCTGCTGGTTATGGCACACTATGAGAATGCATGTGAATAATTAGTTTATTGTGACATTTGGTAAAAGAGAGATATTAGTTATTATGTCAAGTCTTTATGACAAAAAGAAAATATGCCTGATGATCCAACATTGTGACATATGTGAATATGATATATGAATGTAAACACAAATGAAAAGAATGAGAGAAATTACTTTTTAAGGGAAAATACTGTAGGTGGCATCGTGACTTTTTCAGGCCTCACTGATCAGTTGAATGAAAGCAGAATTCAAAGCAACTCAAGCAGGAATCTCAGATAGTACACCTCAACTGACTGATCATTATCATTCATTTGCTTCATCTTCAGGTTGGCACAGTGATCTGGATCGGCATCCTGGTCTACACCGACCCAGCCGGAATACGCACCTACCTGGCTGCACAGGTGTCTGAGCAAAGCCCTCTGGGAGATCCCGGAGGAGGTGGTCTGCCCCCTCACCTGGGGGTGGCCCCCGTCTTTCGTGGAGGAGATCCTACCAGCACACTCAGCATCCACCCTGCACCAGATCCAACTCCCTTACCTGAGAACCAATCACAGGGCCACCATGGCTCAGCTAGGGCAGGGCCCCTCCCCCAGGGTCCGCCCGCTGTTCCCCAGATCACCTGGGGGGCGGAGGATGAGGAGGGCTGGAGGAGGCTCTCCTTCAGGCACTGGCCATCGCTCTTCAGCTACTACAACATCACTTTAGCCAAGAGGTGAGTGGATCAGAGAGCTGTTCAGTGTTCAGTCACAGTAGAAGCTAATTCAGAATTTTGTTCTTTACCTGCTGATCTAAGTGAGTCTATTTTCGGTTGACAAGTAATTGACTGGTTTTCAATGATTGAGCAGATGTCATAACTGCATAAGCTCATTCACCAATTATGAAAACTCTGATTAAAATATCTAACCTCCTCCTTATTAACCCCTTAAAATCCAGTTTTATCTAAAAAATTTAAAAAAAAATCAGAATATTGGAATTTATTTAAATAAAATGAAAGAAGACTTCTACTATGTTCTGTTAAAAGCAAAAGGACATAAACATTGAATAATAAAGGTGCTTTAGCCAGTTTTGGATTCTGCATCCCCATCAGGTTTTGTTACATCCTCTTTATTGCTGTCTGTGCTATTTCAGGTACATCAGCATCCTGCCTGTCATTCCTGTCACTGTTCACCTGAGCCCCCAGGAGGCCATTGAGACACGTCATCCTCAGGACACGAGACACCCCCCTCCACCCATCCCCAAAGTTCCAGATTTACAGACTGACCTCACCCTCTACAAGTTAGTACTACGGCACATGCACACACAGCAGTGGGGTGGGATGAAATTAAAGATCATCAGTCATAGCTGGGCATTGTATATCCAAAACCACTAAATCCAAAGTCTGACTCAAACTGAAAGTCAGTTTCAACAGCTCAATAGAAGGTTATTTGTAAAATACATGCTCAGAGTAACACAGTATTCTGTCTGCAACAACTTTCAAAATGGCTCCCTCCACAAAAAGGGATAAAACGTCACATTGTAGTGTCATATTACTAAAGCACTTAAAATATGTCAGCCTTAATTAGAAAATATGGCAGTAGTTAAGGTAGAAATCTGATCACTGACCAGCTGCATGTAAAGGTGTTTTTAAATCTTCCGAGTTCTTTTCTGCATGTGAATTTCATTCTTAAATGTAGACACGGCTAAAATATTGCACAATCCAAATATTTGTTTTCTTTACATCTGTTGTGATTGTTACATAAACTCATGTTGAGTAGGCTTGGGCGGTATCAAGGTATTACCAGGGTATTCGGAAATTCCGAACTTATGATTGTCAGTACCGTCAAAAACACAGATGCTCCTCTTTCTATTTAACTGCGCAGGTGTGTGTGTGTGTGTGCGCCTCCCCCTTATTTCCGCTAGGAGATGTGTGTGAGCGGCGAGTTCGCTACCACAAGCTCTCGAAGCTTTACTAAACAGAAAAGGCCAAAATGTTTGGAATTACACAGTGAATAGGAGCCCTTGGAATAAAAGAGAAGCTACATCTTTGAATCCCTTGAACTTAAGGATGCATGACGTACACTGTGTCAAGTATCACTGGACTCTTTGTTGTCTCTGAGGCAAAAAGAAAAGGGAGGTTGCTTGTTTTCTTAGCCTTTGACAAGCATTGTCTCTCCCTGACTGGACCAGCCTGGCTGACTGGTTGCTTTAAAGATACCTGAGATCTGTGATGTAACAGTGGAGAGGAAGATGGTTTATCTTGTATTGGCTGTGTATCACCTTGTCTTTGAGCTCTGTTTAGAGTGACAAATATTTCCATCACTGTTTTGATAGTTGTTGTGTCTGACTACTGTACATCGGTAAAAAAAGAGCGATGCATTACTATGACAACTGGCAACCGAGAGCTGTTGTCACCAGTCTTGTCTGCGACATAACTGCATATTTAACAGGATTTTCAGTATGGTAATTTAGAAGTTTATTCTTCCGTTGATACGTTTTGAAAATGTAATATGAAAATGTAGTTAATGTTATGCTAATGTGTGATGAAACCCCACGGTGCTGGGAACCACTGCAATAGAGTGAATTCTTTAAAAAGTGGCCGAAGAAGCGTATGAAGTCCCGACAGCTCTGTCCTGGAAATCAAGAGTTCATCGTTATAATAATCTGGGTGAATTGTTGCATACAGTCTGCAAGATCGACGATATACAGCATCTGTTTGGGAAGCCTGTGAACCAAATGGAAAGACCATACTGTATTTATCATAGAGGGAATTTCAGTTGTCTCGTAAAGTACTTCCTACACTTTCTTGTTGGCATTATAACAGTGTTTTGTCAGGTTTTTAAGGTCCCTCTCCCGTCACCAGCAAGATCAGTCTGAGTGTAGTTTTCACTGTGCTGTATTGTGTAAGGCGGTGTGTTGTCACCCTGACTACTAAGAGGAAGGCTGAGTAATTCGCTTCATCTTTGGACAGTAGATACGAAGGCTATCGGCTGAAGTTGGGTCAGGGTCATGACCTTCACAGCGAGGAAGAGACAGCTGAGTTTACGGCATGTTTAGATGACCCTGACACAGAAAGAAGGCCAGTGTGATAAAGGTGAACGTGCTTTTCCAACTGGATTCAGAGCAGGTTGCAACACAGTGAGGGACACAGACACACATCATAAATTGATTTTTAATAACTAGCAAAGATCTTTGCATGCATTGTAGCCTTGAGTTGTTCAGGCAGTTCACAAGTTCTTTTATAGTCAGATGTTAGATTTGTTTTCTATTGCCAGTGTTTCTTTCAGTATGTGTTCATATTATTTCAAAGGCTCTATTATTTCAAAGTGGGGTTCACAAGCTCAGGGGCAGTCTGTCAAGAAATAGAAAGAATCTTTGCCTCAGCTCAGGAGAGAGAGAGAGAATAAATTAGGATTTCTTCTTAAAAAGGTCTCTATCAAACAATCTAAGAGAGGAAACAGTGCAGTTACCTTCTATCTGAGGAATGAGTAGTTTTGGTGACACTGTTTAAAGGTGCTATTGATAACATTGATAACATTCAGCCACTAGATGACGCACTCCTCTCCCCCCTTCCATTACATTCCAGTGGTTGCCAGTTCGTTCATGGTCGAGTGAGACTCAGTCATATCAAAAGGTGAATCTTTCGAGATAGAGTAATGAATTCATTTAGCAACATATAGCTATACATTAGCTATAGATTTAGGTTACTTTGTGCGGTGGTGTTTCATGTAACGTTAAAGTTATCTATGGTAAACTTAGGATATGGCTATTAAAACCCACAGTGCTCGCTATTAGACAGCTACAGTAAAAGTTGACGTTAGCTAGCGTTAGTGTTAGCGTGGTGTTGACCTAACATTAGTCGAAGCGTTTTCTTGCTGAAAACAAATCTCATAGCGGATTATAAAAAAACAGCTGAGCGCCACACATCAACAATGGCTACAGGGAGAAAAGACGAATGTATGATCATGTCAGTATTTTCAGATTTTTATATTAACAGCAGCTGGCTACGTGGCTAGCTATCCACAAGTACCTCAGCGTGTGTCTCATAATAGGGCTAACGTTAGACTGCTATATGAGATGACACCCACAATAACAGTCGCGTTTTGGTTCTAAACAGTATAATGAGCAGATTTACAGCAGTTCGGAACTTTAATTGACCTTCGACATGACACATTGGTAATATATTGGGATCTCGCGTCCGCTCCGTTCTTAAAGAAGAGGCTTTTCATAAGCGGACCAGTCAGCCACAATCAAGTTACCCTGCATAAACTTGTACTGGCCCCGGGCCACTGGTTATGTCGGACCCTGGCCCATTTCTAAATCCCCTCTGATACGCATCTTCGTTATAACGTTACATTGTTTGAGGGAACTATAACTTTAGGTAACTGGATGCAACTGTCACTAATGCTAACATAGCTCCTGAGGGACTGAAGCTGTTATTTTTCAAATTTTGACAATCTAACCGGTGACAACACATTACATAAAGTTGTATGGACCATGACTGCCAGTAGTTGTTGTTTATTTTGTTTAAATATGCAGAACTGTAATTGTATGGGTTATTGTTGTTCGGATGATTAAGCTAAGATCGCTAATATGTGCTAACGTCAGTGACTGTTTTTTCCACACTAACTGGCAACTATACCACGTGATACCAACGTCGTTATACTATTGGCTCACAAACCTTGTTAGAAGCAGGAACCAAACGTCAGACATTCATTTTGGACCCGTCAAAATTTTTTAAATTATTAATTTACAATCATAATTTAATTTTATTTTTTTAAATATACGTCTACATAAATTTTTTTATCAATATAACCTTTAAACAACTACACTGAGTTAACAAAACCACTATGTGGTAATATCATGTCCCCTCGTGATGGCACCTAGTGCATAAGGTGTTAGATATGGCTGAAAATTGTATCACAATTCATCATGATACGTGCTATTTCTACAGTACTCTCAATTTTTCTCAAATACAAAACAAAATAAGTTGTCGAAGTAAAGACTGAAATACAAATCAAGCAAATCTTCGTTAGTTGATTAGAAAAACTTGTTCTGTGTGAAGCCAGTTGTAATGTTTTCTGTCCTTGACCTGAAAGTTTTATAGCCCAGTGATTCCAACTTTTTGCTTTAGATTCTAAATTACCCTGTTATATAAAACATAAATTATTGATCAATTACTGTGTAAAACAATACAGTGACTGTCATGAACCTTTTATTGCCCCTTTTAATGCGGAGCTCTGTTTTATAGCCCAAACGATTCATCTCAAAAATAATCTGCAGATTAATCTAAATAATATAATATAATATATTTTTAGTTGCAGCCCTAGTCCTTTCTCACTGTATTTCCATACAGCCACATGTTCAGCTGTTCATAATTGCACAGCATAAACCTGTCTAAGACTACAAACACACATTTAAGGCTTTAGGAGATATTGATCATTAGCCTTTGACACTGTAATTTCTGTTATCAATGCAGAAACAAGATGTTCCATCAAGGTTTATAGCAAGCAGACAGAGTGAAGCTGTTTAAACTGGGAACAGCAAGAACCTATAACTATAAATATTGCAACAAACATGTACGCAAGCAGGTAAGGTTTTTAACCTCTCAAACACTAGAGGGACATGGTGTTCTTCCTTGTGTATTTTTCAGTAACAAACGCATATCAGCAAAGAGATCAACCCTCCACATTGTTCCAAATCACAATTCTCAACTGCTAGAATCACACTATAGCACACCATGTTCAAGTATTGAGAACAGAATATTTCCAGGCACTGTTTTTGAATCAGATTTCTGACTCTGTGTACGTGCTGCACTGCCATGTGCAGCTCGACTGGGTAGCGCTCAGGCACTGCCAAGATTTGATTCCCTCTGGAGTCAAGTGTAAACGGCTCTGAACACACTTGAATGTGTACTTTGCATGGGTTATTCCAGAGTGTTGACTTATTAAGTTCAGTTTGTTCAGATGGGCACAAATCAAACTCATTAACATCTGCACTTCCGGCCTCTTGTAAGAGAACAAGGTGGGAGAGGTGAGAACACAGACCCCAGAACATTATTGAAATAAAGAACACACTATCTGCTTTTCATAGCTGACTTTTCTTCATGTTAACAAAGGAAGTACAGACTGACTCATATTCACTTGTTTCTATATCAGATAGCAGAAGGTAAATTATGTCAAGAAGTGCAGATCAATTCGACCTGCTCAGGAACATTTTACAAAGGATTGTGGGTTGACAGGTTTCCATAATAGCCTAATAAATGAGCTATTTGTGATTCTATTAACTTAAATTGACAAACCCCAGTTAATTTGTAATTGGACAGTGTGAGCCCAAAGAAGCCAAATATAAAAAAGATAAGCTTTTTAATTCTAACTGTATGATTGCTCTTTAAATGTCCACATACCCAGAAGAAACTCCAATGCAATGTTATCACAGCATCCCCACTTTGAATCTGTCCAGGGCAGGGACCTTTGTTGCATGTTATCTTGTGTCTCTTCTTCCCCTCATTTCCTGTGTACTCTCAACTGTCTAAATAAATAGCTAAAATGCCCCAAAAATATAAATCTCCATGTTATGGCCATTGTTTGATGACACAACATTACTCAGACTTCTAAATTCAGTATGAACATGTAGCTTTGGTGTTAAAAGGTGAGTTTTAGTTTTACAGAGCAGCACGCAGGGTTTTAATGGACCGGTATTTCAGGCAGAGTAGGTCACACTCCTCTGGCAGGTTTCATCATCACAGTTATGCCACATTCCACAGCAGGTAGCAGATATGCTGTGTCATGCTTTGCCAGGCGGATAGTTCAGCACATGGAAAAATTGGGTTTGTATGTTTGAACCTGTAAGGGAGGAGCTGCAGAATATTTTTTGGGGGGGAAACTCAGAGCTCTCAGTTGTCATGTTGTATTGATTAACATTATTGATTATTGCTTTTTAGACACACGTGCAGTATAATTACTTATTAAATTAATAGTTTCAAAATGTAAAGACTCGGTAGATCTTCTAGATTATCTATAAAGTTTTCTACCTGAAAGTATCCAAAAGTTGTTAAAAGTTAAAGAAAGCCAATATGACTTTAGAGGAATATGCATGTTTCAGAAACATATGGTCAGGGCTACTCTAAAAATATAAAAATGAGAGTGAGGAACTAAAAAAGTGTGTGTGGATGAATGATGTAAATGTTGACCATAGTGATGCTGCAGAAAACAGTCGTGTTTAGCTGATTACAAGACAAAAACATTATTTATTTGTCCCTCCTTCTATCCAGGGTTGCAGCTCTGGGCCTGGCGGCGGGCGTCCTGCTGGTTCTGCTGCTCTTCTGTCTCTACCGGGTTCTCTGTCCACGTAACTACGGCCAGAATGGCGTCGCTCATGGGCGCCGGCGCAGAGGGGACCTGCCCTGCGATGATTACGGTTACTCGCCACCCATCAGCGAGATCTCACCACTGCTGCTGAGGGGCCACAGTATGGTGAGAATATATTCAGATAAAGAAAACACACACATACCTAGATGACTGAAAAATAGGTCTACATTGGTGTACAAGTGGTCTGTGCACAGCTGTAATTTAACTCATCGTTCCAGACGGCAATTTAACCATTGGGAATTTACAGGATATGGTCTGTAATTGACATGGACATTCAGCAGAACAAAGCCAAAAGAGAAAGCCAAAAGCCTCCCCAGGGGTGCGTGGGAGAGTTGGAAGGCGAGGCAAAGATACTGCTTGAGGTGAATTTGAGTCAAAAATCGTACTCCTTATTGTCATAACGCAGTAGAGTCTTAACATACACACACAAAACACATATTCATATCATTCAGTGTGACTTACAGTTCCCGAGGATATCATTATCTCTTATGTCCATTGTGATTAAACTTCCATAAATCCAGTTAGAAATCATAGAAAAAAGACACTTCAAAACAGAGAACACATTTATAAGGTTCCTTCAGTATCAGTAATCCAGTGACAGTTGTCTGTACATCCATGGGTACATTGCAAACAGGATCTGCTAATAGCTAATTTGGCATACTTTTAATGGCACCACTTTCCCAAAATGTAAACAAATATAGGCTAAAAATGATGCGCAAAACAGAATACCAGTGCCTACCTGTAGCTGACATTACAACAGTCCATTTGATGAGTTCTTGCTTGATGTTTTAATTTTTTCTGTCATCATATTGGTTCCCAAATAAGCCTATATGTTGGTGTTAGCATGTTTCCATCTGTTAGATTAGCAAAAACATTTTTGACTTTTGACTTTGATTTTTTCCATTTTCACACAAAAGTCAAATTTCACACTGGGCTGATTTTTTAGTAGAAGGATGTCGCTCCAGATGGGATTTGAATTACAAGAGAACCAGACTGTTCACAGCAAAAGAGCACGTATTTGTGGCTGTAATTATTACTGGGTAGGGGTGAAAAATTACCTACATAAACGCTCCAGACATGATTTTACAATCACTGACCAGCGTAGATAATTTTGAAATTGCTTCACCTCCCCTAGCGCAATAAATCCAGTCTGAATGGGTCTTTTGTCTGTATTTCCTGAAAACAAAGTCAGCAAAAGCGCTGACACTCCAGACAAAAAAACAACAAAAGAATCACCTCATGTGTTGATCTCTTGGGTAAATTTATTTACAGTCAGTAGGCTGACAAGTCTCTTTTTAGTTATTTAGTCACTTAAAAATACCTGGGATGCTGATGAACACCAGATCTTGTCAAAATGTCAGTCGTTTGTTTTGAACTGCTTATCACTTCACTATCTGCAGATAGAGTACAGTGTACACTATATAGCTACACTGTAGAGAAGAAAAACAGCAATTCAGTAGCTAATACTTGTGTTTAGTAAGATAGGTAGTAAACCTGAAAAACACTGACACCTGCTCTTAAATGAGCCAGTGTTAATGAGCTCAGTTGCCATGTTACACATACTGTGATTATGATACGACTTGGAGGCACACTTACTGCACGTGTGTGCAATTCACCAGAGGAGTCAAATTACAGTGTCAGTTTGGAACAATAAAAACAAAAAAGAGTTCACTGTGCCAATAATCGACCCTTGAACAGGAATAGAAAATTAGTTTATGCTTGGCTTACACCTTAGTTTGGAATCAGTCACCATGATTGTCACCTGCTACCCAAAAATACAAACTGTGGAAATGAAATCAATTAACATTTGTTAATTTGGTTCATGCTCTGTCTTTCTGTCTTGCAGGACATCGAGTGTTTGGCCAGTGATGGGATGCTGCTGGCTAGCTGTTGCCTGGCAGGACAGATTCGGGTTTGGGACGCCCAGACTGGTGACTGTTTGACGGTCATCCCAAAGCACAGGTGAGACGGTCACAATATCGGTTATTTAAACCTCTACTGCATTAAGCTAGCTAAAAGTGGTTTGAGTTGCTGTCATCTGGTGATGCTTATTCCTTATGGTATCACAACACCACACTTTAGTTTAGGCCGATATCTATTTTAAAAAAAGTTTTAAAAAAATCTGATAGCAGTATATTTGCCAATTATTTTTTTGGTTTTTTTACATGAACAAATATTTTTGATAAGTATACCTTTTATTTTTTTCTACTTAATATTATTATTATAATTATTATTATTATTATTAATTTTATTTTTTAAGAATTGTGACCAAGATATGTACTGAGCAGGACATTTTACAGTTGAAAAATAAACTTGTCAGTGCTCTCTGGTGGGCAAACTATGTGACAGTGACACTGTTTTTAAATTACCTCAAACATACTTCAGTACATATTTCTGCACTGCTATTTTATTGTTACCTATTGGCCGACATATATTCCATTAACAATATATAACTGCAATGAGTTAACATCCACCAATAATATCAGACAGACCGATTTATCTCTCTCAATAACTCAGTTTTATTTGACGGTGTCTTTCCTCATCAGGCTCAGACGGAGCAGCAGCAGTGGCTGCTGGGAGCAGCGGGATGGCTGGGACAGCGCGAGCGGAGCAGCAGAGTCAGAGTGTTTTGGCTCTGACGCTTGCTCCTCCATCAGTGGTGACGGCCTTTCAGAAGAAGAGGGCTACCCGCTGAGACGCCGCACTGCTCCCACACGGCCGACTCTATTCACCGACCAGCCCGATCTCACCCCTCTCATTGACACTAACTTCACCTCCCAGCCCCCCTCCCACCTCTCCACCCCACCCAGAGGAGGCTTTGACTTTGGAGGTCTGGTGGAGCGCGCCTACATGGAGCACGAGCCTCCCTCACCCTCCACCTACCCCTCTCCTTCCTCTGCCTCCTCCTCCCCGCCCTCAGGAGCTCAGCTCCAGAGAAGACCCAGCTTAGGGGATGCAGCTGCCCTCTTAACCCAAGAGAGAGCCTCCACAGCAGGGACGCATGCGACTGCAGACTGGGAAAGCTCTGTCTGGGCCATGGAGCTGAGAGGAAATCTGATAGCTGCTGGGAGGAGCAGTGGTAAACTAGAGGTGTGTAAAATAATAACTGAAATTGAACTCGGAAAAGATGCTGTCTGTATTCACATGCCTTATCTATTTGTTCTCACACAAAACAATACATGGAAAAATGC